>NC_135329.1:167997002-168308102 GCF_023851605.1 Tamandua tetradactyla
CAGTTTTTAAACCACACTATGAATGATACATAGCTTTAGCGCAAATCTTTCATATATTCATTGTGAAAAATAAACAGATCCCAATGGCCATTCACTGCTCAGTGTGTGTCCACCATACTGCAGAGATTTATCTTTATTATGTTTTTCTGACAAAATAAAGAATGGGAAATATAACAAGCCCTAAAACTCTAGCCTGAAAGAAACTTCGGGATTTATTCAACAAACTCTCATGAAATTCAACTTCTCAGCAGGTGAAATTACTGTACAGTAACTTAAGAAGAAAAATAAGGACACATTTATCTCTGAGTCAGCAGCCAAAGACCAATCCTAGGATATTCTTTGCATTCTATGGAGTGCTAATGCATTGAGCTGTCACAGTTCTATATCTTCTTTTGTTATATTTACATACCTGGCTTTGGCTATTTCTGCTGCTGTATATTCAATCAGATGAGTGGTTATAGTTGGAAGGTCAAATAAAGTCGTGTTTCTGAAAAGGACAAATAGAAAAAAGAAATAAGTAGGAGTCAATACATTTTGCTAAAATAGTGTTAAAATACTTAATAAAAGTTAGGCTTTCTATTTTTATTTCTCAATTCTATTTGGCTGTAAATCAAATCTGGATGATTTTAAGACCATCTTGCTATTGACATTCATTATAAAATTGCAGAAGTGTCTTAGCAGAGTAAAATACTTTATCAGAAATAAGTGTCATAAAGTAAAGACATTTCTTGTGGTATGATAGTGAAGTATTGCTATACCTGCTCATGTGGTAGTTTATTTTGCCTTTATACTATATCCAGCATTTGGTGATCTTTTTAAAAAGATTCTGACCCTCACTTTCTGAATTTGGACTCCGTTATGTATTCCTGAAATATAAAAATTTCCACCATAGAATATGTTGATGGGTGGGCCACAGTGGTTCAACAGGCAGAGTTCTCTCCTGCCATGCCTGAGACCCAGGTTCGATTCTCAGTGCCTGCTCATGCAAAAAAAAAAAAAAAAAAAAAAAGATTGCCCTCTACTGGTAATTCTATTCATGCTGCATATGCCATGTTAGATGACATTTCACATACCATGAGGGCTGAGTGAGTTTTATCCCTGTTAAAAGTATCACACTTTACATGTTTTTTATAATATCACAGTATAACCCATGATTTCTAAGACCACAGTTTCTTGAGGAGTAAAAATAGGATTACACTAATAGTGACAACTTGTTTCTTCCTCTATCCTTCCCTATTATGTGAAGAATATGTATCACTAAATTTCAGCCAATTTGTTGGGGTCCCAAGAGTACCATTCATCTGCATAGCTTTTCAGTTATCATGAAGTTCCTGCTATTTTACCCATTTTGTGTCCAGTGTTAGCTGTACTTAGCCATGTCTTTGCTCAGGCCTTTGAAACTCATGTTGTCCTCTGATTTGGTGTCATTATTGGTGTTATTGCTTTGTCCCATTAATACTCATCGAAATAAAGTTGAAGCTATGTTATTGGTACATTATTTATTGGTGAAGCAAGGATTTGAACACAGAGAGTCTCCAGAGTGAATATACTCTTAATTGTCTATTCATCAAAAATGAAAGACACTATTGTTTTCATTATTGGTAGAAGTGTTTGTGATTAGTAATTTTCTGTTAGGATGTATAATATATATTTATATATATATTTATATACACACTTGCATGTGCGTTGTATATTTTCATCTAGAAATAGTGATATTGAATTGTGTGAGAGAAAAAAATGTAAATTGCATGACACTGTCTTGTCTACAAATATTAAGACACTTTTTTGCAATAAATTCAATTGCCCTCTTATTCTCATCATCTATATACCAATCATTTATACCTTCAGAAGTTACTCTGATGAATTAAAGCCCCATTCTCATGAACCAGAAATCTGGAATTAATCACACAGGCTCAAGTTTGGACCCCTTACTACAGTATTATAGATCCATTTTTATATTTTTCTATGCTTACTTAATGAATATTTTTTTACCTACATAAACATAAAATTATATTTTTTACTTACATGACCTAATATTCAATGAAAGTTTTTCTTAAGCCTTTCTTAAAATGAAATATTTAGAAGAGTTACAGTTTTTTATTTAAAGTGAGAAATGACACTGAGATATAATTTTCCTGCATTTAGCTCTCCCATATTTTGAATTATTGTTTTACCAGAAGTGTAACTTTTAGATCCAAAATCTTGTAATAGTGTATGATTCTTAGCAAATTTGGAACCCACTAGTAGTATATAAAAGTACTTAATTTCACCAGAAAAGTCACCAGTGTATCTTATTTTCTTGTAAATATGCAAATACAAAATCATATATACATAACGCAGGGTGAGACCCAGGAAACACATTTCCTGATCCATCAAAACATAATACAAAACAAAAGCTAAACAAGCTAATTTTTTAAAACTGCATGTCAGTGTCACACTCCAACTGAAGGTATAACAGAGATCAGACTCTTTTTTGTTGTTGTTGTTTGACTGAATTGCATGAAAAAACTAAGTGGAGTGAAGTAGTACAAGTCATATTTAGGGATCATCGATTAGTCCAAACTTAGGTATTATGAGAAATTTAAAATTGTCCAAAGTTAAGTGTTTTAAAATAAATAAGAAGATTGGGATTTATAGATTGGAATTTTGAAAGTAGAATTGGTACAGTGCCTTTTTAACTTTTTCCAAATTGAAATTAGACTGTATTTTAAATTTTCTTTGTATAATCTTTATGAAATTTTTGAAACAGAAAAATTGAGTAACTTATATATAAAACTATATATGTATTAACCAAATTCAAGATTAATGTTTTCTCGTATCTGCTTTATCTATCTATATTTATACCACATATATCTTTATATATATATTTTTTAATCAATTGAAAGTACACTTTAGGCATCAGGAAAATTAATCCCTTCTACAACTTGCATTTCCTAAGTAAAGACTTTCTTCTATATAGATCCAAGCTGATATTTTTCAAACAGGATCCCATTAAGGTTGAGGCACTACATTTGTTTAATTATTTTTTTCTTTTTACCATGGGCAGGCAACGGAAATCGAACCTGGGTCTCCGGCTTTGCAAGAATTCTGCCTGTTGCGCCACCATGGCCCATCCTACACTTGTTTCTTAAGTCTCCTAGATCTCTTTTAATTCAGAACAGCCCTACTTTCCTTCCTTTTCAAACTTAACTTGTTAAATCGTTTGATAGTTTCTTTGTGGTATCATTTAAATTGTTCCTCTCTCCTGTGTGTTTACTATATAAATGAAAAGATATGTCGAACAGTGTAATTAGATTCCAAATAACAATTTTGGCATGAATATTCCAAAAAGTAAGCTCTGCATTTTATCTTCCATCACATAAGCAAATGCATATTCACAGGTTGTGCTATTACTAATGATGGTCACCTCTTTAGATGGTGATGAGAGAATCTCTCCATTATAAAAATGTGGTTTCCATTTGTTACTAGCAAATAAATGGGGAGGGTAAAGTTTCAGAAATGTGTGAATATATTGTTCCTTAACAATATTTTACTAAATGATTTTAGCATCCATTGATTATTCATTTCTGAATCAATTGCAGATGCCTTCTGCTATTAAAATCTTTTATGAGTTCACGGAAAACCTTATGCTCTAGAAAATAGCTCACAAAGCATAATAGACATATTTCTCTTAAGTTTTTTGAAAGCTTCTCACCAAAGATCTGAAAAACAAACAAACAAAAATATTAAAAGAGATATTTGTCTGCTAGCATTTTTACTTAACATTGTAATCAGTTGATTTTTCAGCCTCAAAAATTGGGTTCAGACTTCCTCCTTTCAATATAGTTTCTGGAGGCAGTTGGTTTCTAATGAAATCTGTTTTCATCAGCATAGAAAACAACCCAATGTGTAAACCTCTGCCTCAATCCTCTGTTTTAATTCAACAGGAACAGTCTTTATAAGTTTCTATATCAGCAGTTTTGGTTTAAACAAATAACGTATGAAAGTGTATCAGTTGCTTTAACTCTAAACTATCCTCCATGTACACCGAAATGAGGCATTTCAGTAAAATTTCAGCTTTTATTCATTTAAAAATGGCTCTAAGTTTGGAGAAATCTTGCCCTATTACTTTAAAACATTAGAAAGCTGGATAAAACTATATTTGAATGATCAGATTTCTACTCTATACCAATATTATTCTGCTGCTTAACTATTACTTAGGAGATAATTTGCATTAAAGAACTCACACTGTAGTTGAACTAACTATATTTCACTCTGAATTGTAGAAGGGTTATTCTTATAATACTATCAAGTTCTATCTAGTTTCTACTAATTAATTGGATATATCTTAATTCTTACCCTTTCAATACCAATGAGTTGGTATAGTAGTCACTATAGTATCAAGTTACTTAAAATTTTTAATATCATTATTGATATGCCAATTATCTATGTAACCTTTTACAATGTACTACAGCTATTTTTATGGTATTTGATCATCCAAATTTGGTCAGTGTGAGTCACTTCAAATTACCTCCTATTTCCTATGCAAATAATTTCTTCTCAAGTCTTTGAATGTTTCCCTAATACCTGACACAGGAAGATGTGTAGCTGCAGATTTAAGATCAGATGTGTCTCTAAGAGTTCTGGATCCTTTAAGGGAATATAGTATTTTTAAATTATGATTTAGCATTAGGTTTGCTCATTGAAACTTTTTAGATGTTATTTCTTCATCTTTTAGGGGGAGGAAACTAAAAAATATGTTTGTTTGTTTGTTTTTAAATTGTATGTATCTCCCAACATAGTTATTAGATACAAAGGAAAGTGTGGAGGGCCATGGTGGCTCAGCAGGTAAGAATGCTTGCCTGCCATGCCCGAGGAACCGGGTTCGATTCCTGGTGCCTGCCCATGTTTTAAAAAAAAAGAGGAAAGTGCGGAGCAAGTTGCCGCATGGTATATCATGGAAACACTGGCTCAGGCATAACAAAGATTTTCAGCAAATGCCAGTTTTATTACTTATAGAGCCCAAAGGGTCCAGAAGAGCAGGGGTAGGAAGAGATTATGTCGTGGTCAGTCTCCTAGACAGGCCAACTGCTCAGGTCAGGATCAGTGAATGGCAGCTCATCCCACCTCAGTTTGGGTAGAAGAGGAGAAACAGATCTGTGCTTTCTGATGATGAGAGCTGAGCTGATTAGCTTCAGATTTGGGGTTCAAAGTATGGTCTGACCTCTCCATTAGACCTCATGTCTGTACTAGGCTGGGCAGTGGAAACATACTGAAACATCTGCACCCAAGGAAGAGGGAGGGCATAGGTGAGGGCTGGGAGATGGCTGTGATGTGTGTTCCTGACTTCCCGAGCAGGAAGTACAGTAAGGTTACAGAGGAGATACTGTCAGACCATCATGGTCAAAGTTAACATCACCAGTAATGAAACATATCAATGTCATTTACCTCCTGATATAATGAACCAAGTAGGAATACTACTTTGATGATATTTTTGCAAACAAACAAACAAACAAAAAAGAGACTGAAAGAGAAAGAGATGACACTTAGAGATATTCTACAAAATAATTAGTTAATACTCAAATATGTGAGGGTCAAAAAATAAAAAGAACTGTCCCATATTGAAGGAGAATAAATGCAAGTTTGGATTTGATTCTGGATGAGTAAAAATGCATTAGTGGGAAATTGATAACATTTGAATAAAGTCTATAGATAGGTAAATGGTATTATATCAGTGTTAAGTTTTTGGTAATGATAATTGTATAAAATTATGTAAGATAAGATTTGGGGAAGCTGAATGAAAAAAATACAGGTACTATCTGTACTATTTTTGCAACTTTTGTGAGTCAACTTATTTCAATATAAAAACCTTTAAACAGCTAAAATAATTAAAAATCATAAGTTGGTGAGTTTGATATTATATTTCAGATTCAAATTTTAAATATCAGGAATTTGATTTTTTTCCTATTTTCTTTTTTTTTTTTTTTTCATGGACAGATTCTGGGAATCGAACCCAGGTTTCTGGCATGGCAGGTAAAAATTCTACCACTGAGCCATAGTCACATTGCTCTATTTTCATTGATTTTATATGTGAAGTTTTCTGTTTTCATGAAAGTTGTGAATCCTGATAACATGAACATATAAACTATGATAGTGTTAACGAATGTCATAATTTTATTTGAACTCTTTTAACGCAAAAGTTGTTTAATAGAGTTGGTTTGTGTTTTTTCCTATTGGAAGGATTTTCTTGCTCTTGTTATCCATAAAACGAATGATGCTAATGGGTGTTTGTTATTTTCTCCCTTCTCTCTCAAGGATAGAATGAGAGTCTGACCCCAGAGGCAGCATCTTTTAAACATGTCAGTGGTGTTAACTAGTTAGAAAAAAATACAGGGAGTTTTCAACTTGAACTGTTTTGGCAATTTGTGCCTACTCTTTAAGAATGCTTATTGTAAATGAACTTGGGATTTGTGGAATTATTGGACCCTACTGTCTGGAAAATGAAAGTTAATCCTGTAGGGCTCCACCTACATAACTAACAAAACGTGTAGACTAAGAAGGCCCTAGTTGAATAGCTTCATTTGAGCAAACATATTTATCATAGAATAGAGAGGTTTATAATACCTGAGCTTCATAGAATTTATTTTCTGACCAATATTCATGTGTGAAATGAGTTTAAACTTTTATTTGGGAAACATTGGGGAAAGTAGAATCATATGTTAACTTTTTGAGAATTGCAGTTATTGTCAACCAAGGAAATATGCATATTGGATTTTGCTAAGGGAGTTATTATAGCATTACTACACAGAATATATCAAGTATTGAACATCCAACCATGAGTTTATTATGGAAAATATGCACACACATATTTATTACTTATATATATGTCTACTATGTTTTAGCTATATATTAGAAAATCAATTACAGGTTCTTATTGATGTAAATTGAATTTTAACTTTGCTCACATGAAATAACAGGAATTAGGCTGCCTGTTAGTATTTTAACTTTTCAAAAAATGATTACTGATATTTAATTAAAAATGCCTATACATATAGAACACATACCGTATTTTGTATCTTGATATCTTTACACCTATATATCTTGTATACATTTGACTGTTTACTTGCTGTCCAGTTGATCTGCTTTGGGCCTGAAATAGGATGCTGAGATCACCTAATATTAATTTGGTTTTATCTGTCTATCCTTGTATATTATGTAGTGTATACTTTATTAAGTTTATTCTGTGTTATTGGTAAGTACATAGATATTTATAATTGTTATATCTTTATTAAAAACTGGTGCCTTTTGAAATTTAAATCATTATCATTAGACTTGCCTCATTTTATCCTTTTGGTCTGAATTCATCTTAACAAATGTAAAGATCACAACCCAGAGTTGGTTGTCTGCTTGTGTAGTTGCTTTGGTCACTTGCTTTCCTTTTTCTGTTCCTTCCTTCCTTTGTTCTTCTCTTCCTCCCTTCCTTCCTCTTTCTCCTCCTCCTTCTACTTCTTCTAATTTATAATTTTTTAATTAGCTTTTGCTTGTCATTATACATCATAAACTTTTATTTTCATGCTAGTGATTATTATATATTAACAATTTTATAAGTCCTTAGTTCCCTGTTTTTTTCATCATTGAGTGTTCTACAATTTGGGCTATTGGGTTTATATGATAAATAAATATATACATACCTCTACATACTAATTATTTTAATGATTTACATATTAATTATTTTACTAATTTCTCTGCCATTTCCTCAAAATTTTAATAGAAATGAATAGGAAGAGTAATAACAATGAGCAACACTCTTGAAAAATTAAAGGAAAATCAGTTTTTTCATAAATTCAGGAAAAAGAATAGGTTCTTGTAAAAGAAATGGAAACAAAATAATTGTCTGCAGTCAGAAAATATATAAAGGAATAGAATAGAGTAAAAATCAGTAGGCATAGTAGATAGAACTGACTGAAAGGAGAGGAGTAATAGGTTTGAACCCTAGATATGTTGCCCACTAGATTTCAAGTAATTCTTTATCCTATTAAATGCAAATATTAAAGTGCAAATCCACCAAGGTATAAAGAATAGCTCTTTAAATTATTAGCAGTAATTTATATTGGATTATTTTACTTCATATTCTTTTTGAGAAATTATTAAAATAAGCCATAATAATTAGAAGTTGTCCGAGATTGGGAGACTAGATAAATTGTTATCTTTGATTAACTCAAAATTTCCCCATGCCCTCCACTACTAACATACATGGAACTATTTTTATTATTGATTATCTATATTCAACAGTTTTATTAATTGAACGCTTGCAGTGTCTCCTCTGTCTTTTGCTTTATTTCTGGAGTACTTCTTTGAAAAAAAAGAGAACAATGACATTCATTTAAATGTTTGTACAGTTTAAGTTTTGTAAATTCCATGGCCCTTAAACCATGAACTCTGTGTTATAAATAACTCAAGTTGTACCCTGAAAGAAAAGGCAGATAAATGCCAGCATTGAACTTTCAATTTTAACTCATTTTTTTCTGAGACAGCTTCCTCTTGCCCAAGGGAGACTGGAAAACACTATAAAAGTAACTTCCTTCTATCATTCAGAAAGGGGTGATACCTAAAGACATCCAAGTATATATAAATGAACACAGAGTTGTCTTAACAACTTATAATGAGTTAATCATTCGCCCTTTCTCATACTCAAAAGACAAATCATCCTAAATTATCCTTTTAAGGGCATATTCAGATTGAGGCGCATCTGTTGAGGTTCATTTGGAAAACATTCATTTTCAGCAGCCCATGTATGTGCATTTTTCCTTATCACTGGGATAAAATCCACATTTTCATGGGTTCCAAACACAGCTCAAGTCAAAGTAATAGACTTTATTATCAATTATAATTTGTATTTGTATCTTTTTTGCAGCATAACATTTGTCATTGAGGACTTTCTAAATTAGAGA
Organism: Tamandua tetradactyla; assembly: GCF_023851605.1. Taxonomy (NCBI): domain Eukaryota; kingdom Metazoa; phylum Chordata; class Mammalia; order Pilosa; family Myrmecophagidae; genus Tamandua; species Tamandua tetradactyla. The sequence goes on from NC_135329.1 coordinate 168,005,933, forward strand.
TTACTAAGCTAAAAATATGAATATATTCAGTCTTGATAAGGATTTGTAAGTATTAAGTGACAATTGATAGCACCAATTATATGATTGGCATATAGTAGGTCTTTAAGGTGTCTCTTCCTTGATTTCAAATACTGATCTATTGAAAATGATCAATTGTTCACATTATGTTTTATGATACCTAAAAGCTTGGAAAATACAGAAGACCAATCTTGAAATAGTATCTATCTATTTATCTAAAGAAACATCAATGTATTTGATAAGGAGCAATGAGATATGTACCCTTAATGCTGCACATTAAATGGTAGGGTAAGCAAATTAAACTTTTCTTTGTGTATGTTGTTTTTTATCTTCTCAAATTTTCTCTTTTGAGTGTACGCTTCTAATATCTGCTATATGCTAGAAAATGTTGGGGATTGAACCATACTTAAGTCTTAGTGCACATTCCTGTGGGTATGAACTCATATTAAAACAGAACTCTTGAAGATGTTATTATTAGTTGTGAACTCATTTGTGAATAGGATCTTTTCAGAAAAGGGCAAATTGAATCAGTATTTACTTTAATCCATATGACTGGAGGCCTTACAAAGAGAGAAACTTCAGATGCATCAATGTTGCAGTTTGCTAAAGCTGCTGGAATGCAATATATCAGAAATGGATTGGCTTTTATAAAGGGGATTTGTTAAGCTACAAGTTACAATTATAAGACCATGGAAAATGTCCAAAAATAGGATACCAACACTCAAGTAATGCTGATCAAATCCAGGGTTCCCTGTCATTATGAGAAGGCACATGGTGACATCTGCTGTTCTCTCCAGACTTCTGGTTTCAAATGACTCTTTCAGCATCTCCAAGTATCTGTGTCTACGTGTCTGCTCTCCTTGTTGGCTTTTTAAGGTACTCCAGGAAACTAATTGAGACCCACTCTGAATGGCCAGGGTCACATTTCCATGGAAATAATATAATCAAAAAGGTTTACCTATAAAGGAGTGGGTCACACCTTCATGGAAACAACCTAAACAGAAGATCCCACCCACAATAAGTTTGCACCCACAAGACTGGATTAAAAGAGTATGGCTTTTCTAGGTTATATAACAGTTTCAAACCAGCATGGTCATAAAAAGCTAGACATCAGAGAGGACCTACAGGAGGAGTCCATGTCACTAAGGCAGAGATTCAGGCCAAGGAACCCCAAGGAGGGCAGCAAGCTATTCCCACAACACTAGATTATGGGAGAAAGTATGGCCTGTTGAGACTTCAGTTTTGGATTTCCAGCCTCCAAAACCATGAGACAAAAATTTCTTATTGGTTAAGCCCACCTTTGTAGGTATTCGTCATGGCAATCCTAGTGAACTGAGATAGGAGATTATCACATGTAATTTATGAATAAACACACACATCATATGTGTGCTAATGTTTATTTTGTTTATAATTCACTGGTTTAGTCAGTATACAACAACACAAACAGTAGTTTTGTGTGAAGATCTACAAAGATGTTCATCATAGAGCGAATTTAAATTAATTTCCAGTACTCTTTGTGTCAATAAAAATATATTTCAGAAATAACTGACAAACCACTACAGAAAAGGAAAAAATAAAAGAAAGGGCAGACATTTAACAAAATTTTCCTGCTTGATTATATTTAAACTGCTGACAAGGAGGCAGCAGGCTAGCATGCTCCAGGGTGGGAATGAGAGACATGTTCTGAAGATTAGCAAATCTGTTTGCAAATGAGCATTTTTCCCGCTTGACCTCTTGCGTATAAATTACATATGACAAGCCTAGAAGTTAAGCTTTAAGAAAATGTTTATAGATTTTCATCAATAGCAGGGTCTCCTCACTCTAATTCCTGCTTAACACATTTTATAGTTTGGAACATTTGTGTTTTTTTGAAGAGTTAGTTTAGTACTATTTTTCTTTTGTTTTTCAATAAAGAAGTATTGCATTAAAAATAGAAAGTGCTATGAAAGTAAAAGAAAAAAAAAGATGGCTTTGCAAATCTTATCCTTGGATTTCTCTCCAGAGAATCATATGAAACTAAGAACTTTTTGTTCTGTGCCTCATGCGATATAAATCAAATCTCAAGAAAATATGTGTCCAAATGTCTCTAAAGATCCAATCCATAAGTAACATGTTTCTTGGGGATTTACAAAAAATTAATTACATCATATTATCATATTCTCATTGCTCAAGTAATCATATTGTAGAAACCAGGAATTATGTTTCCTTGCTGTATCTCTAATGCAGTGAAACTAATTTCGTTAGATTTTATATTCCCAATGTTTAACACCCTTTGAAACCTGGCCAAATTTACATAGTTTTTGCTAAACTCTAGGGAACTTTTTTGGATTTCTTAGAAACTTTTCCTTAATCACTTATACGTCTAGAACTTGAGTAAATGTCAAGGCCTTAAGAGATGTTAGGTATTATTTCTATGTCTGAAGATAAATTCTAAAACAAATTTAGCAATGCTGTCATAATTGTTTATGCTATCGAATAATTCCTGTTCAGTACATTTCAGAGAGGAGTACTCAGTCTATATATAACTAAACTATATGCATCATGGAATGTGCTTTAAAAGAGAGATCCTGTCCCACACAACTTTACTAACTGCTAGAAAGAGGATGGAGTGAACTTTTCTGGTTAAGAAAATGCCCTGGTTAAAAAAGGGGCAGCCTTCTGAGTACAGTGAAGTCTCCTTCCCTTCTTCAGTTGACTTCATGGAAATTAAACGCCTGAGTTTGTCTCCATATAGCTACAAATAAATGAATAGAACTATGCCCAGATTGCTGCAATCTTAAATTTAAATTCCAGGAACCAAGGAGATGATTTTATCTCCTTGCTTTTATACCAAATTACATATGCCTAGCCCATTGACAAATAATAGCAAAGAAAGTATGCATTACTATATCATTAATAATCCATTTCTGATCTTTCTACATTAAAGATATATGTAATTTTTTGTATATTCAAAATTTATTTTATTAGATAAAGACAAAAAAAATGGCATTATCTTTGTAAAACTGCATGCATTTGGAGATGTGTAAATTTAACTTCCAATCCCTTCAGTCTAAATCTAATTGTTTGCTTTTATATTTGAAAGATATAAATCATATAAACATTCATTGTTTGATTTTGAGAACCAATACAACGTGAAATGTTTAAAGTTTGTAATTGCAATGCATTTCATATTAATTTGCTGAATAGTAATGTCATGTTTAAAAGTCTTGAACTTGACTGTATTCACTTTCTTTGTTTAATTTATTACAACTGTATGTGATTAAATAACTGATGTGAATCTCTATAAAACATTTATCGTGATGAGATTATCTCTATTGTAGCACTTTTATTAAAGTTTTTTTTTAATTTTAGAATTCATAATTTTGACAAGTAAAATAAATCTATTCAATATCTTAGAAATAAAAAATATGTTTCAAAATAAACACAAATATATGTGGACAATTTTTACACTTTTCTATTTTATTTAATCTCTTTTACTCATTTTTTGTAATATCATCACCTGATCAGTCATTTAAAAATCAGAAGTGTGGATAGGTTTTTAACTTATTTTATCATATTGCATAAGTATTATGTCTATAATATTCTTCTGATATATGTTCTCACTGTTGTTAGAAAGAACTAATTTCTAGGATTTTGATCTATTACCTGTCTGGTATGTCATTCTATAGGGAATTAAAATAAAGTAGGGTTTTTCAAGTTGTCATAATGCCTCAGCATCTCCAACTCATCGTTAGCAATATTTGGGCTTTGCACATTCATAATGCCTTGGTATCTGAGCTCGTCATTAGGTCCCTGACACCTGCTTCTACAAGAGAAACAGCTATTCCCTCTTCTCCCTACATGCTACCAGGTTCACACCCCTGCAAAAATCTAATACAAACTCCCCAAATCCCACTCTTGCTTGACCAATATTATCAAGGCAAAGTCCCCAGGTCCACTGTAAGCTTTTGCTTCCCACCTGCTTGGTTGAGCCTACACTTCTGACGTTTCCCCCCATGTGACCCTGATAAGCCTGCCATAGTTCCCTATTCTAGGACTTGTGAGTACTAATAAGCTTTTATTTCCCATATGTCTTGTGTCACTCATTCACACCACACTTGATTATTCATATAAAAAGTCTTACAATCACATTCCTTTTATTATCTCCATGCTTTATCAATTTTTCTTGCCTTGTCAATTCTTCAACAAATTAAATATATTCATTATTCACAATTGCCATTATAATTTTCTACTGCCAAATTATTGCCCTTTGGTGGTTGCGATATAATTACTCATTTTTGTATTAACATTTTCCCAGTGAAAATAAATCTGTTTTAGACTTTCTAAAACTTTTCCTTTATGTAAGATCATAATAAAAGAAGTTAAAATTGATAAAATACCATTTGGAAGGTATTTGTGCTCCTTAAAAATATATAAAGATAGTTATTCATATTTAAAAAGATTAAATATTTAAAACAAAGAATCAAATAAAATTTCCCATAGTTTTGACATCAGAAATATCTTAGATTCCTGGCTGCCACAACAAATACCACATATTGGGTTGGCTCAATAACAAGAATTTATGGGCTCAGGATTGCAAAGGCTAGAAAATTTACTCCCTTCCAGAGTTATTGATGTTCAGGCTGGTTGGCAATTCTTGAGTCTCCAACACATGGTGATGTCATCTTTCTCTCCAAGGTTCTATTGATTCCAGAGTCTGCTCAAACTTCATTCAGGTGGGCTGTGCCTTATTGAAAGGTCCTATTTATAATGAGTTCACAGGAATGGGTTAAGATGAAAAACATGCTTTCTCTGGGGTACATGATTCTATCTACCACAAGAGATAACCTCAGTTTAAAATTAGAAAGATGAAGAAAGAAATGATAGATGGATACATACATAGACAGATAAGGCATTTATTTTCTACTTAATCTTCTTTCAGAATTGAGATTACCTGGTATACATGGTTTTACATACTGATTTCTTAACACATTGTATCAAGAACATCCTTTTTTGTCATGAGATACACATTTTCTGGTTCCATAATGTTTCATCATAAAGCTATATTACAGCATTTTAACTATTGTAATCTTTCTAGTATGAATACATTTCACAATAACAGTGTTATTCCCTGTTACTGATTATTATCAAAAGATATCTAACAAGACTTACAATTAATCAAATGTTGGAAAACCTAATAATATTTTTAAAGTTTTTTGTGCAATATGTTTTCTCACTAATAAATACCTAAAAGTAGAGTTGCTGGATCAAAAAGGAGTTGTACATTGTAAAAAAAATAATAATTATCCAAATTGTTTTACTGTCATGCCCTCCTACCAGCATGTCTGAAAAGTTGTTCTATATCATCTCCAGTGTTTCATATTGTCAGTAATGTTCATTTTTTGCCATTTTAGTTGGTTTTAATTTGTATTCCTAGAGTGGCTTAATTCGTGGAGCATTATTTTCATATGCTATTTGTGTATTTTCTTCTGTGACGTGTTTGCTCCAGTTGTTTTATTATTTTTTATTTGGGTAGCTTTTTCTTTTGTTAATTGTGTTTGAAGATTTATTTATGTGTTCTAACAGCAAACCTTTTGGTAGGTATATGTATTGTGAAAAACTTCTCCCTTGTTTGTGACTTGACTATTTTCTGGGAAGTTTATTTGATAAAGTGCTTTAATTTTGACAAAGTACAACTTATCATTTTTAATACATTGCATATTCAGTGCCCTTTGAAAGAAATATTTGCCAACTAATTGTCACAAAAGTATTCTCTTGTATTTTCTTCTAGGAGCACTATTGTTTTAATTTTTATGATTAGATCCATGACTCATTTTAAAGTATGCAGTTTATATGCTGTGAGGTATGTGTAGAGATTCTTATTTTGTAGATAGGTATCTAGTTTTTCCAACAGTGTTGTTGAAAAGACTTTTCTCCATTAAATTTCTTAGGCAAAATCATTTAAAAATAAATGTGTAGGTTAATTTATTCATTATCTACTCTTTTTCAGTGACCTATCATTTCACCAGTAACAATATAAATTTGCTTATTGAGATTACAGAGGTTTTTGAAATCAGATCCTTCTCATTCTTCAATTTAATTCTCCTTTTTCAAAATCAGTCTGGCTATTATAAGTCCTTTGCTTTTCTAAACAAATTTTAAAGTTCACTTGCTAACTTCTTCAGAAAGTCTGCTGGGATTTTGATAGTGATTGTTTTTATCTGTGGATCTATTTGAAGATATTTGGCAATATTAATTTTCTGCTCCATGAGCATGGCATATCTCTCTATTTACCAAGATTTTCTAAAAATTTCTCACTAAAGTTTTGCAACTTTCAGTGTAGAGATTTTGCACAATTCTGTTACATTTCCCTCTGTGTATTTGAAGTTTATTGATGCAATCATAAAAGGAAATTTTAAATTTTGCTTTCAAATAGCTTGCTTACTACTTTACAGAAGTTGATTTGTATATATTATTCATGTATATTATTGGTCACCCATTACTTATTATATTTTTGATAGATTCCTTAAGGTTTTTATATGCACATTCATGCCATCTGTGACAAAACTTTTTAATTTCCAATGTGGAACAGTCTTCATGTATTTTACTTGCTTTATTGTATTGACTAAAATCGCCAAGAAAATGTCTCTTAAAAGTGAGAAAGGATACAGTTGCCTTATTCCAGATCTTAGAGAGAGTGTGTCCAGTATTTGACCATTAAATATGCTATGAGTTGTAAATTTTTCCTGGATGCCTTTTATCAAGTCAAGGAAGTTTCTGTGTTTACTTTCCTGAGTGTTTTGTCAAAATAATTTTTGTTTTATTTTGAGGAAGACATGGTTTTCCTTTGTTAATTTGTCATTATTATAAATTACTTTGAGTAGTTTTGGAATGTTAGTCTCGCATTCTTGGGATAAATCCTTCTGAATCTTTATGTACTATCATTTTTATGTTTTGCTAGATTCAATTTCCAAAGTGTATCAAAAAACCTGTGTGTCTATGTTCATGAGGAATATTGACCTGTAATTTTCTTTTCTTGTTAGTTGATCACATTTCCTTCTTCAGTAAAACGTGTAATCCAGTCTTTTAAGGTGGGCATGTGTTCTAGTTTGCTAGCTGCCAGAATGCAACACACCAGAGACGGATTGGCTTTTAATAAAAGGGGATTTATTTTGTTGGTTCTTCAGAGGAAAGGCAGCTAACTTTCCACTGAGGTTCTTTCTTATGTGGAAGGCACAGGATGGTCTCTGCTGGTCTTCTCTCCAGGCCCCTAGGTTCCAACAACTTTCCCCGGGGTGACTTCTTTCTGCATCTCCAAAGGCCTGGGCTAAGCTGCGAGTGCTGAGATGAGGAATGCCGAGCTGCTTAGCTGTGCTACTTTGCGCTCTTGCATTTAAGCACCAGCCAATTAAGTCAACCGTCACTCATTGCAGCAGACACGCCTCCTAGCCGACTGCAGATGTAATTAGCAACAGATGAGATTCACGTACCATTGGCTTATGTCGACAGCAACAAGACTAGGTATGCTCACCTGGCCAAGTTGACAACTGAATCTAACTAACACAGCATATTTATCTTCATCTTATATGTTAATTGTACACGTTAATTTCAATGATACTGGCTACCTGATGATAGTGAAGAAGATGAAATGCAGGTGTGTTATTATGACATTTTTCATATTCGTGTGTCCTGTTCTTCAGTGACTACCTGGGTCATAGATAATGTTTTGGGACATCAACATGGGTGTAAATGTGATTGGTTAAGGAGGTACTAGTGGTGACTGATGTAACACAGCATTACTGATCCCTGACATCCAAAATCTCTTTCTGCTGCTTTCAAGATATGCCACTTTCTCTAGTTAGCTATCAAGAGTTAATAATTCTTTGCTAATTTTGGGTGTTTTAAACCCAAAACTGGTGCTGCATATTGTTGACAAACTGGGGAAGGGCTTGCTGGCACATGGAACATTTAGCTGCCTAGTGGCCATTTTATTTTTCTTGATATGGTCTTGAGCCAAAAAAAAAAAAAGCATAATTATCAAAATAGCAAAATGTACGTGGGTTTACTATGCACCAGACCATATGCTAAATGCTTTGCATATAGCATCCCATTCAATGTAACTATCCTAGCCAATATGTTTTTTCTTTCCTTTTTTTTTTTTTTTTTGTATGGGCAGGCACCAGGAATCGAACCTGGGTCTCCGGCATGGCAGGTGAGCACTCTGCCTGCTGAGCCACTGTGGTTCATTTTGCAGATATGGTTTTGAATGGAGAAGGACTCAGTTCTTATTACAGTGCATTTAAATGTGTCCACATTGGAATTTCATAGGAAAATGGAGCACTGTTCATCTGAGGAAATTTGGATGCCCTTCTTATGAGGCAAAGCAAATGCATTTTCTCATAGAATTCCATAGACTTTAACCTGCAAATCATATTGTCTTGTGTATTTTATATAACTTACCTCCAGGCTGCAGGTAATTCTGCTATTAAGAAGACTGCCCATACCCACATGAGTAAGCATTCTTCAAAATTGCATTTTAGTATCCTGCTTCCTAAGAGGGCAAATGGATCTGTTCAACAGCTACAGTTTACCCATTTGTTGACAAAATATCAATATGTAATACCTAAGATTCAAGGATCTTAATCAGGGAACTAAGGCATCTATACAAGTACTAAACTCTAGCAAATTACAGCTTTTTCTGTAATCCTTTTATCAGAGAAAGCTTGTGCTTGGTTTGTTCTTGGAATTAGTACCTATCTCTCATGATTGGCTTCATATTTGGATCATATTTTAAATGGAACACCATGGGGTACTAAAACAAATACTTTAAGTTCACTAGTTAGAAATGCAATAGCCTTGCCACAATAATCTTAAGGTTCCAGTCTCAACTCTTCTATTTTCTACTGTATATTTCCAGTAAAAAAAAAAAGAGAGAGAGAAGAGTATGGCCTAAGAAATAAGCTGAGAATGCAGGAACGAGAGGAAGTTAAAGTCATTCCAAACACAGGTTATATTCTTAATAATTTCAAAATAGAGGTAACTCAAAATGATTATTTTCATATATTTAATAATGTATTAAATATTTAAAGCACAACCATGCTTTGACAATCAATAAAATATGTCTTTAAATTGGAGCTCATACATATATTTTTTTGTTTCTGCACATGATTATATTTTATTTCCTGAGTCAGTCCTTTTATTCTCACACTTCCATAGTAATTCTACCCCAACAAAGTTATTTTGCCAGAAAAGGCAGAGAATTATTTTGAAGAAGCAAAATATGACCCCCTCACAATTCTATTTAATTGTGTATATGCTTTTATTTCTGTAAAATGAAGCATTATTGAGATGTTAGTAAAAAAGCCTATAATAGCACACAATGAGAAAATTAATGCAGAAAACCTAGTTATGTTTATCCATTCTAAATAAAATAGATTATTGAACTTTTTCCAGTTGAATAGTTCATATACAGTTGTTACTTCTTGGTAATGGAGTTGAATTATGAGAACATTTAAGTTGTTCCTATCTCTAAATAGCAAATTCAAATTAAATATCATTCCAAACACTACAATTCATTGTTAGTACTTTAAATATAATTTTAAAGGGAATAATAAAAGGTCCTTTGAAATAACAAGGATCGGTCAATGTTCTGTTTCTATCTGTATTAATTCAGACACTGAATGAAATGGCACACCCTCAAATACTCATTTGTATTCAATAAAACCTGATTTGTATGCAAGCACCACCCTCTTTTATGAGAGTGATTTCTTAAAGAGGAGAGTTCAAAGCAATTTCCAATTAACCTTTAGTGAAAAAAAAAAGCAAAACACAAATTTATATCGCATGTTAAGAAAGTATAGCTGCTAATCTGAAGAAGTGCTGCAGTAATGAAAACTTTAAGACACAAAGTAAAACTTGAATTAATTAATTAATTAATTTATTTATTTATTTTTGACATGGACAGGCTCTGGGAAATGAACCCGTGAATTTATTTTTTTAAAAAAAGCCCTGACAGAATGTTTTATTAACTTAGCAATAAACATTTTATGTGTATGAAGGAATTGCCCACTTTTTTCCAATCACTGAAACACAAGAACCGTATCAATTAATTAGCATTGCTAAGGAAGTTCTATGTCTTAAATAATTTCATAACTGCCTTACGAGAAAGAAAATATTTGAGGGCCAGGTAGAATTTTTGCTGCTCTTGAAGCATTTACAATACATTTAGTTAGGTGTCTCTGTTTTATACTTCTATAGTACCATGAACTTCTCCTTCCTACACACACTGCTCAGATACTTTAAGCTCTACAAGAAGAATTATTAGCAAATATTAAACGATTTGCTCTTTTTTGTTTGTTTGTTAACAATGGGCCAATGATTTTGGTATATAATTAGTCCTATTTTACCCGTGAGGTATCTGAGATACAGACATCTGGTAATTTCTCAGTGACACATGAGCAGTTTGTGTTCCTTTGTGATCTGTATCTATAGTTAGACACAATTGTGTACTCAAGTGTAAACTTCAGGAAGTTCAAGTTTTCTATTATCATAACCTAAGGGTGAGATTTTAAGTAAGCAAATTAAGTACTCTGAACCAACATTCACATAGATTCATTAACTGCCCCCATATTAGTATTTTCAATTTTTGTTCTAAACAAATTCTTCTTAGATACTAATAACTAAGTAAGAAATACATGAACAGATATCTTTTTTAAAAAAACTAAAATATCATAAAAATATATCTGTAGACTGAAGGTTATAGTCATTAGAATTATAATGTGATTTTTTAAATTGTATTAGACTAGGCGTTTCTCTAAATTTAGATAGCATTCCTTATGCTATTTTAGTCTTTATACCAAAACAGTTAGAGAAATTTAATTTAAAATAACTCTGGTATTTTATTTTCCCTTTAGGGTTTGAAATATAAACATATTATTTGGGGAAAATAGGAAGTCTCAAACTGACTCAATATTTCAGTTTTGTCTATCTGCTGCTAGATTTCTGCAACACCTATGATGGTACTTTTTCCTTAGACCTAGTAGCTAACTAGGCGTGGTTAATGATAGAAATAAAACCATTTCTGAGAAATTATTTTTCCAAACTGCTTCTGAAATCTCTGAAGTTCATAAAGATTTATTTAGATACATAACTAGCACAGATGTCTAGTGACTAGTCAATAAAGGTAAAATGAATAATGCAAATATTTTATGGGAAAGGTAACAGACTACTATACTATTAATGCCCTTAATTTAAAAGATTTCATCAGAATCCTCTGAGAAAATGTTATACCAAATTATCATGATTTGCTGAAAGAAGGTAAATGAACTAAAGGGATTGAAACACAAGAGTGATGGAGGAAACAGGTATTTCCAAGCCTGAAATATGATGAGAAAGGGTGAAATTTCCATAGAAAAAAAGGGGGTTAAAACATCTTGATTAATACTGAGATAAAAATAATTATTTCACAATTTCACCTTGGATGAGACTGTTTTTTAATAAAAATAACCCCAAATATTCCAGCTCAGGACTATATATTGGGAAAATTTATATAAAGAAAATCAGTTCAATAGATTGCAAAAGTGGAGAACTCCATGAGAGCAATTTCAACCCAGTTCCTTGCATATATGCTATCTAAACAGAATCTGCACTGGAATATTTTGTCCTGGAATTCTCCTAGGTAGGGATTTTGTCTAAGCTCAGAGTGGATATAATCTTTAGGACAAAACTGTGTGAAAAGCCTTCTCCAAAGTCATCTGTAGAAGGTTTTAGAGGTAATCTACTGACTGCCCCACTGTACAGCCTTCTGAATGACAATGAAAAATACATTAAAATGAAAGCAAAAAAATAATCTGTATCACTTATCTATTGTTGCAATAAACTACCCCCAAATTTAGCATCTTACAACAATAAATATTTATTTTAAGCACAGATTCTTTGGACCAGAAATTTCCACATGGCATTGATTAGTTGGGTGTTTCTGGCTCATGGTCTCTTATGAGACTGCATTCAAGTTCTTGTCTTGGGCTGTGGTCTTTTTTGAAAGCTCAACTGGGGAGAATCTACTTCCCAAGCACTCACTTGGCAATTGGCAGGCTGGACATGCTCAGTGGCTATTGGCCATAGATATAAATTCCTTAGTACATGGACCTCTCTACAGGGCTGCATGTAACATAGTAGTGTGCTTTCCCCCAGTGATGACATCAAGGCAGACAGTAAAAGACCACCAAGAGAAAAGCCAATATCTTTATATAACCTTGTTGATAAGTGGCCATATGTTGGCAAGATCTTATGACTTCTCCATCATAACCTAATAGCAGAACTGATATCCCATCACTTCTGCTATAGTCTATTTATTAAAAATGAGCACTGAATCCAGCCAACACTCAAGAGGAGGGGATTACAGGAGGTAGAGATTATTGTTGATCTTTTTAGAGACTGCCTAACAGACTTACACAAAACAATAATGCAAAACAAAATATTGAGCCATTATTTAAATCATATTTTGCTAGAAGGGCTTTTATGTTTTAAAGACTTAAGGACATGGTGACCAAACATGGATTTTAAAAAACAAAAACAAAAAACTGACTTGGGGATTTGGAATGTTTTCACTTTTCTCTCTTGCTCATTTCTAGCTTTCTTTGGGAAAACGTGCACATGTGAAGAGCTTGGCATACTGCAATCAGAGCATTTTATCATGGATTTCAGAAAGAAATTACCTCTAAATTATGCAAATAGCTTTAATCAACTGGATAAATATGAGTGTGAACAAATGTAAAGTGTTGTTGGAAATTCATTGATATGCATGTTATCATATTCATCATTCTTATTGTTAGTGAATGGCCTGTAAGAGCCCCAGGAGATTATGGGTTTTCTGTTTGCATATCTGTTCTCTGGTATTTATCTGAGCGTTGTTGTTTTATTATTGTTGCTGTCAGTCAATTTGACAACAATGCACATAAAGTCATGAAAAAATATGTGGGTGTTTTATTGTCTGTTGACTGATTATGTGAAGAGCAGTTTGATCATTTTCTTTAGCACTTAAGTTTTACTACAAAGAAATCGAACTAACTTCCTGATTTTTTATATTAAAAGGAGAAACACATATATACAAACATAAAAGCAACTCTAAAGCAGAAATCTAATTATTGACTAAAATTGCTTGAACATCAGGATAAATATTCTGATTAAACACAAAAATTGGAAAAAAAATATTGTTTCAATCTTATGGGTTGCACCAATATCCTCAAAATTGGAAAAGGACTTATGCTCAATTTTTTTGTTATTATCTTCAATTCAACAAGAATGTTAAATCCTTGAGAGCAAAAGCAAATAAACATTATCTGTTACACTCTCCCTTCCATCCTACAGATAGTATATTGCACAAAAATATTACCTGAAGTTATACATGATTCAAACATTTACTTTGAAATGTCCTCTGACATGCATATAAATGCATTTCTATGAGAGAAATTTGGAGATATCTCTATCTCTACTCTCTATTGTTTTTCCTCAATAATTCTTTTTCTTTTTTTGAAGCCTCTAAATTCTCTTTTAAGGTTTTTATTATCACCAATAAGTTGTTTCTTGGAAGTTTGTCTCATCATGGCAATTCATTTTTTCTGGTAATTTACACATTGATTATTTATATTTTTATCTTATAGTTAATATTTTTATACAAAAGCCTATTCTGATTTATGCACAGTTTTTATAAGTATAAATTTCTCCCTAAATTCCAATTTTCAAATACTTAGCCATTTTTGGTAGATACTATTTTGCAATTTCTTCTTGTTTTCCTACAGTTCTTACCTAATTTCTCTACAGTAGATCATGAGAATTTTAAACTTTTGAATTAACCATAGAGAAACACATACTCAGCAAGTACTTTGAAGTTTACAAAGTTTGTATACATTCATGGCCTTGAAAGAGATTTCTCACTGCATATGTAATTTCTAATAAATGGCGTGCGATATCATGTCAGCATTCTAACAACTTTTACATATTGAGGTAATGAGGGAATGGAATCAGGATAGGGACTTGAGGTGGAATGTGGAATAGAGGGGAAGAATGAGGCTGGGAGAGGATTGATGAATTGATCTATGGCTTAAAAGTCAAGCTACTTTTACCAGAGTCATGCACGTCATACCTAAAAACATCATTTCTACTTTTGGCAAAAGCTTTCCAATATGTGTCTCCCATGGAGGAACCATCCTATGTCAACTATCACAAATTATGTATTGCTCACTCTGATCTCCAGACATAGGCCTTTGTTGAGCAAATGTTGGCCAGACCTCAGTCCTGTGTAGATTATCTGTGCATCTGAAAATGATTAATATTGGGTTCTCCTTCTTGAGAGTGTGTACTGCATATAGTTATTGGTAAAGTATTTGACCTTGGAGTAACTTCTTTTCCTCAGTACGTTACTAATAGTCAAGATTTACAATGCTTCTTTCAACTATTAAATAACAAAGCAAATAAAGTGGATGAGATTTTCAAAATTAACATTTTCAACTAAAATATAACCATACCGGGGTATTTTTTCTCTCTCTTTCTGATATTGTATCACATGTAATGCAAAGTAATTCAGAAAGAGAGAAAGTAGCAAGGTAAGTTTAAAAGAGTAGCATACTTATAAGCAGAATTCATGGAATACTATTTTCTTTCAAATAGTTCATAAGTACAGCATATCTTCTGTTACAGGTCAATTTGGATTTCGAATAATTTAAATACCGAATCTGAAGAGATATGATAAAAAGCATTGTGATTACTGAATTGCTCATTCAACAATTTGTAATCATCCAGCAGCACTTAGCAAGTGCTTTCTGTTGTGCTGAGTTGTCCTAAACCAACTAGAGTTGTAAGTATTACTTAGATGTGTAAGATGAAAAACCAATTGAAACTTTTTTTGTCTTGGGGTAACTCTCAAATCAGTAGACAAGTCACTTGGAACCCTTAGGAAGTAGGGACTGTCTTTAAGACTTTATCACACTCTAGACTTGAAGTCTGAAGCACTGAAGCTGGAGCGTAGGAGCTCAAGAGTTTCCCCAGTGCTTCAAGACTGTTCTTGATTTATGTAGGTTGTGATATTGACCCACAGCTTACCTGGTTGGTCCATTTTGATCTTAGAAGGGTCATGCCTAGTAATTGGCAGCATGTACTTCTCAAACTCTCATACGCATCTCAACCACTAAGTTTGGAAAACAAAAATTAAATGACCAAAACATCCAGACTCAAAAGCAGAGACCTATGCATAGGGATGCAACAGATAAAATAGGAAACAGTGACACTAATCACCTGTGGCCATGCAGGCATGAAGAACACCTTGATCCCAAGATTACACTTATATTCTGTCCATTCTTTATGAGGATGCAAATGGCTGGATGGAGTTGTGGTGCCTGTGACAATTCTCAGTCCAATCCCAGGCTTTCAACTTCAGTAGCTTGTTTAAGGAGGGACCCAAGGAATTGAATTGTGTCTCACAGCATCATTTGAACACACAATATGTGATTGAGGCTTCATACTTACACAGCATATCTACTCATTCACTATTAGAAGCCACATTTTTAGCTTATGATGGGTGCCAGGGAGTGATTGTTCTAATAGAAACACAAGCTCACTTTTGATTGATAAATTTGCATATCAGCCTATCTCACTTTAAGGAGGGGACCATTTCTTTGGATCAACACCTGCTTTGTATTGTTAAACTAACACAAAAAAAAAGATTGAACAGTGATAATGTACATTTTAAAAATATATTCCCTTAACTCAATAATATATTCAAAACTAAAGATTTCTAAATTGCTCATGATTATACTTATCTGAAGTTAACATAGCCTTGTTGTTTTAAAGACAGCCTGGTCTTAATTCTAAGTATTGGCTCCAATAAGTAGATTGTTTAACCTAGGCTAAGTCTTTGAAGTTCTCTAAAGCCAGCATATTTTCCTCTGAATTGGAGTTTATTTCTTATATGGATGCTGTAAGTATTAAGTGAGATAATGCACAATGGTTGTCACATAGTAAATGCTAATGACATATATGGTTTTATTATAAATATCACTTATAATAGATTATTTAAGGACTCTGTTTAGACGCCTGTTGCTATTAATTCTTGTTTGTGTGCCTTAAAAGCCGATACCCTGGGCGGGCCACGGTAGCTCGGCAGGTAAGAATGCTTGCCTGCCATGCCCAAGGACCCGGGTTTGATTCCTGGTGCCTGCCCATGTAAAAAAAAAAAAGCCGATACCCTGATATTTAATCTCCCTAAAAAATTCTCACTGTAAGTTTAAGAAAGTAGTTGACAGGTTTTGCTGTAGAAAGCTAGTAATCTTGTGAGTATATTTGGTCAAATGTGGTGCCTGATTGTCTGTGCCCTCTGCAATTGAATGCAAATTGAGGAGCAGTCATCAGTTCTCTAGCCTCGGAAAACCCCACCTTTATGGTGTCAGAATGGTTTTTAATAAAAACCGAAGTAGTGGGATAGTGTACCTGTGCCTAATAGAGTACTTTATCTTACAACTCTCAAAGTGTTTCACAATAAATCATTTCCCGTCCATGCAACAATAAACCTATGTAGCTCCTTGAGTTCAGTAAAGAGAAACTAAATAAAAAGTACAGGATATATGTGGTAGGATGTGCGCCTGTAAGAAACTCATTTTTAATGTGCCTCAGCAGAACCTATTTGGAGCCATTTGGAGACCTTCTTGTACATTTATCTGTAAAATTTTCTTCTGGTTGATGTCACTAACTTTATCATGAAAACACTGTGTATACTGTAAAAATCTTAGTGTGCCCAGATTAAATGGTTTAAATATGCTCTTTAAAAGTTCCATTCCAATAGAACAAAGAGTTACAAAATGTCAGACTTCATCACAAGCAAATTTATTTTTGAAGCCTGGGTGTATTCCAGGTGTTGGTAGTGCATTAGTCGCTGTGGTGGCTTGAAGCTGTATGTACCCCAGAAAATACATACTCTCGAATCTAATCCACTCTTGTGGGTGCAAACCCATTGTTTAAATAGGACCTTTTGATAGGGTTACTTCAGTTCACATGTGATCTACCACACTCAGGAATCTTAATGGTGTTATTGGTATCCTCTACAAATGGAATAAATACAGAGAGAGAGAAAAGAAAGTAATGCAAGCAAGAAACTGAAAGCAATGGAACCAGAAGAGAAGGGAGAGACCCACAGGCACTGCCATGTGCCTTGCCACGTGGCAGAGGATCAAAGGTTGCCCATAGCCAAGAAGAAAGCATCACCTTAACGATGCTTGATTTAGACAGTCTCATGGCTACAAACTGTAAGATCATAAATCCCTGTTGGTAAAGCCAGCCCATTTTCTGGTACCTGCTCTGAGCAGCCTGGGACACTAAAACAGTAGCAAATTTTTAATAATGAAAGATATGATTTCTTATGGGTACAGACTTAAGAATGAGAGAAGAAAATCAGAAGGGCCCACTCCATGGAAGTAAGACATGTACATCTCTATCTCTTTCCCTTCTCTTAGACTTTTGTCTGTCCGTGCTTAGAAAGACACAAAAAATAAGGTTGAATACTTTTTCTTTTAAATCAACCCTTTTGTAAACATCAATAATGTTAAACTAGTATCATTAATTGTTTACTTCATACAAAATAATTTTCAATAGAAAATTGGAGGTCCCATAAAAAATATTTATTTCTCAAGAATGTCAGGTACATATATCACAAACAATTGGTTAGATAATCAGCCAGCAGTCAGTCATTCAGTACTTAGTGCTGGGATTTTGAGTTTGATTTTCATTAGCATTATCATATATCTGATATCAAACCTTATTACTTTGGCAAGCTATAGTTCCATTTTTTTTTCAAGCAATTTTCTACTAGTCTTTCTAGTTGTCAACCTTCCTTTTTATGTAATTCTCAAATAATTGTCTATACTAATTGTCACCATTTTTCAACTTCATGCTCATTATTCAATCTAATACAATCGCTTCACTAATGAACACATAAGTGTCATATCCATTGAAAGATTTTCAGTATTTTTCACATTTGGCACTCAAACACCTTTTCCTTAAAAAATATGTTTGATGTGCTTCTGATTTTCTTCTCTGAATCCAATGCTCATTTATATTCAGAACTTCGCACTTTAAATATATTTTAGTTCTTTCCTGTTTTCATTGTCTAAATGTGTACTTACATATATGTCTACATACATGCAATTGGGGAATGAACCATGTATCCCACAAAAGACATGTTCAAGTCTTAATCGATATTCCTCTGGATGTGAATCCATTTGAAAATAGGACCTTTGTAGATGCCATAATTTGTTAAGGTGTGGACTCACTGAGTGAGATCTTCAAAGATCCTTTTCAGAAAGGCCTAATTGAATCAGGGCAGGCCTACATCCACATGACTGGAGGCCTCATGAAAACAGGGAATTTGCACACAGCCATTCAGTAGACATCAGAAGCCAGAATAAAATGGAGAGGAGAGAGTTAACACCATGGGACAGAGGACTGCCATCACTAGAAAGGTACTAACCCTGGGAGAGATCACCATCCTGTTGACATATTGATTTTGAATTTCCAGCCTTCAAAACTGTGAGACAAAGCTTGCTGTTTAAACCAACCCATGGTGTACTAGTTGTCACAGCAGGAGTAGCAAACTAAGACACATACACAAACATATACATACAAGCATACATACATACATACATACATACATACATACATTTATACTCTTAGAGGCCAATGCTTAAGTTTAGAATGAAAACCTTCAGGTAGGATTTTTGGAATAAGTCTCATGGGAGGACAAATGGAATAGGCCCTTTAAGGCCTAGAGATGTGGGAATATTATGAATTCTGTTGATATATTGGCAATCCCCGGATTTGTTAATTACGTAAACACTGTGCAGATTGGTGGTGGTCAGCTGTGCACATGGGATGCATCTTTGGGAATCAAGGCATTCACTTGTCTCTGTCAATTATGTTATATCCCAGACCTGGAATTTGGCTGTTTAATCAGATCTCTCTTGTTCCAGTTCCAGTGCTCTGTGTCATGATGGATCATACTACAAAACCTACATCAACAGCTTTGTCTATACATATGCCATTTTGTAGTCTACAAATGCTATGTACAAGCCCCATTCATTTTGTGTGATGTCCAGATGAGAAATTCTAACTCTCTGCAGGTCACCTCTATTAGGAATCCTCAGAGGATAACAAGACAATCAACAAGTCCAGAATTGTACTTATCTCTGATCCCTTCTATTCCCTTCTCTTTTTGAAACCCTAATATCCAAGCCATGTAAAAATAATTTGTGCTGGTTTGAAAGGATGTGTGTACCCTAGAAAAGCCATGTTTTAATCCTAATCCCATTTTGTAAAGACAGCCATTTCTTCTAATCCCTATTCAATACTGTATGTTTGAATCTGTAATCAGATCATCTCTTTGGAGATGTGACTCAATCAAGAGTGGTTGTTAAGGTGGATTAGGTGATCAGGTGTGTCTTGATTACTAACTAGAATCCTATAAAAGAGGAAACATTTTGGAGAAAGCTGGAGATTCTGAGAGAGCAGAATGATGTAGACATGAGAAGTAGAGAGTCCACCAGCCAGTGACCTTTGGAGATGAAGAAGGAAAATGCCTCCTGGGGAGCTTCATGAAACAGAAAGGCAGGAGAGAAAGCTAGCAGATGGCACCATGTTCACCATGTGCCCTTCCACTTGAGAGAGAAATCCTGAACTTCGTCAGACTTCTTGAACCAGGGTGTCTTTTCCTGGATGCCTTAGATTGGACATTTCTATAGACTTGTTTTAATTGGGACATTTTCTCAGCCTTAGAACTATAAACTTGTAACTTATTAAATTCCCCTTTTAAAAAGCCATTTCATTTCTGGTATATCGCATGCTGGCAGCCAGCAAATTAGAACATAATTGAAAACTTATTTAGATTTACTGAGAATTAATTCATATAGAATTTAAAGAATCCATTCTAAGTATATAATTCCATGAATTTTGGCAAATATCTACAACCATGAAACCACTTCCACAATCGAAATATGCAATATTTCTATGATTCCTCAAGGTTCCCTCAGGCTCCTGCATGCACAACTTCACTCTCTTCTGACCACAGGCAAACACTGATTTCTTTTCTCTTTCTTTATATTGTTTCTTTAAACCAGAATTTCATATAGATGGAATGAGATGGTGTGTACTCTTTTGTGCCAATCTTCTTTGGCTCAGCATAATGTTTTTGAAATTCATCTATATTGAAGTATATATTATATTGTAAGATATTATATATGCATTTTGCAAATATATATTATATTGTAGTATACATATGAATGGTTCCATTTCTCTTCATTGTTACATTTATTTATGAAAGCTTTGAGAAAAGTTCAAATAAATATGCAATGAGTATACCTGAAACAGAAATGATAAAATAAGTAATTACATAATTAGGTATTACTTTTGCTTTAAGAAGCAAATTGTAGCAAAAACATTTTTTTGACCTACCAAAGAAAGTGATTTATTAAAGTGAAGAGATAAGTTTGCATAATAGATATTAGATCCCATGCAAAGAACTGCCTGACAGTTATAATAATAAGTTTCAAAATTAAAAGAAACTTTTCTGAGCTTTCAATATGAATAATGGTAAAAACCAGTTTTCAATAAACTATGCTAGAAGAAAAACTGATTGTGTTTTTAGTCTCTGTTTTGAAAATAATACTACAAAATTCTTAGCATATGTAGAGACCTTCAAAAAGTCTGCAGCTAAAAGTGTAGGAATAATATAGAAACAAAACACATATTGGTGATAGTGGTGGTAGTGGTGGTTGTTCTTCTGTGAACACAGAAGAAAAGTTGACTCACTGAACTATTTCATTTTGAATCCAATACTGTAGATCCTTTTAAAATTCTCTAATACTTGTTTAATGAAGTATTCCCAAATTGAAAGAAAACATGTGGGAGGTATGCAAAATATCTGAGGTTTTCATCGTAGACCAGGGATATTACAAACAAGAGGCAGAGGTAGAAAAAATTAGAGGAGTCGGTAGAGAAAGCAAAGGTTTAATATTTGAAGAGCAGTTAGCTTTGCCCTTTCATGCATGCATGTGTAAGAAAATATATAGATGGAATATTTTAAAGTAGAGGGAAGATAAAATGACAGAAAATGAAATTTGAATCATTTAATTCCTTAACTTTAATCATTAAAATCAGTTTAATTTACAAAGTTATGCATTTTTAAATTTTCGATAACCATAGATTTTGCAAATTCACATTTTGTTCTCTGTTGTAAATGAAGATGTACACTCTGAAATATATCACTTATCTCTTGAGAACTAAATACTAATGACCTTCTATTAGTCCCTATAAAAGTATTCTTAGTTGGAGGGTTCCAATAGGTGTATGGAAAGTGGCCTGATGTCTCATAAAAATATATTGTTATTTAAGTTATTTAAGATGATTTTTGAAGGAATATATTCCTAGAGGTTCATACTTAAGTTTATACAAATAAATCATGTCACAATTTTTCTTTGATAGAAGCAGTTACATTAAGTGAGGAAGGACTTAGAATTATCTTTAGCCATTTTTTTAAAGCCTCATTCTTTATTCCTTTGGCAGCAAGTCACAATTTAATTACACATATTGATTTGTTTTAAGAAAGTATTAAACAAAAAAATATATAAATTTCTGTTTAATTAACCTGCAGAAACTAATCTGAAAGTTAAGCTTACCTAAGACCCTGATTAAGGCTTTAATGTAGGAAATGCAGTAGGCATGAGGGAAAGGTCATTAAACGTAGAAAGTGAAAGAAGTTGGATACTGACAGAATTAACCATACAGATAGTACTAACCAATAAGAAAATTATTCCTTGAAACTTATTTCTGTACATTAAGAAAAATGGCTTTTACTATTTAACCAAAGTATCATTTTAAAATTCACTATTCTTATTTGTTTTTAATATCATCTGATTCAGTTTGACTTAAATGTAATAATGCAATTGCATGATATTTTACTTTTACTAATAGATGGAACAATTGAGCAGAATAGTGCAGAGTTCCCATATATGCCCCAGACACAGTTTTCCCTATCACTAACATCTTCTAATAGTATGCTTTTATTACAATTAATGAATTGATATTCATGTATTATTATTAACCAAAATTTATGTTTTATTCAGATTTACTTAGTTTTCACCCAATGTTCTTTTACTTTTTCCATGATCCATCCAGGATACATGTTAGATTTAGTTGTCCCATCTCTTTAGGCTCCTTTCGGCTGTGAGAGTTTCTCAGATGTTCTTTGTTTATGGTGACATTGAATGTTTTGTGGAATACTGTGTTAAGGAAATCACAGGCATCTATTAAGTAGCCATCTCCCAGACCCTAACTCCCCCCATCTCCTTCCCTGGGGAAGCTGTGAATGTCCAACAATTGGCAATTCTCCAACCTCCAGCTATCCACACCTCCTTTTCTACTTGTTTCACATTCTACAGCCGGGGGAAATATCGAGTCTAATGAAAAAGCCCAGTCGGACTTTAAAGCCCAGAATCCAGGGACAAGCAGCCCCAGATACTAAGCAAGTCAAGAACTCTCGGTGGCAGGACCCCTCTGCCCAAGGTGGATAAAATCATACTCCAATGTTATTTATTGGTGTGGGACATGAAATGCTGACATCTACTGACCCCTACCTGGATCTTCCTGGGAGACCAGCTGTGATGCGACTTCTTCCCCTGCTTTTTGGACTCAGAGAAGTAAAAAGAGGGTTTGTTTTGTACACCATTCTTTGTTCTATGGGAACGATGGAAGAAAAAACAGTATACAATTCTCAGAAACATTATTTTAAAATAAAGCAAGATGTTTAGGAATGTATTCTCTGGTGTCTGACTACATGGGTTTCCGTGTTGGCTTCTACCCTTACCTTTTAAAGTTTCTTAACTTACTTATATTTTAACTACCTTATCTGAAAATACAGGTAATTTACGATTAATAAACTGCTGTACATAGAATACTTTGAGCACATACTAAGGTTGTTACTGGACAAACACCTTAGATTCTTCTACTTGACATGCTAGATAACCGATTTCTGAGATACTAGGGTTTCAAAGAGAGAGAGAGTTTATTACTGCACGTGTGGCAGGAGAGCAGACAGTCTAAGGGTCCAAAATCTGTCTCCCAGAACAAAGGGGATTCGAGGTTTTTAAGGATTCTAGCAAGGGGAGATGAGGTCATTTCCAATGGTAAATTCAAGGCAGAAATTCAAAACCTAAAAGAAAACATTGTTAACATAAGTTAACATAAATTAAAAGGAAAGGAGGCAGCTCTATCTTTCAATGGCATACTTTAGCGGATGCTTTACAAATGTAAGGAACTGGGTCTAATTAATGACTGCTTTCCTTAGTGTTGAGGCCTTAAAAAGAGAATAACCAGATTAAGGGAGTTACAGTTCTCATAGCCACTTAAGTACCAGGTAAAAGATAAGGGCTTTTATAATCCCTCCGGATGTCCAAAACAGTTTAATTATAGTTCAGGGCTTCTGAGGGCTTTCCTTTGTCTACTTCAAAATCCCCAAAGCAAAGCAAGCATTTATATAATGAATCAGTAATCAAAATCATCCCTTAAATCCTGATTTCTTGGTTCCAAGGTATAGTAAGCACTCAATAAATCTTAGTTATCATTGCTATTATCTAGCATGGGTTAGAAATATAGCACAGGACTGATTGTTGGATACAACAAATTGGTGGCAATAAAAGTTCTACTTTTCCAGTTTACTTGGTAAAGTACTGAAAAGAATTTACTTTCAGGACTCTATCACTCTGGGAAAGAGGCACCTGCAAAATCACCAACTCCAGGTTGTTTTGGGGCTCTGAGCATTCAACCCAATTCTGATATGCTCACAGTAGCCAAACATCCACTCAGACACCAAGTGCTATAACAGTCTTTGCCAAAAAGCATTGTACAGGAAAGAGCAGGTATTGAAATCACAAATTCCCTTTCATAGACATGCTGCCAAGCTTGGAAAAGGAAGAAGATCAGTCCATTGAAAGGTTGTAAAGCATAGAAACTTGCTATGGAGAGAAATTTAGTGAGTGTTTTGGAACATGAAACAAAAAGCATTACATTGCTGACTGTCTTGAAATCAGAATTATCCCACATTATAGGTAAAGGATTCATTTTTCATGCACTTTTAGGATATTGTCCTTCCTGATAGATGAATGCATGCTTACCCTAAAAAGTGAAATTCCCATATTAATTATCAGATTAATTAAAAATCCTTATACATGAACATCAGACTATTCAGGCATTTTGAATTGCTAAAGTATTGAGATACTCTATTTCAAAGGAAATGTAAATGCTCTATACAAATTAAATTACATGTTTGTTCAATAACTACAACTCCTGGATGAACTGAACACCACCAAAAACTGAATTATCATTCTCTTAATGCTAGGAATAGAATTAAAAATGGTATCATAACATAAAAATTATAGTGGTGTGTACCAAAGTAACTTCAGCAGAACAGCTCTCTGCTTAGACACTCAAGTTTTTCTTATACTGAAGGAGCTATATACATTGTCTCCTGCCTATTGCTTAGCATATGAAAACCAATATCATCATGTTAAATATGATTCAAAAATAGAACATATTTTATAGCAGAGAAACAAGTTTAAGAGAAATGCGTTGACTGAAATTTTTCCTTGTCTAAAGTATTTTAAACAAGAATGCACTTGTCTTTTTATTTCCCTGTCAAGTTGATTTTCACTTACTTAAAATTGATCTTTCAATTTCCATTTCCCAGAAGAGCTCTGTGTTCTGGCTGAGAGAACTACATAAAGCTCGATTTAAAATCCAACCTTTTCTAGTCCAGAAACACATTTTTAAGAAGGCCCTATGTCACTATTCTGAATGGCAGTAAGGGAGGGAAAGAGGTTAAGGTGCTGTTGGACCTGCCATTCAGAGGATCCCTTTGAAGAAAATATCCTTCATTTCCACCAAGTGCAATTCATAAATGGTCATGGTAGGATGGCATGACTATGATGACACAAACAGTCACATATATAAATTCATCTGTAAAGTCAGAGAGCTAAAATTATATTGATTATGGATATTTTAATTAATATATGAAATTAATCAAATTTCTGAGATATTTTAAAGTTAATGTACTTGTTTCCTAAATGTTTTATTTTTTTCCCACCCCTCCTGTACCTGTACTTGTTATTTTTTGTCTTGGTATAGAATTCAGTGCTCTGAATTTAGGGTCTGAGACATGGCAGACTCTTAATAAATATATTTTAATAAAACAAATAAATGAGCAAATGAATCCTAAAATTATACAAGTTTTATGTATAAAGGTATTGCCCGCACCATTATTTATCTCAGTGAAAACTAATAATAACCTGAAAGCTAATAAAACAGATGCGTGGCTTATTACTATAAGTGCTATGAATGCTGAACGAGTAGTCACTGAATATGAACATTCTTGATAACAGTTAGTAAGTTTGCTGAGGAAAATGTCATGATAGTGCTTCTCTCCATCATTACATGATCACATTTTGTGGCATATAATGTAGGCTGACGTTCCTGTACCCCACTCTCTCTAGGTGCCCTGAGCTCCTGGCGGTCAGTTATCGTGCCCATTGAATCTTGCATCTCCACTATTCTGTCTGTTGCCTAGTATATGTAACTAATAAGTATCTTATTTAAGCTAAATAAAGTGAACACATCTGTTATAAACGATAATGGAAATGTTGCACAAAACCAAGAGCAAGGCTGCAAGCCTCCAGGAATGTTACATGAAAACAGAACAAACTGGGGTCAAGGCTCTGAAGTTTCAGGAAGTAGGTTTCATTTGTCTATGGCCATAGGGCCCAGCCAAGTAGCCTCTGAAAGTCTAACCAACAGGGGTTGTCACAGGGTTTTAAGGCAAGCACTTGGCTACATGCTGATGTGCAGAAGGGGAGGGGTCTCTACAGGAATTTTTCTTATCCTGTCCACATGCAGTTTCAGCCATTCCCTGGGCCAGGGAGACTTCTCAAAGGGGAAATGGCCTGAGCAAACAGGGGCCTGCCTTCTGTGAGAGGAAATGGCTTGAGCAAACAGGGGCTGCCTGCTACATTCCCCCCTTGATGCCTGCCCACGCCAGTGGGTAATGGCATCACCTACCTCTCATTCTCTTCTTATTGCAGGTGTTGGTATGTCTCAATTTGAGCTGGGTGTGGAAAACAAGGTAACCATGCAGGGTTTAGGCCCCAGCAAAGTTGGGGGTGGGTGAGGGTTTGTGGCCCACCTCTGTTGGCCCCAAGTTTTTTCCTGATGGCCCCTTTACAACTGTGCCTGTCTTAGGTTGTTCCCTCCTGAGGAATTTTACCTATCCATGGTTAACCAGCTATTCTCTGGGGGCAAGTAGGGTGATGTGAGGTGCGCAAGTGAGGAAGGGGCAATGCCCCCCAAGAGGGTTTGATCTGTCTCCTTGACAGCCTATGCCCCCTGGCCTCTGCCCAGCACTTGCTTTGGGATTCCCTCACTTGCTGGAGGGGCCCTGGCTCTGGTCACACGTTTTGAGGAATCCATGTTTTTTTCCTCCAGTGAGGGCCCAGCTCACAGCTTTGGGCAAGAGACAAACTGCATGGCACCAGCTTCCAGGAGGCCCCCACCTCAGCACAGCCAGGAACTCTTCCCTGATCTTGTATGTATTATATTACCAGGAGGATCACACAGGGGAAAGTGTCGGATTCAGTGGGGGATAAAACTGTACATATGTTGAAGATCAGGTGGACTTGGGAACTGCTTCTTTTTTAGGGGTTATGGCAATAGCCTTACTGCCCTAGAGTAGCACGAACAGCACTACTGAACCTGGCGAGGTGGGATTATAGCATATTGGGGGACCTTCCTTTAGGGTGCATACAGAATACTGGGTTCCATTAAGAATGCAGGTCTGAGAACTGCCTTGTCATGAATACTGGTTATAGAAAGCTATGGTAGTTTCCAAGTTTTTCCCAACATAGGTGGCCTTGAGTCATGCCTGGCATGCATCATTCCCCATGGAAAGGCTTATGACCATGCCAAGCAGAAAGAGAGGAGTGAGGCACATGGTGCTGGCTATGGGGAGTGCCACCACATGAATATACAGTTCGCCTTGGGGAAGAAATGGAGACACACACTCCGGGCAGTGGCTAGGAAGGGGAAAGTTACCAGGGTAAGAGGGATCCCACCAAATTAGAGTAAAGTTGGTCTTTGGAAAAGCTCCAGGCAACCTATTTCCAGGAGGACGAAAACTACTAAATGAAGGACAGATGCAAAGAGCAAGAAAAGACAATTAGTCCACAGACCTAGCAAGCAAGATGTCCAGGCATCAATTCCTCAATCTTCGGCCATGCATAGATCAGTCAGCTTCCAGGATGACTGAGGCAGTGCTCAGAGGTCTCCTCAGGCTTCAGCCGTGCATTAACTAGCTACTTCTGGTGAGCTAGAGCAGGGCACCGACGGTCATTCAAGCCTCAGTCGCAGGCTGTTTAGCTGATCTCAGCTACAATGGAGAAGGGTGCAGTGGCTTCCGGAGAATGATGCACACCAGGTGTTCAGGATTGGGGTGCACTCCCAGGGGTCATCTGCGGTGACCCTCTTGACCTGAGAGTGGTGAATCCACAGGATGATCTCCATGACTCTGATGGCTATTGGGGTTACTAAAACAACAAGGTAAGAACCATTCCATTGAGGATGGAAGGATCCTTTTTTTTTTTCCAGTTTTTTACCCACACCAAGCCCCCTGGCTCAAACTCATGCAAGGGAGAGAAGTTGCTAAAGGGTTTGGGTACTGCTTCTAACACCTTAACCTTTTAGTTCACCTAAAACTTTTCCTAGCTTTGACCATAACTTCCTTTTCCACAAACCTTCAGCAGCTTACAATACCTGTTCAGGCTTTGTCTTACATTTTCCTCATTCTGTAACAGCCATTTATTTTATTTTGAGACAAAACTACTCTTTTTTTTCCTTTTAGTAAAAACACATCCTTCATGCTTAAGTCATTACTTCAAGCAAACATTTCACCACATACAATTACCATTAAAATTGAATTTGTCAGAATAATGTTAAATGCTTAAATGCTTTAGTCAATGTATATTTGAAACATCAATACACAATTTTTAAATAATTATTAATGGCACATATCAAGACTTTAAAAAAAACTCTAAGGATAAAAATGAAGCAAGGAGTTTCTCAATATTAAACAGTTTCCCCAATTAAAAAATATGAGATATGAAACGAAAGGGGAGCCACAAATTTGGAGTCAAAGATAATGGAGTTTGGCTTAATCCCTTTGTCTGGAAGAAAGGGACTAAATGAGGGTACAGAGGTGCCAAGGGAGCTGGACACAGGTCTTCTGCCTTGCCAGGAGTAGGAGCACTATTCACTTTATGATTTTAACTTGGTTTACATTTTTTTTCATAGGCTCTTTATCTCATTATTTACAAAATGTTAATGTTTTTTTAGTTGACCTCAGCTTCCAGCAGGGCTTGGAACATGTTTCTGTTGGCAATCCTGTTACTGGTATTGGGGAACCATCTGTCATTATGCCTTTTGATCTTTCCTTCCCCTGTATTCCAGTCTCCCCTGTCTCCCAGCTCTGCCATTTTATTTAAGACATTGTTTAGTGGATTGCCTGTTTCTCCTAATAATAAAATTATTATCAAGTGTTTATATGCTGGAGATACTGCCTTAACAATAGCAATTTTTTGTGAAGCATTGACAGGGAGGAGGTGTTATGTGCTGGCTTTTCCTAATACAATTGCTGACTTCATAATTTCTTTTTTTTAATCTCTGCATAGCATCTTGCAAACTGTACCAGGGTTGATCATTTTGTGGCCATACAGTGTCAGCAAGGCATTGCTCATTACACCTTTATGCAGTCAATGCCAGCAAGTTGGAACTTTTTCCAGTCTGCCAACTAAACTTATGAAAAGCAGTCTGTATAAAGGGATGGGTGCTAATTCCTGCAAGTTTCATGCAATCAGCACAGTTCAACATAGCTCTCCCAGCCCCTACATCAGCAATTCTGACCATATAGGCAATTAATGGCTAACCAGTTTTCTGAGTAAAATGCCTAAGAACATCAGTTACTTTTGTTCTTTTATGGTGGTTTTGAAAGTAATGTCATTGCCCTGTTTCTTTTCTTTTTTGCCTTTGTATTGCGTGAGATCCTATTTCTGGAGGATATTTATTCTTTTTTCCTGACAAACTTTCTCATCCAAAATATTCCCATCTTTTTCATCATCTGCCTCATCCCACATGTCACCATCCCACTTATCAGGGTCCCAATCAGCAGTGGCAGTGGCTAGTACCATATGCACTTTCCCTCAATATTTTTTAATATTTATATTTGACCACATGGACTGTGGCCTTCTCAGCTACTGACTGATAATTACAAATTTGATTTTTCCAAAACAAAATTTTGATTCTTCAGTATGGACAGTTTTTCCTGTAATTCTACCAATTCTTTTTCATAATTCATTTTTTTCAGAGATTGCTCAATTTTTCTGTTCATACATTTTTCTAAATTCTGTTAACAAAACCCATCCTCTTTTACACACTCCAATCATTTTTCCCCTTTTTCTACTGGGATGTTTTCTAAACACAGAGCAACCTGAATAAGCTCTCCCTGTTTAATTTTATTCCCTCAGTCTTCACAGAGTCCCATGCATTTTGCCCATTCCTTTACAAGTGAGGAATAGGGTAAATCACCCCATCCTGGGATTTCTTGGTTCTTTACTTTGAGCTTAGAGGACTTTTTAAAAAATGATATATTCTAATTTATGTCCAAAGCTTATGGCCCACTATTAATCTATCTCAAGTAAATCTTGAAGAAGGGCTACCGACTTAAAAATTCCCAAATGTCTCATAGCATTACAAAGTACAAACCAGGGAAACAAAACATTCAAATCCAAAACATTGTGCATACAAAAAGGACAAGAAACTGGCAACTTCAAATTTATCAAGAATGGTCCTAATAAAGCATTTCAATATTCAGAAGAACACAGTTCATATTTTCTGCACAAATTTTCTAAAGCTTGTCTTATGGACCTTCACCACTATGAAGCCATGCTGAGATGCGAATCCTGCTCACAGCACCGATTTGTCACATGAAAGGCAACATGGTATTTGTGGCCACTTAATTTATAGGTTTGGATTCTCAGACATGCAGACTTCAGTGATTTAAAACAGATTTCATTAGGAAAGTAATTAAAGAAAATAATTAAAATGCTCCTCAAAAATAAAGCATAGTTACATCATCAGATAAGATGGCACCAATACCTGAAGAGAAGTTCTGGAGAGTTTCAGAAACAGCATTCCAACTCTCATTAGTAAGAATCCACAGAAATCTTGGGGACAGCATTCAGTCTCCTTAGTTAAGATTCATAGCAGAACATAAGATTCTGATGAGGTGCTCTCTCTCTCATACAATTCTTCTCTCCCTTCTTCTTTTCCTAAGTTTTTCCTCTTTCTTTCTCTAACTGCTTGCATGCAGATTTTTTTAATGATATCATCTCATAATAGTGGCCAAATTCCAATTAGCTTACATGACTGGGCCCATTTTGGTCCTCTGGGAACTGGCTAGGAACCAAAAGGAGCTTCCTGGGACCTAGATATCTTTATTAAAGAACACCTCCTTCTGAGAGGATAGCCAGTCCTCCCAGCTAGAGCACACATTTCAACTGTTTCTTACCAAGATCATGCAATGGCAATATCAGTTGTACAGAACAGACTCTACAAATTTGTTTTTTTCTTACTAGGTTATAATTTCCTTAAGGCAGGAATGATGGCTTATTAATCTTTGTTTATTTATTAGTGTTTAAGCAGTACCTTTGCATATAGTAGGTTCACAGTTTTCCAAATGCATACATGAATGAAATGATGCATATATATAATGCCTCATACTTTTTACTATAAATTGAAGAATGGTTGTGTAACAGGGTAGTTTTAAAACTTCCTTGGTAGACTATGCAATTGTTATTGTGTGTAGCAAGATCTTGTATCAACATTGTTTGCTTAAAGGTATAGATTTTAAAACCCCTACATAGATGTTCTCCTCTCACTCTGAAATGTGAAAATTTTAATTTATAAGACAGAGTAATGATAAGCCATAATACAAGAGAAGTTCTTTTTATCCCTCCCAAAAGTGGTCCTCTTTAATTCGCACAGTTCCCTAAATTGGCCACGGGTCATCTTGACCCCCCTGTCATCAGTAAAAGCCTGGACATCATGCACCGCAATGGTGTCTTACTGACTTCCCTTCCCATATCAATGGCACCAACAATTAGGGAGAGGGCTTACAGACAAACAACAAGGGTTTTGAACAAACTGTTGCTTTGTTCTTTCTGGCCTGGCCCTTAGCAGAGTTGTAGGAACCACAGGGTCTGAACTCAATCATGGCCTGGTGCACGGCTCCTACAGCCCAGGACTTCCTCTCACTCACACGATCACATGCACACACTCCAACACCCTTCCCGCATCACCCGTCCCAGAACCAAACCTGAAGACTTCTGGACGGAGATCAGTACTCAGAGAGTACCACCAGTCCTGAAGACTTCCATTTCCTCTGGCCCTCCGACTGGTACCAACTGGTACTTGGAGAGTCTCTGGGAGGTGATCAGACTCCCCTTCCACTCAGGCTCCTCCAGGCTTTTACGAGTGGGTTGAAACTGACGCACCCGGGAACTTGCCAGTCAGACGGGTGGTGCTCGCGGGAACCTGATTCCAGAAACTGTCCCAGATCCGTCACCACTCTGGTGGTGATGGGTGCCCTGCCTGGGGAGGTCAGGAACCTGAAAGACAGGGAAAAGCCCCATTGCCGGCACTGGGTTCTGTTGGGTCTCAGTCTGGGTGACACCATTGCTGCGGGCGAGGGAGGTGAGAATATCACCAGCCTCTCGATCCAGGACGAGCCCCCAGAAATATTGTATGAAACCAGGAACAAGGCTGCGAGCCTCCAGGAACATTACATGGAAACAGAACATACCGAGGTCAAGGCTCTGAAGTTTTATTCACAGGAAGTAGGTTTTAATCGTCTATGGCCCTAGGGCTCAGCTGAGGAGCCTCTGAAAGTCTGAGCCCCCAATTGGGGTCGTCACAGGGTTTTAAGGGAAGTGCTTGGCTATGCGCCAATGTACAGAAGGGGAGGGGTGTCTGCAGGAATTTTTCTTATCCTCCCTACGTGCAGTTCCAAACGTTCCCGGGGCAAGGGAGACTTCGCAAAGGGGAAATGGCCTGAGTCAACAGGGGCCTGCCTGCTGTAAGAGGAAATGGCTTGGGAAAACAGGGGCTGCCTGCTACAATACCAGGGCTTAAGGAATCATCTATACATTGCTGCCACTGGCAATAAAAATAAAAATGGACACTTTGAAAACTATTTAGCTGATTAGGAAACAATGGGTGCACATGTTCTGCGATCAAGCAGTTCCATCCTTAGGTATATAACGTAGAACCACTGCTCCACATATGCACCTGTGTACATGTTCAAGAATGTACACAGAAGCACTGCCCCTAACTGAAAATTGCTAGCAATAGTAACTGGGATTTATTGAAAATTTATGCAGTGTCAGGAACTCCTCTTCTGTCTTATGTGATTTCATTTAACCCTTAACACAATCTGAAGAGTTATTTACAATAAATGTGTGGCAACAGAGAATATTTTAAGTGAAGAAAGATTCTTCATTTACCAAGATCATTTAGCTAATAAGTGACAAGCCTTGCTTCTACATTCGAGCCGATTATGTGTTTGTGGTTCAAACAAACAAAAATAATAATGAAATTAAACACCAACTCTACATATTTCTACATAAGAATCTATGAAGATAAATTGTGATAAATGTATATAAAAATAACAGAGAGTAAAGAAGATAAATGGAATATGCACCAACATAATGAATTTCACAACCAAAATATTGAAATTAACCCTGTACTTATGCATTCTAACTCTCTGACACATCACCAAGCCTTTATCACAAATCACTCATCATTTATCTTTTTATATCATTTACATCCTAAATAAAGCGGAAAAAGCAAGAGGATAAATCCTAAGATGCCAATCATTTGTATTACTCAGTGAAGCATACTATTTTAACGAACTATTTCCATCTATCAAGCACAGACTGTTCATTAAAAAGCTTAATAATTCTTTGACCTCCATAAAACAGCATTGTCTGAACCTTTGAGTGAATGTCAATAGTTACACTTAATGTAATAATTAATCTATTATTAATTAAATATAGTTCTTCTTCTAGCCATTAACCACTTTGGAAGAACATCTCATAGGGGTTTTCGTTTAAGTAATAGATTCATTAACTTTTCAATAGCAGTTTTATCAAGAGTTCTGTTACAAGCAATCACATTAATCCTAGCAATCACATCAATATTCCATCAAATAGCTGTTATATTATAACTAAATTACTATTACTCGAAAATAAACAGCTTAAAATTATAGTAGTATTTTTCACATCCTTTCCCACAAATTTGAACTGCTCAGAGACCAAATATTTTTAAGATGGGAATAAATCAAGAGTAAAGTCTCTGTCAGTACAATTCAGGTTTCTTAGGGGCACTGATATATGCGTTGTCCCACACCACAGACTGTCTTAAAACAGTCTCCCAGTGTGTCTTGTGTTTCAGAAATGACCATCTTTCCCCAACTAGTAAAATCCTAGTCAAGTTCACTATAGTTTCCAATTCCAGCTGTACTACTGGGGAAGTCATTTTGGGCCTAGACACTTAGCGCACATTTGCGAATTACCTGGTCCACTTATAAACTCCCACAGACTTGGGTGACCCTATATGTCCCAGAGCTTTATTTGCATTTCTGCTTCCAGGCCATTTTCTTTGAGTTGTTTCTGACTCATCTGGAAAAAAACTATTCTCCCCACCAACTCCTTCTAAACACAGTGTGTCTATCACCCTCAGTGTTTAGTTAGGGGCAGTATTTTTCATTTTCTACAGAGGGTTAGAAATGTTGAAATAAAGTTGTGGAAGCACAACTTTTGGTTAATATTTATTAAATTATCCTAATTTAAAATATTAAGTTAAAATAGTCTCAGTAAAAAATTAACTAATCTTAGGCTCCTTGTGAATGAGTTATCACTATTCTTTGTAGAATTATTAAAGACTGCCAATATTTTGCAAATGCTTTATTTTGTTTCAGAAAATTTGTTTTTAAAATTTTCATATATTAAATATGCACTAAAATTCAAAATATGACGTGCACAGGTGGTTCAGTGGTAGAATGCTCACATTCCATGCAGGAGACCTGGGTTTGATTTCCAGACCATGCATCAAAAAAAAAAAAATTCAAAATATGCTCCCAACTGCACTTTTATGTAACATTTCTGTTTTTATAGTACATATTTATAACTATAAATGCAGAATTTTATTATTTATGAATAAATTTCTCTCATACTATCTCATGTGATTCTCTCACAAGACCTGGAAGACAATCATTCTTAGTAATTATTGACCAACTTTTATATATAAGGATATTGGAATTTTGACTTTTCCAAAGTTAATGATACAGCCTGCACGGCACCAGTCTCTAATTGTCATATACACCAAAGCACACCCCAATCTCTCTTTTCCAAATTGAGCATATCACCTTTCTTTAGGCCCTAACTTTTACATTACAAATGTGATGACAGGGTGAAATGATAAATTGGGGCAGTGGTTAGCTGATAATAAATTTTGCTCATCAGCTAAAGGGCTTCCTAGCACGGAGATGGCCTGTTTGGCTGAGGTTTATGGTCTGCATAGTTAGGTTTATGTTTGCCACATTTAATGTCATCTTTACGGGTTTCAAAAGCCAGCAAGAGCTTGCTATTAGAAAAGAGAGAGCAGCTCACCTTCACAGCAAGTGACATTCGTTTAGATAATCCTTAGAACAAGCTAATGCAGAAAAACCTGATTGGCATGAGGGAAAAGAACCATGTTGGAAAGGGAATAGGGATTGTTTACGAAGGGAAGAAATGCCAGTATCAGGAGCAACACTCATCTAACAGTAGGAATACTTGTTACATTAACAAGATTTACTGACAGCCTCCATCTGTATCTTCTCCCCAAACAAGGTCACTCAGTCAGATACTATGGAGCCTAATGAGGAAAGTGCCAAATCTCTGGAGTGATAATGGAGGTTCGCTCTGACTTATGCCTCAGGCACAGGCAGTATTTTTAGTCCTGGAAAATAAAATAAGGTATAGAAAACAGGTCATAATTTTTATCGAGCTGATCCACCTTGAGAAATAGCTGTGTGTATAAGTGAGTGTGTTTAGTATTTTTTTTCTTTCTCCTGAGATTCAAGGTTACATTTTCTTTTATTCTTCTTCAAAGTGGACCTTAAGGGTTTTAATACTTTACCTGAATATTAAACTTATATATGTTACTAAGTTAAAGGGTCCCTGCTGCAATTTTTTTTACGTCTAAGAAGAAAATATTTACAGAATGCTAAGGGGACTTGTTTTTTTGTCGGGCTTTTTTTTTTTTTTTAGCATGTAATGCAGCATTCATTCTTTTCCTGGAGAAAAGACCTCACAAAAGTTTTCAATGGCATTGGATATCACAATTTTTCAACTTGGGAATTAGATATCTGTATTTATTTCAGAGTACCTGCTATTAAGTAGCATTTTGGCTTGGGCAAATAGCTTGTAGTTTCTGAGTCTTAGCATCCTTGATGTAAAAATCATGGATTTAGAATAAGTAATAGTGATGGTACCTTCAAATATAAACGTTCTCCAGACTCATTAGCTATAGGTTAATCCTATGAACACTCAAAATGATTTATCTGTGCATGTCTCCAAATACAGTGCATATAGCTTTAGTTTTATTTACGATAATTTTGTGATATTAGAAATAGCAGACTTCTGGATATATCTGCACTATCTCTGCACTTAACCCACATGCCACTAATTTATGATGTCATGTTTATTTACAAAACCTTGAGCACTTAGTTTCACCTTTCTTTTTTACTTACAAAGTTGAATTATTAAAAGTAAGAACAAATGAGCTATTCCTGGTCAGCCAGCTACCTCAACTTCCTTCTCTCTTCTCAAATCAGATTCTCTTGTTAAAAAATGAACACACACACACACATACACACTCAAATGCACAGAAAACACTGTGACATTATCAACAGCACCTGAAGGTATCTATTCTTCATTTGCTGTACTATAGACAAATATTAAAAGAACTTGACCTTAAATTTAATAGAAAAGGAGATTTTTGACAAGGATTAAGTGATGGATATGATCCAGTTTGATGAAAAAGGACTTAGAGCTGCGAATTTGCTGACCTATATCGGTTCATTTGAGTGTAGGACTCCCTCAAACAATTTGAAATCTTTCTGTCTATTAGTTTTATTGAAAAAGTACTATATGTCAGGTGCTGTGTCAGGAGAATTAGGGAAGACAATCAGTTTAAGACAATTTGAATTTTAGATGCCTGATTTTAGAGTTTGGATGAGGGATGCAGATTATTTATTTATTTTTGGCCATGTCCCTGATATGGTGGAAGTGATGACCTCAGTTAGATAGAAGCAATATGCCTAAAAGCAAACAAAAAATGAATAATTATTAATGATGTAAAATATTATGAAAGGAACAAAAGGAATCATTGTTGGAGAATAAACAAATAATGACAGAGGACAGGCATGGGAACCTACTTACCTACGGTGATCAGAAAGAGCTCCCTAAGAAGGTAAAAATTTCTAAAGCATGAAAGTTAAATAAGTATTGGTCACATGAAAAGTAGAGTGAAACATGATCTATGTGGAATTATTTTTGAAACGCCAGGTCAAAAATAGAGCTTGGCATGAAAGAGACACAGAAGGTTTCAGAGATTATAATAATTATAGGATAATTATAATGACAATAGTAACAGGCATTCATTGACACTTCAGACATGCCAAGTACTAGGATAGCTAACTAACAGGTAGTAAAACCAAAATCTGAAATTAAGCCTTGTGATTTCAGAATCTGTCTGCGTAGCTTATACCTTATATTAAGGAGCAGTAAAAGTGCAGAATATGTATTGATGGCAGGCCATAGTTAGAAGTTTGAAAGGAAAACAGAAGATACACACACTCACACACATGCATTTTTTTAATCATGGAATATTTAATAATATTATTATTGCAGCTGAATGGAGAATCAAGTGTAGGGGTAAAAGAACAGAACTGAAAAGATGATAATGCAGATATTTGTAGAAATCCTCAAGGATGATATTGGATAGGGCAAGTGTGGTGGCAGTAGATTTGGAATGTATAGATCTCAGATCTATTTCTATGACTGTATTAGTAGAAAGGACATGCTAATGGACTGACTGTATTCACGGAGGAAAAGGATGTATTCAAACCTGATTTCTGGGATTCGAGCTTGATCAAAAGGTGCCATTTATGAGGGTGAGGAAGACAAGGCAATATGTTGAGCTTGGTTATATTAATTTTGAGATGCATGGTAAATAAGTCTGGAGTGCAGGAAAAGGGTTTAGACTGTATGCATAATTTTCTGTGTTTTCCATTTGTAGATGCCATTCAATTATGGGGAAAAATGAGATCACTTAGGGAATGAGCAAAGAGGGGGAAAGAAGAAAAGAGGGTCCAGAGGGCCTTGTGGATTCTCAATTTTTAGTGGTAAGGTGGAAAAGAAAGATGGAAGAGAAGTCTATGTAATCACAACAGGGAATTGGTCCATTGAATGAGAAAGCTAATTATGGCAAGGATTCATTGAAAAGGAAACATGCCTTAGACATTTTATTTTAATTCATTTCACTGACAATCTTCTGCATAACACCTAGGATTTTTGTTTGTTTCATTTTGTTTAGGCCCACTGAATGTAGCTCTGTTTGTATTTCTTTGAATAAAGCACACAAATAGCATCCCCATGCTTCAGCACTAATTATAGAATAAGGAATATAAGGAATAATGGGTGCCACATTCACAAATCTGGAAGAGACAGCATTTTCAGAGCGCCTGTGCCTAGTAAACCAACATAGGAATGTTTGCAGACTGGTTTACAAATCTGACAACCACCACCCCACTTCTACCCCCAACTTGACTATCTTGAGGGCTTTTTAAAAATATAGCATAATAAAATCTGTCTTCTTCAAAAGAACTTAAATTTTCTTTAATTTCTATAACTCAATATTTATTATATAAAAATTAAACATTATATTTTTCATGATCTTTTTTCTAAATTTTTGTTTGGAAATGCATCTCAAAAGTCAGATTTTTAGGCAGCTATTCATGGACTTCCTTTGCCTGTTCACACTTTAGGCAAACATACTTATTACGTTCTCTGAAGCCTTAATATTTTAAGATGCATTAATCTAATATTTCGTTAATTTTCTACCAACACTCCCTCTCCCCATTCCGTTGTATATAAGCTCACATATTCTAAGCTATTATCATCCTGAATGAGTACCCATTCCTGGAATATGCCTCCATCATGCCTTTACTTTATTGTAGTACACATTCTTAATTTTATTCCTGATCCATTATCTCCCAATAATGTACATCTCACTCCAACTCTCATCACTCAAAAGTAGGGACAATTCTTCCATCTTAGCAGCTCTCAAAATAGGGCCAATCCTGCCCTCCCCTTACTTTGTCCATAATTTTAATGGCATTGACACTGTGTCATAATTATTTATCAAGCATCTATTTCTGTTTAGGAGATAAAATGAGAGCACCACAGAGTCATGCAAAACCTCATTCACTCCCCTCCCTCAGTATTTATCACATTCATCTTATTCATTCTTGAACAGAACCTCATAAATGACAGTTGTTCAGTAAAATTTTATTGAGTAAATAAATTTTTCAATAAAGTAAGGAAATAAGGGGTAAATATATTTTTCTTATTTATATGCTTTTTTGATTTGCCCATGCTTTCTGAGAATGAAGCCTTCAAACCATCCTACATGACTCAGAGAATATTAAATTCTTACTGAACTCCACTTGAGTGTTCCAAACTATGTCTATTCTTTCTTTATTCACAAACTATTTCAAATTTAATGAAAATATTTCTTTAAGAAATGATCCCTCACTAGGGAAATATAGTCCATGCACAAACCACACTGTACTAGCATCCACATAGAATATAAGTATAAAATATTTAGGAATCAGATCTGAATTTCAAAATTCTAAGGTCACATTAATTCTATCACTCTATTTTCCTGAATATGTGTCTGCCACCTCAAATCGTTTTCTTCAACTCACTGCATAAAACTAATTAGGAGAAACTTAAGACAGAATAACTGTATTTTTTATATAGGAGCATAGAAAGCTGTTGGGAACATGCACGGTTTGCTCAATATTTTCTATATCTGTCTAACATTGACAATGATTATGAAAATCATGAGAGTTTTGATACAATTTGGCAATTTAGTTCAGCAAATTTTAATTGAATGAGAAAAAGTCATGAAATTTTTCTTCAGAGTTATTTTCTGAATATTGGCACATAATGCAAAAGTACGGATAAATATTTTAACTCTTTATTGCTTGCTCTATAGTTATTTTTCAGAGTCCAGCTGTAAATATGAAAATCTACTATTTTTAGAAAGAAATGTATATGAAAGATATAATGTGGATTTATTCATTCAAATCTGTAAGGTCAGAGGAAATAATAAATGTTTTATTCCCTTATTTATATATCTTATTTATATTTAAGTTCATATATCATGAGGTTATAAGCTATGCATAGTTAATAATTCCAAACATCACATCATCAGTTTTATAATTCTAAATGTATTTACCAACTTATGAAAATTTGAAAATCTTTTTAACTTTTCTGATTTATAACAAATTTGATTTTAATTAGCTGCACATATACTTAAAATGTTAAAAAATGAATTAAATTTATTTGGATGTTGAACAATATTTTGTCATGTCTTGGGAAAGGGTATTTTATGCACTTAGTTTTCAGAGTGGACAAATGAATTGTCCCCAAATTGATCATTACAGTCAAGGCTATCTCTGGGTCAAATTGTGAAAGTAAAGTTTACTTTCATGCTCAGTTGCTCAGTTTGGTCTGGTTGCCAATTGTCTTCTCTCTTCCAAGACCTTTCTGAATAGAAAATTGCTTATGTTGTTTGTATAAATCAATTTAAAAATGTTTTTCCACTGTGTTACTATATTTGCAGATGATATCAGTTAATGCATTACTAATCTAGACATAATTTAGCTTTCATATGGGACTTTCTGTAGTCAAAGACTTTACCCAAAAGTAAATTGGAGAGCTAGTGGTGTAGAATGTAATTTTCTGGGATTCTCACATTAAAAAAATACATAGTAAAACTAGTCTGGATCATATTGATATTTCATTATGGCCAGTGCATGAATGCATTTCCACTTGGAATTTCAGAATGTATGAGTAAAGCTATATGCTGATTACTTACCTTGATATTTGTTGTTCTAAGAGTCCATGTCTGGGGTGACTCTCCTTTTTGAGAGTGTACTTGTGTAAAAACAAGGAAGGGAGAGATAAAGAAGGGTAAAGAGAGAAAGATTTTAAATGAAATTTTAATATAAGAAAAATGAATAGTACGCTATCATTAATATTTTTGCAGCATTTGCCCCTAATAGCTAGAGGCTTAACACAGCAGCCATATATACACTTTAAATGCTGCCCTCCTTGCTGACCTTGGCTATACGCTTGGTCACACACAGCTGCAGTTCTCTGGTGTTTCACAGGAGTTCTGTGCCTCCACGTGGTCTTACTCATATGTGTCCTATGCCAGGTAATATGTCAAGGCTGTTAGGGGAAGGTGTCCCTTCTCTTTCATGTTTCCACCTCACCAGATTTTCCACATTTCTTAGGTGGCAGCAACATGGATCTAAGAGAGCATCAGAGGAAACTGTAAGTCCTCCTGGGATCTTCTTAGAGGTAACACAACAGCACCTCTGCCACATTCTATTAGTCAAAACAAATCACAAATCTGTATTCGAGGGATAGAGAAACAGATTTCATGTCATGGGAGAGCTGTGAAATGTTTGTGGTTGTTTTAAATATACTCATCGAGTATAATTTTATTCTCAGCTCATTAAGAAAATTTTCTAGAATTCTTGTTCTTATTCATAAGAAAACTGGGTTTTGGAAAGAACTAAGTAATCTTTTGGAGAATGTTCATTTGTCCTTTAATGCATTAACTGTCCTTTTAAAAATATGCCCCTTTTAAAAATGTATATTATTGTGATTTTCAAAGGAAACCCTCTTTGACTTTCTAAATTTTCCTTTCTTGCTGCTTAACCATGAGGGGAGAAGAGAATCTGGTCAAACAACCACAAGCTGGCAATCAACTCTAATCAGTAAGTTTCTGAATATCATCTAAATGAAGTTGTATACCATCTTAATGAAACATAATAGCTTAATTCTATTTAGTTTTTCATTCTGGTGTATAAAGGATGACAAAACTAAAAGAAACTTGAAATCTTCTTTAAAGTGCACCAGAAATATAAGAGAGTTCTCCAAAGGAATGAAAGATGGGGATTCATTACTCAAGTATCTCCAGCGAAACAAAACCAGAACTGGTGTATTTATTTCAAGTACTTGGCTTATGCAGTGGGATAGGGTTTGTGGGTGGGAGGTGGTGAAAAAGTCCAAATCTGCGAGATAGGCCCAGGCCTGCAGGTTAGGAGATGTGATGCTGCAGTCTTGAGGCAGAATTTCTTTCTTTATAGGAACACTTCCTTTTTCGCTCGTTAGGTATCTCAAAGGATTGGATGGAGGCCCACCCATATTATCTAGAGCAATATCCTTTACTTAAAGTGAACTGATTCTAGTTGTTATCCACCTCTATAAAATACCTTCACAGCAAAATCTTGATTAGTGTTGGATTAAATAACTGGGTACTATAGCATAGCCAAATTGACACATAAAACCAACCATCACAAGGGACCTGATTAAGTTATTTGTTCAGTTTATCAGGACTGTCCAATGATCACTGGGGTTGTGGGTAGAACTTGGGACACTTATTATAAATATATTCCTGTTACACTGGTAAAGATCTATACACCATTATTTAATTAATTTTTAATAATCAGGGTTCACTCAGCCTAAGATCATTTTTGTACTATAGATATTCTGTAAAAACAAACAAGCACAAAGGTTCAAGAAAGCAGCTTGTGAGCATGGGAAGTAAACAATAAGACCAATGACAACTACTAGACTGTGTTAGAATACTTATAGATTTTAGGGTTATAAACCTTATACTAGCTTAAAATTGATCAATAATTTCAATACTTACTGCTTTTTTTTATGAAAGTTCAATATTCTTTATTCTATACTGATCAATCCTTGGTATGGTCATACAACACCAGCAGGAAATAAATAGGATGGGTGTTCCTAAAGTCAAGTATGGTAGTTTTCAAAATCAAGTTTGTCATTCTCTTGAGGTAACAAGGAGAGTGCTGATTATCTGATTATATTTACAGCCTCACCAGGTTTGTATGTGCAGTTTTCTACCTGTGATAGTCCCAATCAATGCTTGATCAGGCAAGCAGCAATTGACATTTCAAGCTCATCATAAGAGCTACCTTGAAAATAAAACTATTTTTAAACTGTAAATTCACTGTGAGATACATGGTCATGAGAGTGCAAGGACAGTCCAATGTCGTTACAGACATCCTCACACACATATGTGAATATATATGCATGCATGCATGTATGTATGCATGTATGTACATATATTCATATATATGAATTAAAATATTTTATCTAAAATAGAATGCTTGTTACTGTGAGACTAGAAATACATTTTTAAGACACATAGAAATTTTCTGTCAATGCATAGTTCTTAATCTTTTAAAACCATTTAAACCAGCAGCATGTTGTGTGATAGGATTAAGTGCGTAAGTTACACAACTCTGCTTTGCTCCCTTGATTCCTCTTATTTACTCTGATGAATTCTGGAATGTGACTCCTATTCTGAATCCTAATTCTTGAGTTGATCTCATCAGATTTGGCAGCTTTACCCTGCAAAGGCAGAATTGAGAGGCAAAGAGTATTAGTAAAACTCATTCACACAATTATGTTCTCTCCAGTCATTTAAACAGCATTTCATGCTTGATATTCAAAGCACTCAGTATTGCACCTAGTAATTGCATCATTAAGTACCAAAAGGTTTTGTCCATGGGTTAAATGTCATA
Source organism: Tamandua tetradactyla (assembly GCF_023851605.1). Taxonomy (NCBI): domain Eukaryota; kingdom Metazoa; phylum Chordata; class Mammalia; order Pilosa; family Myrmecophagidae; genus Tamandua; species Tamandua tetradactyla. Next base: position 168,049,077 of record NC_135329.1, read on the forward strand.
ATACATAATGATGAGGGCAGTCCACTGTCTCTACAGTCACATTTCATTAGTATTGTTAAAAACTATACCTCTCCAGCATTCACCTATAGTCATATTTTATAGTCTGCATCAAACTTTTCATGTTATTTGCCCCCAGGTCTATTTTTTATTGTCCTAATGACCCCAGTTTTAGCCTAGATCATCGATAATGCTGACCCCAGTAGTCTATATGAGTTTCCCCAAGGCTCTTATAATTATTTATACAGCAATTATATAGTCAGTGCATTTTTTATCGCAGCTTATAATTCATGATCATAAACACTGTAAGAATTACTGAACAAAAGTCAGGGTAAACATTTTTGTTAAAAATTTAATTATATAAAGTTTCCAATGACTATTGTGATTGCAATATGTGTTTAAAATATGTGTAATATAGAAAAATATAAAAATAGAGAAAACATGATCATTATAAGTATTTTGTTTTATACCTTTTAAATTTCCTTTTCTTTAAGGCTCCTTTATAATTAAAATAGAAGGAAAAAGCTATTTTGGGGGGTGTAAGGACAGTACAGTGGTAGAATTCTTGCCTGTCATGCAGGAGATCCAGGTTCAATTCCCAGTCCTTGCAATTCCCAAGAAAACAAACAAGAAAAACAAACAAACAAATTTCAATAAATGGTGCTGCAATGACAGGATACTCACATGGAAAAAGAATGAAATGTGACTCCCACCATAAAGCATACAAAAAAAAAGCTATTGCTAATAACCAACTGATAACAATATCTACCATATAAAAAGGACCTTCTTTATATTGGGCATTTTTTCTCAGTTTTCCCAACATTTCCTTCTTTAAATTTCCAAATAACATTCAAGTTAGTTATTGTTAATCATATTTTATATATTAAGTTATGGCCAGAAAATGTAAGTAAATTACCATAAGTCACAGAATTTATTAAATGTAGTAGCCAAGATTCAAACCAACATCTATTTGATCAAGTCTAATTCCTCAGAAATGAATAATTTGCTACACAAACCCCTTTAAAAATTATTATAAAGGAATGAAGAGAATCAGAAAACAAAGGGAGAAAAAGGTATCGCTCTGAGGAACTGGGGTCAAACTTGCTGCTAGTTTGCTAGTTGCCGGAATGCAATATACCAGAAATGGAATGGCTTTTAAAAAGGGGAATTTATAAGTTGCTAAGTTTACAGTTCTAAGGTCCAGGTAATGTCCCAATTAAAACAAGTCTATAGAAATATCTAATCAGTGGTATCCAGGGAAAGATATCTTGGTTCAAGAAGGACAATGAAGTTCATGGCAAACACAGTTTCTCTCTTGGCGGGAAGGGCACATGGTGAACACGGCGTCATCTGCTAGCTTTCTCTCCTGGCTTCCTGTTTCATGAAGGTCCCCAGGAGGCGTTTTTCTTCTTCATCTCCAAAAGTCGCTGGCTTGTGGGCTCTCTACTTCTCGTGGTTATGTCATTCTTCTCTGCTCTCTCTGAATCTCTCACCTTCTCCAAAATGTTTCCTCTTTTATAGGATTCCAATAAACTAATCAAGACCCATCCAAATGGGTGGAGACACATCTCCACCTAATCCAGTTTAATAACCACTCTTGATCACTCAAGATCACATCAAGATCACATAAAGATGTGACTCCCTGAGTCATCTCCGACGAGATGATCTAATTACAGTTTCAAACATACAATACTGAACAAGGATTAGAAGAAATGGTTGCCTTTACAAAATGGGATTAGGATTAAAACATGGTTTTTCTAGGGTACATAAATCCTTTCAAACCAGCACATCAATGAGACCCATTTCAGAATTCTGATCTTCAAAAGTGTAGAGATAATGTAATTGTGGTGTTTTGAGCTGGTAATTAATTTAGTACCAATAGGAAATTAATTCAGCATGCTTTTATCCCAGACCTCTTTTCATTCCACTTTTCTAATCTTCCTTCTTCCAGACCCTTGACAAACTCCCAAGCTATTGGTCAATTCCCAGGTATATGCCTAACTTCAGACCACAATTTCCTTCATATAAAGATTTTATTATGTATTAATCTTATGGCTCTGCCCACTTACCACTGTTACTTTTGGCCACCCTTGAGTTGGACTGTAGTGGTCTCACTGCACATCTGCAGCTCAAACATGATATAAGGCTGAGTCATCATGAATCACTTTGGACATTTAATTGAATTTCCTACCAGCAAGTCATAGGAACATTCTCCCAGAAGTCATAGATTTGAGCTGAATAAAAGTTATTGGTACATTACAAGTAGACGACCTGGCATCAGGACCACATGCTTATATAATTTACTTAAGCCTTCTGATCTGCTCAGGCCAAATCCTGACTATGTCATTTCCATCATATAATATACTATTCCTCCTCTTTCCCAACCTTTTTTTTTTTCTGTATGCTGTATGGCGGAAGTCACATTTCTTTTTTTTTTCCATGTGAGTATCCCGTTATTGCAGCAGCATATGTTGAATTTTTATTTGTTTGTTTGTTTGTTTTGGGAAAGTGCATGGGCCAGAACTGAACCCATGTCTCCTGCATGTCAAGCAAGGATTCTACCTCTGAACTACCCTTGCACCCACTTTTCCAAACTTTTGACTTGATTGATTTGAAAATATCCAATTCATGATGGTTAGGTCTTATTATGTGTTCATGTGATGCTTTATGGTGAATTACTCTGCATTTGATCCCAATAGCCTACCAAAAGAGACTTTTCTCATGCTATGTAGGTACCAACTTCTCAAGGCCTGCCTTTCTAGAGTCCCAGGTGTTTGTGCTGCAGTGCTTCTCTTAGAAGTAGTCATTAACTCCACAAACATCTATATATAGAGAATCATGGGGTATGCAGGGTGTGTGACAGGGTAGTATGTGGGAGAGTCTCAACCAGCCATAGAGCCTTCTTTTGTTATGAGCCCCATTCAAAGTTGAAAGACTTTTGGGTCAGCAGACAAATGACTAAAAGTGGTATTTCTAAGTTTCAAAGTGTGATATATAGCACCTCCAAAATCCAAACAGGTCCATCAAATACTGTTTCCCCTTATTTTACCTTACAGGGCATATCTGACGTGGCACAGATAATCCATCTCCTAAAAATTACATCATTGTTACAGATCCCTTAATCTTCCCTAGGTTTATCTTCCAGATTTTGTCACTCATGTACTTTCCAAGGATATCCAAAGCACTTGCTCTTTTCTACATACCAGGTCCATTAAGCATGATGTGCATCAGTGTGATATTTGCACATTTTACAGAATGTCAAGAAAATCAAGGTCATGTTGGATCTATTAAAATAGAGAGCAGAATTAGCATATCCCTGTGACCACCTAGTGAATCTGAATTGCTCTCCTTCTGCAAACTATTTTTGATCACCTTTGCTGATGGAGATTGAAAAAATGTATTGGCCAGATCAATAGTCACATATCAAATTCCAGAGGTTGTAACAATATGTAGTGCAGATACTGCATCAGCACAGAAACTATTATTGGAATTATAATTTGATTATGTTTTCAGGAGTCAGCTATCACCTCCATTATCTATTGAAGTTTTGTAAAAAGAAGTGCACTGAGCAGGGTGTGATGATGATCACGGTCCTAGATAGGGTGTCAATTATCTCTGCACCCCCAACAAGAAAGCAGTGCTTCTTCTGGTCATTGCTAATGGTGGCTGGGGAGGGAGGGTGGAAGGGAGTTGTGGGTGGCTTCAGGTACTAGCAGCTGATTCTTCCTCTTACTGTACAGTCCAGAGAACACATGTAAGTGTTTTGCATTCCCATTGTAATATGCAGCCAGGACCAGGAAAATGATCACAGCGTGGTTCTAGAATCCACTGGACTAGCTGCAAAAATTTCTGGAACCAGAAATTAATTTGCAATACCCTTTATGTGCCCCCATTCTAACAGAGGATGAGATGGAGTTTGAGGATTACTTGTTTCGTTATCTTATACCCTGCATCCAATAGTCCATGAGAGGTCCGGATATCTCCTTCTTCCCTATGTATAGTTATTCTAGTAAATTTCTATAGATCCATTTGAGAAATGAGTGAAAAATATTCCTTAGATATTCTTGCAGTGTCATTGCATAGTTTTTTCTCAAGGCAACAAGATTTCCCCCTTCATTTGACGGCCTCTGAATCTGAGAAATGACTTAGATCTAGAAACTAGGTGAGGGATTTTCCATTCTGGCAGCTGATACCAGCACTCTGTTCACTAACTTTTGATATATTTTAGACATGTAATGCCAGGAAAACCTTATTTCCTGTCAGTATGTTCCAGGTATTGAAACATCATGGTCTATTAGCCACCGCCACAGGTTCCTGCAGGTCAATGTCCCCTGATTCCCAGCCTGGAAAAACTTGTTGCACATTTTGGTAATTATATCCACTCTCTCCACCAAGTGGCCTTTGCTATTACAAATTCCATTCACTGCTATTTAATTTGGAGAACCTAGTTACATGGCAACAAAGCTTAACCTCAACCTTGGCTAATAAGATAGCTATCACTGAACTGCTCAATTATGTCGTTACCACCCTTAATTTTACACTTAATGTTTTACCTAAAGAAGTTTCCTTTGGTCCCTCTTGGCAAATAGAGCACAAACTAAATTTATTTTAACATGTTCATATTCACTTCTCCCAATCCCCTGACACCTTTTTTCAAAACTGTGCAGGTGGTTCTAGAAAATCCTCATTAATTTTAAGCACAATCAGGTCCAAACTTCAAGGTACCATATCCATCAAATCATGGAAGTGCATCCTTACCATATCAATAGCATCCTGCCTATATTCTTTCCCTCCCCAGTTCATCACCCATAGGGTCAACTCTCTTATGGTTAACCTTTCTATCATTATACATGTTAGCCAGATGCCAAAGCTCATTGATTGAATATGTTATTTCCCCTGTAGAGGGATTAAATTGCTCCACTCCGCTATACTGTGACTTGACTATAGCTGTTAGGGCCTGTGAAGGTAGGCATAAGCGGAACTTGAGGAAGATAAGCATCATATTATGGGGTGTCCACCTCCCAAGGCCTCTGCATCTTTCCCAGGTAATGGGAGGCTGCCAAAATATTTTAGAGTGCAAACGGTACTTTCTACTATTGGAGGGTTTACAGGAATATGGCATTTTACATTTATCAAGTACAATCACCCTAATGCTTTCTTCCTATCTCTCTGGGACTCATTCCTTCTCCCAAGGCCTTATGGTAGCATAGAAGACCTTCCAGCATTGTGCCTTCGATCTCTTTTATGCCTCTCCACCCTTATAATCACTTCTAAATCTGATTTTCAATTTCAAAAAGTCAATTTTTCCTCTGACTGCAGGAGATTCATTTTTTTTTCTAATGACACTATGAGGGCCTTCTAGTTTTCACAGCGTGAGTTGATAGATGGCTAATGAAAGGTTGTCATTCTCCTTCTTAAAAATTTCTAAGGCAGTTGACAAAAGTCAGACAACTCCATAAACATTATAATTACAGACAATTCCATGCCTTTTACATGCTAGATCAACTTCATACATCCATATATCCTCTTCCTCCAGCACTTCACTTTCTTCAACTACCAGTGAGATATTCAGTAATCCGAATGTCCCAGCTTGGGGCTATTCATTCAATCCTTTATAGTTTTCCAGTTATTTATTTAAACTCAACAAATACATATTGAAATCTCCTGGTGCCAGACATTTTTCCTGGTTCTGAGAATACAGTGCTAAACAAAATAGGTTCAAACATAAGCTTCTTAGTGGAGCTTATAGTGTTGTGGGTAAGAAAGTAAATAAACTAATAATTACAACGTATCATATTACAAAGTTCAGGAAAGTCTTTTAAAGAACAATGAAACAGGGTAGTAGGCTAGTGAGTGCTGAGAAATGAAGGTTTTTAGTTGTAATATTAAATAAATTGATGAGAAATAAGGTTTGAATTTCCAAGACTGATTTTCCTGTCTCCTGGCCTCTCAGAACAGGCATTAAGTCCTTGCAAAGTTCCATGGAAATATAATATAGTTCAGTGCTTATGGCAATATGTTCTGGTTAGAATTTAACTGCCTGTCCTGCTAGGAAAGAGTTAGTGTTTTCCAACCATGAAAAGTGGTATGATTAATCTTCCTAGTAGCCATTATATAATACAATTATAACAGAAAGGCCTGAATCTCAGCAACCCAGCCCATTAGAGAGTACTGATGCCCCCAGAGATAAACACTGATCTTTCAAGACAGGGCTGAAGCCCAGGTCCTTTCATGTCATATGGCTATGGCACGCTTCCCACAATTGCACTGGGGGAAGGACTGTTGCTTCTGTAATCATGCACCATCACAATCTAAGTGCCAGTATCCCTAAGTCCCTTCTGTCCAGCTGTACTCAATCTCAAACTGTTGTCCTAAAATGAATGGTCAACAGGGCACCCACACTATTATTACTGCTCTTTTTCATTAGCTTTCCCTTATGAATGCTGCACCAGCATGTTGATTGTAGGTGCCGTCTGGTTATTGGCATGACCTATGGTCAGGCACGGTGTCACTGAGAAAATATTATTATATCAAAAACCTAAAAAATTGTGTGAAAGTGACCAGGGAAAAAAGTATGTCTGGCAGAGAGAACATTTCTAGTATGTCATGAAAATAACAAAGAGGCTGTGTGTGGCTTTAGCCATGGTGAGCCTGGGGGAGCTTAGAAAAGAGAAGATCAGAGAGGCAGAGGGGAGTCGTATAAAATAGGGCTCCCTAAGCCTTTCTGACCACATTGGCTTTGACTCTGGGTGAAATGCAAAGCTAGTAGACAACTTAGATGAAGGAATTACATCAGCTGATACATTAATTAATTTTAAAAGAACTTGTTATTTCTGCCACATGATTTATGGGGTCAACAAAGAATCATAGATATAAAGAAGCAAAGCAGTCCATAAGCTAAGCTCTGTGGCATTCTAATGGTTAGACATCAGGAAGGTGAAAAGGATCCATCGAAGAAGACAGAGAAATAAGAGAAAAATCAAGAGAGCTTTGCGTTCTGGAATCAAAGTAGAAAAAGTTGTTCAAGAAGGAGAAGGTATTCAACTGTGCAGATAAGACAGGTGAAATGAACACTGAGAACCGGCCATTATATTTGGCCCCATGTAGGTTCTTTGGGGACCCTCATAGGGTAGTTTAGAAGAAAGGGGTTGGCAAAGACTGATTGGCATGGATTCAAAATAGAATGCAGGGAGATAAATTGGAGAAAAAAGATGTAGACAAATATTTGAAGAAATTTTGAATAAAATGGTTCTTTTTAAACACTATTACAAACATAGAGGGCTAGACTTCAACTGTGTAGATTTTTTAATATAAGAATTACTGGATTGTTTTTAATAATTTAATAATATTGTTATTTTAATGATGTTTTCATCTCAATTGCATGTGATATGTCAGAATATGATCATTTATGCTGTGGTGCCAAATGGTAACAGTATACGTTGTTTTACAACAACAAAGACCTTTTATTTCACTCATGTTGCTTACCCACTGCAGACCATGCAGAGCTTCCCCTCCAATTAATCTTTACTCCAAAATCCAGGCTTGGGGAACAGTCATTTTTCTGAAACAATGTTGGTCTTGCAGCTGAGAGAAAGAGAACATGATATTTTATGAAGGAACTTTATTAGAATCTTGATTCAAAACATATTAACTTCATAAAACCTTTGCATGTCACTTCAATACATATTCAGTTGTGCAAAGCAAGTCACAGAGCTGTGCTTGAGTGTTTACTACCTGACCTGTGCTGGGCTCTTATTTCATATTCTGCATCCTTCTTTGAAGAATTATAATCTCCATTTTGCCAATAAGAAATGTGCGAGCTAGAATGTTTTGTAACTTAATTACGTTCAAACAGTTATTCAGTGGCAGAGGCAGAATGCAAATTCGGGAAGACTCCCAGATTTGTGCTTATAATGTTTCTGCTTTATTTATTTATTTTTCCAAGAATATGTGAAGGAAAGGAAAGTATATTAGATGATTAGATAGATTCATAAGTATATATATGAGAAAGAAAGTAAAAGGAAACTGCTAGAAAAAAAAAAAAGCACAGATGCTGGAGGGCAATAGGGAAATGTAGATGAGCTTTCACCTAAAGAAAATAAAGCCACTCTACCTGAGAGGTATTGCCTGGGTCACAGAGCCCAGTGTTCCATTTTCAGATTAGGAAGTCACGGCCTAGGGGGATGACTGCACACTCAGGGTAGAATGAAAAGTAACACAAATTCATTCTTTTGTACATCTGCTACTCAGAGTTGATGTTTCGTTTTGTTGTTTTTGAGACTTCCCACTATCTAATGGATTGCCTTGATAGGTAGCTTCAACCTGGCTTGTGCATTTGACCTAGATTGTCATTTTGGATGTGCAAAATTAGAAATTAATGAAACCTGGTGCTTGCACCACAAATTCCCTCGTTGGAAAATGTATCTTATGACTCGAGGGTACCTCACAGTACCCAGGCCACACAATTTACTCATACTTCATGGCATGTTCAGTAGATACCTGAAATCTCTTCCACCACTCTTCTGTCTGAATCCATCCAGGCAAGTCAGTTCTCAATCCAAATTCCATCCACTCAGGGACACGTGCCCTGACCATGCTATCTAAACCAGAACTCCTCTCTGCATCTATCTTCTATTCAGTAGTCTGCATAACCCTTACCGTTAAGTGAAACCATTTTGTTTTCTTTAAATTTGCTTATTAGACCCCTTCCATTGACTCATTTAATAAAATCAGTGACTTCTCTTTTCTTATTTATTGCTGCATCTCAAGTTCCTGGGACAGAATAAAACATGCTAGAACACACTAGCCACTAAAAATACTACTACTACTAATATACTTGCTGAGGCTCAGAATCCCTGCTTTCTCTAAAGGTTGCAATCTGTGTTCATCATAAAGTTAGTTTTAGAGAAGAGACAGGCAGATGGAGATAAAAACATCAGCATTAGTCATGATTAGTTGATTTGATTAGAAGATGTTGCTACAGATTTGCAGGCAAAATCTGGGTAACATTTCCTAATTTAGACAGTCTCATCTAATAAGTCTCAGTAGCAGTTCTACAAGTAAAACCTCCCCCTCAGTTACAGTCCTTGAATTTACTGGCAGTGAGAAGGCCAGTGTGAGCCCTCTCTTTAATCATTCTGAGCCAAATAACAAAAGGGAACCCAGAAAGATCTGAGCCTTTCCTGACCATTTCCTTCCAACAAACTGATCAGTCAGATATGTCAGTCCTCGTCCAGTTTGAGAGTCTGCCGCAGGAGGGACAAACATATGAAGAACATATTTCGAATACAGTATCTCCACAAGGAATCGTGAGGTCACAGAGATGGATACTTTACCCCTTGCTGTCCCCAATATCTACATACTGGTTTTGGAACAGCTGCATAATTTATATTTTTTTTAAAAAACTAAGAAAATTTGAATAAATTAAAAATATAGTTGGAGGTGGGGCAGGGGGATGAGAGTTCTAATAAAATGGTGGTTCTAGAATGGCCTCAGACTTCAGATCAAATTGAACATTGAGATGCTTTATTGAACATGCAATATAATAAATCACAAAAATATTGTAATATTGAGCAGTTTTAGCAACAACCCTGTTTGGTTGTTCTTAAGAGATTCTCTATATTTTCCCATCTCTAGTCATCACTTTCAGATTTTCCTTCTGCTGCAACAAAATCTCTGACATTCCATCCCTCCCTTACTACCTCACCCAGTTTCTTTGGTCAAATGGAGACTGTGGTAGTTAGATTCAGTTGTCAACTTGGCCAGGTGAATGTACCTAGTTTTGTTGCCGTGGACACAAGCCAATGGTACATGAACCTCATCGGTTGCTAATTACATCTGCAGTCAGCTAGGAGGTGTGCCTGCTGCAATGAATGACGTTTAACTTAATTGGCTGGTGCTTAAAAGAGAGAGCACAACATAGCACAGCCTAAGCAGCTTGGCTTTCCTCATCCCAGCAGTCGAAGCTCAGCCCAGGCCTTTGGAGATGCAGAAAGAAGTCTCCCAGGGGAGAGTTGTTGGAACCCAGGGGCCTGGAGAGAAGGTCAGCAGAGACCATCCTGTGCCTTCCCACGTAAGCAAGAACCTCAGTGGAAAGCTAGCTGCCTTTCCTCTGAAGAACTAACAAAATAAATCCCCTTTTATTAAAAGCCAATCCGTCTCTGATGTGTTGCATTCCGGCAGCTAGCAAACTGGAACAGAGACCATGCTTCAAGACTGTGTTCAAAGTTAACTCTCTAGTAAAACATTCTCAAGCCCTCCTGTGTTAGACTGCAGTTTTTCCCTCAATCATTTGCTCCCCAGTTTCTTGTAAGAGTATTATAGCATCCTTGCCTGTTGTCCTGTGATTTTCAATGACCCTTTTGTTTAGCCAATGAAATATTAGCAGAACTGATTTAAGCCATGTCCTAGCAGAAAATGTTAAGAGTTGTTACATGATTGTTTTTCCCTTCTTTCCCTCTGCTAGGAGAATATCATTTCTTAATTATGGGATGCTCCTTCATCCTGGATATTGAAGTGAGAAAACTTATGGAGCAGAGCTGTATAAGCCAATCCACAGCCACTCACAAACAATGTGCCCAAGAAGTAAGTGACTGCTGTTGTAAGACACTGAAATTTGGGGGCCCTTTGTTGCCATGAAAAAGCTGGCTAATGAAATTTCATACAGACGGTTTTCATTTCCTTTAAGTCTTAGATAAATTTATTTATGGGTAAGGTAGTCAGTGTTGTGTACGATTAACCTATGTTCATCTATTTGTGCTTATAACTCAATCCACTTTGTGTTATGACTTTGGAGTAAGAGAAAGTACATGCATTCCTATTTTATGTCAGCAACTTATTTAGTAAAGATACAGAAATTATCCTAGAATGTAGCCTCATATAGCTGGCCCAGCAGCAGTGGATCTTTAGTTGGCTTATTCCATGCCTCTGATTCTCCTGGGGATTTTGCTGCTGCTCAAGACAGTCTAGCCACAGGTCTACCTAAGTCCTGGCAGAGTTGATAAAAAAGAAGAAAAAAATCCTTGCTGCTCAATTGCTCTTTACTTCTAAAACTTACATTACCATTCCAGAAAGGCAGACACTAACAAAATAAACACACATATAAAGAAATGTTTAACAGTAAGCTTCACTTGTTTTTGGACTAAGTTTAATATCAGCAAAAGCACATCCTTATTGGGTGTGGGGGGGCAGTTGGTTTTCTGATGTCTCTGAATACCCCTACCACTTAATTTTAAATGGCTCTGACAACCTGTATTCACAAAGACTATTGCATAAATATATTTAATATAACATAATATGTATTATCGTACCAATTTCTGAATGTATATGCTCCTTGAGGGAAACAACTCAGTCTTATTCTTCTTAGAATAAGTATGTTAGTGCCTAACTTCAGGACCCCCAAACAGCAGGCAAATAGGACATTTTTACTGAATAAATAAGTGATGTTAGCTTAATATTGTTTACCCTAGGGTTACATTTAATATTTTATAAACAAGGGAAATAATAACTAATATTTTCCACATACCAAATGGAAAGGATGTTTAATAGAGCACAATTCTGCAATGGCATTCATTAGCAAATGCTGTTTGAATAGCAGAAGAAATGGGTATAAACATTATGCAAGTATAGAATGGAGGTTTTCAAATAATAACTGTGAACTATTGAAAAAAATTCCAATGGGGAATCAATAGAGTGTGCAAAAATTCTGGACCCACCTAGGCAAGCAAGTCTTCAGCAAAGGAAATTCTTTCCTGAAATTAGCAGTTGCTGTCTTAATCATGGACATTTCTTTTTCCTAATGGGGTAGGGGTTATCAGCTGGTTTTTAGTTCATGTGAACATTTGCACTCCATCATGAATCATTGTTTTCAATCATGAAAGGTATTTGTATAGATGATGTATTTGGACAAAGTAATATTTCTTTAGAAATTATTGTGCTTTTTTGAAGAAAGATGCTTAATTTTGAAGAAATGGTGCTAAATTTAAATGAAAAAAAAAAAAAGCAAAAATCTCCAGACACGGGATGATAAAAGGAAAAATTAACAATGAGAAGAAATGGACTAGACAGTTTTGAAAGTGACCAAGAGCCTTTCATAACTTCTAATCAGGATGTGGAAAACTAAAGAAAGTTAGAACACTGTGAGAGCTTGGAATGTTTTTCCACAGATGTCTCTACTGATATCACTATTTAAGAGGAGATTAACTGCCTGTCCCAAACATCTTGTTTAATAAATAACCAATTCAACTGAGAACATTGGCTACATCTCTGAAGCTCTGTAATATTACTAACAGTCTGAAAATTAATTCCCCAATAGCCTGGATATATTTTTAGTTTAATTAAAGCTTTTTGTAAGTTATTGCTGTCTAATTTTTTTACCCAGAGAGTCTATTTTATCATTTAAATGTAAAAAATTAAGCAGTCAGAATTGCATGCAATTCAGCAGAAATAGTTTTCATCCCACACTCTAAAAATTATTATTTTATATTTCAAATTGTAGTAGCCCTAACTTCTGTTTTATTTAGTTGTATCTTTCTAATCTCTTTGCCTAGAAAAAATTGTTCATTAGACAAGGATTGATCTTTGTTGATAAATAATAATTTAGAATAATTTGCAGAGAAGACAACAACTGAGTATTACCTAGTTTAAGATTAACATTATTATTTTTAGAAAGGGGAAATATGCTTGAGAATCTCATGTTAACGTTAAACTTCATTTACTCTGTATCACTTATCAGATTAGAGAGAGAAAGAGATATGAAATTGCAATTACTAAAAATGTGTTGTGATACCAAATTTTTACTTTTATTTTTGCTACCACTTAACAGTTAGTAAATTGATACCTCCAACGCCAAACAAATTTATTGTGTACTTAGAATTCTTCCTATTGGCCAATTATTATTTATTTATTTTCATATGTATATATTTGAATTCTAGTTTAAGGGAATAAAATTAAATCAGTTTTCAAAAAGCAGTGTAAAAGAGTGAATTTGGAACTGCCAGACAATAGCAATAATGGACAAATATTTCTCCCACATGTTATCAATGCACAATTTGTGCTATTATCATGTGTCTTTAAATACTTATGTGTGACATGTTTAATCCCAGTAATCTTAAAAATTTAAATATTTTAAGATAGCATTAATGATTCCATGAAATGAAGCTTCCTCATTTACAAACTTTGTTTCTATTTTAATCTTTGATGATTTATCAAATAAAATTACTAGGGAAAAATAATACCAAAGCACTCCTATTTCCCTGCTATCTATGGAGTAGATAACTAGATTCAGAAAAAAATAAGCAATTTTAAGTACATCTTGAATGCAAGTCCTTTATTATGTCCATGATAAAAATACCCCAGTCACATTTCTGCTCTGTCCTTTTGTAAAGTGAAAGCTTTTATCTCCCCGCTATAATTTCATCCCCTGTAGCTTGCATGTAATTTAATATTCTCTCTAATGAACTGCAAGTCAGTATCCCAAGTATTTTATTTAAAAATATTTACAGACAAGCAGACACATGTAGGACCTTAAATAAAACAGTTAATATTGTAAGTAATGATTTCATATGGGAAAAATAAAGGTACGATCACCCGAATTTTCTATAATCTGCTTTTTTTAAATGAGGGAAAATCATTCAGTTTCTTCAATTTATCCTTTGTAAGTAAGTAGACCAAATTAGTACTTTACTACTTCCTTCAGGTAGCTAAGTAGATTACTCACTGGCTCATCATTGCAAACTGATGTTTTATTTAAATCCTGTTTGTGGAACAGGAATTCACAAACTAAAAAAATACAATTCAATTTAAGGATTGGAGATATGTTTTGTTTCCTACCAAGACACTCATAAAATAGCAGTGTGAGAAATTTTAGAAAAATATAAACCTTAAGGCCTTCCATTGTACCTTCGTGAAAAAAAAAAAGTATTTCAAGTGTCCTTTAGTACTTCATCTGAGGAAGTTTTGGGTACTAGAGCTCACTTCATCTGATTAACAACACAGTAGTCTTATGAAAAAGTTAGAATAGGCATAGCCCAAATACCCCTAAAGAGTGGGAGAAAGATCAAAGTTGGTTGTAGAGTTTTACAGAGAAGATAGGGTTTAACAAATGAGTATGCATACCTTAGAGCAGCTAGAAATAAAAAAACCTAAAATTGTGGAATTGTAACCCATACCAAATTTTGAAATCTGGTCTACAATTGGTATGATGTGCTTTGAAATTTATTGTTTTTTTTGTATGTATGTTATTTTTCACAAAAGAAAAATAAATAAACAAAAAAAGAAAAGAAGAGTGTTTTTTTAAGATGTTGGCTTGAAGACTGATTTCAAGATCTGTTTTGGTAATTTAAATATGTAAGTACGTATAGAGGGTTTTTGTTAAGGGAAAAGAGAGTACTTTTTCCCCTAAAGTAAAATAACTGCTGTAGAATGAGAAATCATGTGTCAGGCAAAATAGATGGATATAGAAAGTTGTAGAAATTTTGTTGAAAGTGAATTTTATTGGTTGTGGTTAAAATTGGCTAAGATTTTATAGTTTTATAAGATTTTTAATAGTTTTCTTAGATGTATCTTCATGCAAAACAAGAATCTGGTTTTCACTCTGTTAAAAGACAATGTTTTGTTGGATTATTTGTATGCTGTTAATGAGAAACTGTAAAAGGTTTTGAACTATCTGAGTAATCTGCTGAAATGACAAAGATTCTCTATCTTATCAGAACATACTTATTGATATGTTAAAAAAAAAAAGAATCCTGTAGTCTTGATTTGTCAATAGTAGTGATTCTGAAATAGAATGGGATATTGAGGATGTGAAAATTCTGAGCCGTAATGATAAATAATAGCTACCATCATTTTATTAGAGAAAAATTATAATTTTATATGTCTCTTTCATCTACATTAGAAGCTGGGGCAGATAGATAGATATTGGTTTAAATTATTCTAGAGGCTCCAACCAAAAAATAAAATAAAATAAAGAAAGAAATAGAAATAGACATTTATTCATTGAATTCCTAGTATGTTAAACTCCGTGCTTAGTGTTCCGGATTGGTGAGTGGTGCTCTTACTCCCCTCTAAGTGGTACTTTTAGGATCAAGGCCACTAATATCTTATGTGTCTGTCATTTTCAAAATGTGACTTCCAAAATCTCATTTTGTGTGCATTAAGCAAGTGTAAGAAGAAAGAGCACAGAAGATTTGAGTTGATGTTCATTTGTTTGTTTTAGACCAAGGCTGGAAATGGTGTACTCCATTTCTGTGTGTATTTCACAGCCTAGAACTAGGTCCCATGGCTCCGACTATTGCATTGCAGATTGAGAAATGTAGCTGTGTGTCTAGGAAGAATGAGAAATCGATTTGGTGTGCAGTTCTTCTCTACCTATAGGGACTTACATTATTTTGGTCTCCATCCTCATAAAATCCAGTTTAAAAGTAAAAGTCTGAATACTAATTGTTCAATCATTTCTCTATTTCTTAACGAAATTAATGTAATAAATCAAAGCATCATTTTAACCTTGTTTAGTACCACCAAAACTACACTCAGTTTTTTTATGCTTGAGCCAAATTATACATAGTACCTAACTCTGTGTCTTATTATGACTTTTGCTTCTAATTACATAAGGTGAAAAATACATGAAAGGTTAATACTTCTGCAGTGCGTATAAGCCAAATGCTGTTGTTAAGTGCTTTACACAATTCAGCTCACTTAATCTTCATAACCCTTTGATGCAGGGACAATGCCTATCCCCAATATATGAATGACAACTAGTCACAAAGAAGTTGTGGTATCTAATAAGCAGAAAATCCTGGATTTTGAACCAAGAAAATTTTGTTCCAAAGTCTATGTTTTTAACAACCTTGTTATAAATTCAGGAAGCTAATATCTTCCTTTCTCTCTTTTTTTTTTTTTTTTTCATCCCAACGTCCAAGTGTAGTAATGGTTAGTAGAACTCTTAAAGCATTTGATTTGTGGATCTTTTAGAGAGCACATTAGCTTCAAGCACTTCTCTTTATATATATTAATATATTGCAAGTTGAAATGCCTAAAAGTCATTCATAGATTATCTGTTTATACATTCATGGAATTAAATGCAAACTTTATCTTTAGATTCCTATTTGACTTCACTACACAGTGGCATTTTGTCATGACTTAGAAGATTATCACCACAGCTGTGTGATGGCAGAAAGTTTTAGAATCGTGACTGAAAAGTCTGGCAGCAAGGCTGGCAGGGGTCTGCAGGGTAAGGACCCCACACGTCCCCGTCCGCGGGCCTCACTCCTATCATCTCACCTGTTGTCACAGAGAAAGGTATCTCGGAAGAAATAAGTGATGATTATTATTTTTAGGAAGTGCAGAGGGACTTCTATCAGGCTGTTTGTCCTATAAGAAAGTAATGTGATTTCCAGCCTGTTTTGATTCAGTTCCTGGTACATTTTCTGTGATTTATCTTGACCCGCTTTCCCATGCCACAGTTCATGTGGGGTGTATGTGTATGTGATCTCTTTTTCCTTTAATATGAGAGTAACAAAGCTCAGTATTTGTGAGGCTCTAAATTTAAGGCTTGGTAAGTTCTAAAGGTGAATTGGCTAAAGTTTCTACTTATGGAATACTTTAAATTAAACATTAGATATCAAAGAATTCCTTGATAATTAGAATGTATTAATTGAAAGATAGCATCTCGTATAAACCAGGGAAATATTTACCTGCATTTTTTGAAGGCACCTCTGCTCTATATAATATTAGCAATAATAATGATATTGATAGCCATGCTTATTGAGATCTTAAATATTGCCATGAGTGTGCTAAACAATTTTAAAACATAGCTCCATTATACCTTTACAATGGCTAGCATAGATTTAGTAGAGAGTAGATTATTTTCCTTGTTCTTTTTAATTTTTCACTTTTTATTTATTTATTTATTTTGGACACAGCTGCCCTCAAATATTTCCATGCTTAAGCTAGACAAGAGATAAGTTATGGCAGAGAAACAGTTCAAACATAAGGAATGTTTTTGTTGTTGCTGTTGTTTGAGAAATCTGGTAAGAACTGTCTTACATGCCTTACCGGTAACCACTACTCTTGCTTTCATGATAGCAGTTTGTAACTAAATTTGTATTTCAAAAAAAAATTAAAATAAAGTTTCCCCTATCATAATTTTTAGTTTGATCATTGACATCCTTCTTTTGGGTCACAACCTACCTGGATTTTTTTTTTTAATTAAGCTAATGAAAAATACATAAATATATGGAATATTTGTGTGTATATTTTTTCTTATCTTAATAAGACAAAATACCTCTAGAAATGAGAACCTTCCTGTTTTCAGCTGTGATTACACAAAAGTTACTTTTGTTTTAATAGCCTATTGTTTTACTTCCTGTGAGCATACTGACATTTGTCCCCATTTCTCCTCTCCCATATTTAACATATTATCTGTATCCACAGTGTATCCATGCCCCTAAGGAACCCCAAATTTCATATTATCTCTCTCTCTCCTCCTATGCTGTCAGTTGAGATTGCAATTTGTGATTACGGTGAGAATAAATGCCCCTTGCATCTTGTTCTCTTTCTTAGTTCTAATATAATGTGGACTAAGCAAACAGATAAACATACTTGTTAGAATTATGAGTAAAACAGTAGTAAAGAAGAATGTGAATTAGCACCTGAGAAACTCTGTTATGACTATTGTGTATAAGCTTTACTCTTTGCTCATCTAATTTCACTGACTAGAGAAAGTCACCTTCTTACAAGTGCATTTAGCATAAGTGAACAAGGCATTCTTCAATAGGCAGGACATCTGTGCTTCTTGTGTAACCACAAATAACAATGCCTAATTATACTGCCCTTTAAAACTCCTTTTTGAGTGAAAAAACAACCAAACTTGTCATTAGCAAGTCACTATGGTCAATTATTTGCTACCTTAGGATAGATCCTTTGCTTTAGTTTCAGTTTGCCGATTGATTTATAGTAAGTGAAGTTGGCATAGACTACTCGCTTTCTCCCCGCTAAGAATCTTAGAAACTAGACTTTGAAGCCAAGTTCATTGTTTGAAATCTGAGCTCTATCACTTTCTTGTTGCATGACTTTGAACAAGTTAATTGACTACTCTCCTAGAATGCTATGGTGAGAATTAATTAGTACATTTGCAGTACATAGGCAAGTCTCACTAAAATGTATTTAAAATATATACATAAATGTAAACTGCAATTATTTGTGCTAACATTATCTTCATAATGGTTATTTTATTTTAAAGGAATAAAGGTCTTTGTCTTTGTGCAGATGTTCTATATTTTCTATTAATTTTCTAAAGGTAGGCTTTGATAAACATGTACATTTGCCATTGGGGCATTACTTGTTAACTCATTATTTGTGAAAGAAAAAATATTCCTTGTTTGTAATTTTTTTTTTTTTTTTAACATGGGCAGGCACCGGGAATCGAACCCGGGTCCTCGGGCTTGGCAGGCAAGCATTCTTACCTGCTGAACCACCATGGGCCGCCCCTTTGTTTGTATTTAATTGTAGGCATGGCAAAGAGATGATTCTCCCGTACCATGAGAAAAAATTGTGAAATCATTTTTTCTTAGCAAAAACATACAGAAGTGATGTTATTAGTGATTACTGCATAAATGTACACCTGCAGATACCCTTACAAAGTGTGTAGTCAGTGTTCCTATCATTGTTAAGTATCTAGGTTGACAGAAATTATTAGGCTTGAGGAGTTGAACAAAGGACAGGGTTTTATTTTCTAACAATATATTTGGCTGCACCTCATCTGGAATATTTATTTGTTAAATAAAGAAGAGAACATGCACATTGCTTACAACTTTGACAATGAACATATTTTATTGAAAATATATACACAAAATATTTTACTCCACTCAGTTCACCGTCATTAAAGTCCTAAATATACCTACACAAATAATAGAACAGACAGTAAGGAGTGAAAATCTAAGAATGTCTCCTAGTGTGTATGATAAATTCAAATCATTTAATTTTAACATGAGAGAAGATATTTACTTGAGTTAGTGAGAAGGAAAGTGCTGCAAGATTTACCCTAAACTATACTGTCCTCATACATTTTCAGTATTTAGTCTAATGAAGCCATTTCTATGGAAATGAGGCTATCACTTAGTAGTTCTTTGCAATTGATTCATTCATAATAGTTCTTTCAGATCAGTGATATATTTTAATGCAACTTCCCAAGAACTTCCTTTGTCATAAGAATAAAATGCAGAAAAGAAATATTTTATGGACAGATAGCTCGCCATGCTCACAAACCACATACATTTTTTCAAATCATATTAATAAATTCAAATATGAAATTTCATTGATATATGTATTAATAACAGCTGATACTTGTTGGGACTTAACATGCTTTTATCATATCCATATGTAGAGTGGAGTCTAGATCATTCTGAGTTTCAAAATCCAAGCAGTTAAGAGCATAAGAATGACTTTCATTGACTTATATTTTGGAAAACTCACTGATAATGAAATAGAAGAGCAAGTCCTTTTAAAAGAGTGATTTTCCTTGCTTTTGTCAGTGACAGTACAACATATCTAAGAAAATGGTTCCTAAACAGAAAAATGGGGTTTGAATCAGACATCATAATCTATTCTCAAGAAAATGTTGTAATCATCACTTTACTTTAAAATCTTTAGAGTATCTCATATTTAAAATGTAAGTTGATAACATTTCTCCCATAGTATTCTGTGGATATATGTGCCAGAGAATTAAATGAGATAATGAGTCCAATGTGCATAAAATAATTCCTGGAATATAATATGTGCTTAGTAAATATTGTCATTTATATTTATTCAGAGTGTATTAAGGTGTTCTGTGCATTTTTTTAAATCTAGAATACTTTCAAACTAAAAAATCGTCGGTGGATACAAATTGTGTCTTTTGATCTATAATAAATACAATTTCAACCCATGAAAAATATTAAAATAATATATTCCTCCTATTAATACAAAATAGATGATTTCAGGAAACATGTTAATGAAATTAATTATTTAGTAAAATCCTGGAAGGGCTATTTTAACTTGCTGCAATATGTTCTCAGCATTTTATTACCCATATCTTCACATCACTATATTCCCTTCAGGAAGACTGATTCCAATAAACACATCAACCTATGCCTTCTCTTTCTCCCTCTCTCCAGGAGAGTTTTCAGTTAAAATATAAAATAAAATATAAAATTAAATAAAATAATAAAATAATTATGTCTATACTTGTACTATACATCCATTTGTTATGATAAAGAAATTAAAACTCTTTGTTCCTCAATTCAGGCAATGCTTGTTTTATTCCTTCTACTATAGCATTAGAATGTATATTCTAATACTAAATGTTTATTTGCTTGAATTAAAGTTTCTCACCTTCTGTACTATAAATATGTTGACTAGGATAATTCTTTGTTGCAGAGGGGAGGAGCTGTGCATTGTAGACTATTTAGCAGTGTCCCTGGCCTCTACCTGTTAGATGCCAGTTGCACCCCTACCCCATGTAATGAACACCAACATTTTTCCTAAGTGTTGGCAAATGACCCCGGGGGTAGGGGGTAAAATTCCCCAGGTTGAGAACCACTGGTATGAATAAGGTTCAAATAAGGCTAATAAATTGCAACTGGTTGACAAGATTCTTTTAATACGTTGGTTCCCCTTTGACCTTCCCATCTTTTTATTTACTTGCAATTTATTTGTTAAGGAAACCAATGGCTTATCTCATATAGCTTTCAACAGTCTGAATTTTTGCGAGAGGCTTCCCTGCGGTGAAACTGACCATATTTCTTTGCCCCTTCTGTCTCCTTTAAATTGGTTGTTAGGACCTTGAGATACCTGATCAGATTCTGGGTCAGTTTCTTGGCAAGAAATTTTCAGAGGTGTTATTAGATACTGCCATCAAGAGACGCATAAAGTCAGGCTGTTTCTACTTTTATGTTATTGGCAGTCATAGGTGACCCTCACCTAGAACTGCATTCCATTAAGGATTGGCGGATTGTGATATTTTAATAAAATTCTTCTAATTCGTTATTTAGATTTTATAACACTATAAGAATAATTTTTATCAACAGTTTGGTTTTCCTGAGGTACAGTTCCTATGGGAAAAAAAAGCAGTTTAAATGGTGGATTCTTATTCTTTTCCTATTTAAAAAAATCGTGAGATGGTTCACTATATTCTCTCCAAAAGTGACCAATGACTTTTTTCCTGTTTTAAATGATCTTTTTAAGCTCAAGGATTTAAACCTATTTGATGTATTTTAGTCCATCACAGTTAATATTCTTATGGATGTTCATGTTTTCTCATCTCTGGGCAATAAGAGCTTTTCCGTGTGGGATCCCACGCCTATGTGACAAGTCACTTAATGTTTGACCACTTTCTTGCCTTCTACTCTAACTAGATTTCGTACTGCTTCTGAGGAAGAGGTGTGTCCTGAGAATTAACCGAATGAAGTTGTGATGTTTTTTCAAAGCAGCAAAACTATCATTAAACTCATGTTTCCTTTGGGCCATTATAAAGGGGAAAGTTATATATATATTTACATATATAATATGCATATTTATATACATATCAAGTTATTAAATAAAATAGATAAGAGGAGCGCTCTAAAATGTGTTGTAAAATGTTCTGTAAAATGCTGCACTGAATGGTTCACGTTCCATCCTTCTCCAATTTAACATTTGTTCCAGGAGGCTGACACGTGTGCACTGTATCAGTAGATTCATTTACTCTCTAATGTACGGTTCTTCTGGCTGCCAGTAGAAAGCCATGGCAGGAGATCAGAAGTGGTAAGAGAATGAAGGCAAATTACGTATTCGGCCTCTTCAGCTCCATTCATGCTCTGAGTTGTTCATTCTCTCTACCTAAGGACACAGATTCCATTAAGAAGTGTTTTCCATGTAGTTTCCCTCTCTGAGCTCTAGCAACCTGCTCTTTTCTCCTTACCAAAATTCGGAAATAGTCTTCTCATTAAATACTTCTCAAATTACCCACTTTGAATAGACCATCCTAATTATAATACCAAATGATTCAAGGATTATGAGAATGGTTTTTATGGGGGCACAGTGGGAAGTTAAACCCAGTAATAGAGAAACCTAAGCAAAATTGAAAAGTGAAAAATTAAGATAAAACATATTTTTAAAGGAACAAAAAAGATGTACTAGAAAGAGATAGAGAGAGATTGAGATAGAGACAGAAACAAAGATGAGAAGGATGAACATTAATTGCAAAAGAAAAATGCATATTTTGAAATAGAAAGTAAAACTGAAAATGTAAAACAAAGATTAGAAAGGAAATTTGTAAAATAAAGTAAGCCTGGAAAATTAATCAATCTTTAAAACATTTACTATATCCTCAAGACAAAGCTAATAATAAAACTGATATGAGCTAATATACAGAGTAAGATACTTCTCTATGCCCTAGAGAAAAGAGCAACTGCAATAATGATCCAGAGTGGTGGGTTACAGAGGAAAATACAGATGGATGAGGAAAAAAAAAAAATAAAAGAAAATCTAAACTAAGTAAACCAATGGAAGACAATACTAAACAGGAATTTTCCATTAATTAAGCCCAGGGCTAAACTATAAAGCTACAAATGGAGGCCACAAAATGTGAAATATAATGCTTATGAGTATATGCCTCATAAAACTTAATGACACAATGACAGATATAATTTTAAATGATCTTGTGTCTTTGATGACTACTGTGATTTAGTAATTACAATCTATACTTGAAATATTCTGACTTCCAATTTCAGCTCTGTCATGTGAAGAGTTTGAGAGTCATCAGCCCTATCCTTAAAACAAGAAAATCTTATACAAACTACAAATAAACCACTTAACTTTTTATTGATACATTAGAGAATTGAAATAACAGGCAAACCATTTTATACCAAAATCTCTGGAGACAGATACATCAAGAGAGATACAATAACCAAGATCTGCTTACCTGAAGGAGAAATCACTGGAGGTATAAACTTTTCAGTAATACTTAAATGTTAATTTAGCTGACTGTAGGCTAGCATGGAAGTGAGAAACTCCTGGTGCAGCAATCTTAATGAGGGAAGGGCACACTTTCATGGGCTTTGTCTCCAGGAACCCCACTAGTTTTTCAAGGTGAGGAGCTCAGAAAGAGACCCTGGCAGTATGGCAGAGAAAAGGAAGAAGGAACCATTGTGAGACATCTCCAGAGTTTTCTCCATCACAAAGCTCTCTGTTCTACAGTAAAGGACTTCTCCAGAGAACAATTATGAAACCTTACCCCAACTACCTCCAGCCCTTCTGTCTTACCTAATGGGGGAGAAGGAACATGGTCAACAGAAAGCTTCAAAGAAATAGATTGGAACACTAAAACTAGGGAAAGAAATAATAACAGAAGGAAAATTTTCAAAAGCTATATATCTGGAAGAACAGGAACATTTGTGAAAACCACAGCCCAAGGCACTGGCCCTCTAAAAATCTAAGACTTAAAGGATTGTAAAATACCCTCTTTTCCACACCCTACCACCACACCAAAGTGGCTCCAGTAGAAAAAAAAAGTGGATTATTGCAGAAAAGGCTGCAAGACACAAACTCTGAATAGCAGTATATAGGGAAGACTCAAGGCCAAAAGCTACACAAAAATGAGGAAATTAAAGCCTATGGGACAAACTTTAAACACATCCCAATTCCTAGCTATATAAAACCTTACTCTAATGGCCTATTTACCTCAGTTCTTATTACCTAATATATCAGCTCTTGATTTCAACAAAAGTTTGCAAAGTTTTCAAAAGTCAAGAAAAAGCATGCAGCTGGAAGAGACAAAACTGTCACCAGAATCAAATTTAGGTTCGACAAAGATGTTGGAATTATCAGAAGAATAATTAAAAAAGAATTATACTTAACTGTCAAGAGTTCAAAAAGAAAAAGTAGACAAGGTGCAAGAACAGATAAATAATGTAAGCAGAAAGTTATGGACTAAAAAAGAATAAAATGATGTTTTGTAAATAATAAACACACAGTAAGAGAAATGAAGGTCTTTGACAGAATCAGAAATAGACTGAGAAAAATAATCAGCATACCTGAAGGCAGGTCAATTGAATATTCTCACAGTAAGATCAAAATAAAAAGGACTGGAACAATAAAACAAGATATAACATCCATGAACTGTGGATAATACCAAAAGTTGTAACATACACATAACTGGAACACCAGAAGGAGATGGTGGAACAGAGAAGAAATATTTGAAGTAATAATGGATATGAACTTTCTAAAACTAATAGTGGACACTATATTACAGATTCAATAAGAGCAGAGGAAAACAAGCAGAATAAAAGCAAAACAAAACAACTGGAAAAAAAAAAGCTACACACACACACCTAGTTATATCAGTTTCAAACAGCAGAAAACCAAAGAAAAAATCTCAAAGGAAATGATAGCAAGATTAAACACCTTATCAATAGAGTATCACCAAGGATAAAAATCATAGTAGACTTTTCATCAGCAAACTATGTAAGCAAAAAGAAAGTAGAGTGAAATGTTTAGTGCTGAAGAAAAAAAAATACACTACAAGCTTATAAGTTTATGTTCAGCAAATCCTTGAAAAGTGAAAAAGAAATAAAAACATCTCCAAGAAAATAAAAACTCAGAGAATTGTCCACTAGCAGATATGTCCAGTAAGAAATATTAAAAGAAGCTCTTCAGGTAGAAGAAAAATGATATGTCAGAAACTTGGATCTTATACACAGAAAGGAAAAACATTACAGATGAAATGAAAATACATAAAGTGTACTCTTTTATTTTTCTTATTTTTCATTGATTGACCAGTTAACTGTTTGAAGCAGAAATAATAGCAATGGCTTGGCTGTTTATAAATATAGATAAGTAAAGTAAATGAACATAATATCACAAGAGACTGGGGAGAAAAACTGGGGATGTTTTAATTGACTTGTACTACTCATGATAAAGGTTTAATGTTATTTGAAGTTGAACTTATGTTATTTAAAAACATATATTGCAACCTCTAGGAAAATTATTTCTTAGTGACATATGCTAAAAAAGGGGATAAAATAGAATCATATAAAATTCTCAATTAAAGCAAAAAATTGTAGAAAGAGAGGGGTCAAGGAAAATTAAATAAATAGAAAAAAGTTTAAAAAATGGAAGATATTGATCTAATTACATCAATAATTAACTTAAATGTGAATGATGTAAGCACAATTATAAGAAAGAGATTTGGAGTGCATTAAAAAAAAAGACCCAGCTACATGTTGTCCATAAGAAACCCATTTTAAATGTAATGCGATCCAGATAGGCTAAAAGAAAAGAAAGCTGCAGTAGTTATATTAATTTCAGACAAAGCAAAATTTGGAATGAAGATTATTTTCAAAGATAAAGAGAAGCATTATGTAATAATAAAAGGAGAAATTCTCTAGGGAATTGCTAATTTAATTCCTAAACCTATGCCCTTCTAGCAAAAATAGAGTATCAAAATATATGAGGGAAAAACTGATATAAATAAGAGGGAAAAAATACACAAATTCAGTATCATAGTTGAGACTTAAACACCCCTCTCTCAGTAATTATACCCCAGGCAAGCAGCAAGTAAGTAAAGCGCACCATCACTCAACTTGATGCAATTGACATTTATAGAACACTCTGTCCCCAAAAAACCAACTATCTATTCTTCCCAAGTTTACATGAGAAAATTCACTAAGATAGGCCACATTTGGACCATAAAACACAACTTAAAAATATTTAGAAATAGAGAAATTATACAATGAGTTATCAGAACTCAAAGGGATTATACTAGAAACCAGTAAGAAAAGGTTATCCGTAAAATTTCCAAGTTTGGGAATTAAACAATATATTTGTAAGTGACCATAAGTCAAAGATTATACCTCAGGCGAAGTTAAAAATATTTGAACTAAATGAAAATGCAAATGCAACATATCAACATTTAGGGGATAGATTTAATATACTGCAAAGAAGTGAATAAGAAAAAACAAGACGATACTGATAAACGAAGAAGGAGCATTTGACAAATCCAATACCTATTCATGATCAAAACTAAAAAAAAAATTGTAATAGAAGGAAATGTTCTTAACTTGATAACAGGAATATATAAAAAATTTACATATCCTACTTAATGGTAAAAGTATGAAGAGTATTTCCCTAAGATGGGGAATAAGAAAAGGGTGTCCTTTTTCGCCACTCCTATTCAACATTGACCTAAAATCCTAGGAAGTAGAATAAGACAAAGGAAAAAGAAGTACAATTAACTGATCAGAAGGAAAGAAATGAAACTATCTTTATTCTAACAGGAGACGTAATTGGCTAGGTAGAAAACCACAAAGAGTCTACAAAGTGCTGTTGGACCTAATATATAAGTATAGCAAGGTGGCAGGATACTGGTCAATAAACAAACAACTTAAGTTTGAGTCAACTCAAGTTTGACATTAAAAAAAAATACCCATTTACAGTGGCACTATGAAGGGGAGATACTGATGTATAAAATTAAAAATAATTTGTATAAGAAATATATTCAAAAATCTAAAAAAATTTAAAAAATCAAAGAAGAATTGAATAAAAGGGAGATATTCCTTGTTTATGGATTAGAAGATTCTATATTGAGCCTGTAAATCCTCCACAAACTGATTTACAGGCTCAATGCAATCCCATTCAAAATTCCAGCAAGCCAAATTTCAGTAGATATTGGCAAAATTTATATAGAAAAAGACATAAACTAATAGGAACAATACTGATTTTTTTTAAACTTGGAATATCCACACTGTCCAATTACAAAGCTTGGTATAAAATTATAATAATCAAGATAGTTTGGCAGTGTAAAAATAATACACACATAGATCACTGTACACATTAGAGCCCAGAAATAGACTTATGCAAATATAGTCAACTGACTTCTGACAAAGGCACAAAGACCGTTCCATGGAGAAATTATAGTCTTTTTAGCAGATGGTTGTGCAAACTTGGATGTCCATTTTCTTTAACTAAAAAGATTCAGATTTTACAGTTTACATAAAAATAAATCAAAATGTAAATTGTTTTGAAATATAAAATGCAAAATTATATAGCCCCTAGAAGGAAACGGAAAAATCTATGTTATCTTGGCTTTGGTATTGAATTTTTAGATATAATCTCCTTTACATTCCTTCAAAGAAAATAAAAGATAATTTGGTCTTTATTAAAATTAGGAATTTTTGCTGAAAGGAAGAAACTGTTAAAATAAAAGACAAGTCATTGATTGAGAGAAAATATTTCCAAATCACATAACTGATAAAAGGCTTGAATTCAAAATATACAAAATTCCTACCCTTCGAAAATAAGGAAAAAAAAAAACAGTAAGAAAACTTTTGCATAGTACCTCACCAAAGAAGATATACAGATAGCAATAAGCATATGAGAAAATCATCAGCATCATTTTTCACTAGGGAAATGCAAATTAAAACCACCATAAGTAAGTGTATCCTTATTGAAATGGTTAAAATCCAAGACTGACAACATCAAACACCAACAAAGACATGAAACAATAGAATCTCTCATTTAATGCTGTTGTGAATACAAAATGGCACAGCCACTTTGGAAGACAATTTTATAGTTTCTTACAAAGTCAAACATGAGCTTGCTGTATCATCTAACAATCACACACCTAGGTATTTACCCGTTAGAAAACATATGTCCCCAGAAATCCTCCCAGGCAAATGGTTATAGTCCCTAAACTAGAGACAACCAAGATGGCCTTCAAATGCATAAACAAATGGTGATGCACCCATTTAGCGGAATTCTTTTCAGCAGCAGACGAAATGAGTTATCAAGCCATATGAAATATGGATGAATCTTAAATACACATTGATAAAGAAACAATTATGTAAAAGTTCCTTATTGAATGATTACACTTATATGACATTCTGGAAAAGGCAAAACCGTAGAGATGGTAAACAGATAAGTGGTTTACAGGGGTTTGAGAAAGGAGACATTGAATAATGGAAGCATGGGATTTTTTGGAACAGTAAGTCATTCTGTATGATACTAACATTGTAGTTACATGATACCCTGCATTTGTCAAAAATCCATAGACTATTACAGCCTAAAGAATAAACTTAATGGATGCAAACTTTAAAAAAAAATCATTTAAGATTTCAGGGAATACCAGAATGAAGTGAAGACTATGAAAAATGAATCTAATTGTATTACTGATGTATGAAATCACCATTCTGAAGGTGGTTGGGGAAAAACAAAAAACCTTTGCAATAAGTGCAGCCTGTAGACTAGAGGAGGAAGGAACTATATATAAGCACTGTACTCATGTAAACTTCCTTTTCATGGGGATATGAATTAATAATTTAAACCTGATATACCTGTAAACTGAATTTGAATATTAAATAAATGAGTGGCAAATACTGGGAAGTAGGTTTCTCACTATTGGTGTGGGTGATTACATGTGAGCATAGGGGGAAGTCCAGAATGATGCATGTGATACTAGATTAGAATTGAAGATACCCATATGAACTCATGTTAACTTAATATAGGTACAAATTGATGCATATGCAAATACTTATGGATATGTGTACATATACACAGGTTACTATGCACACATATTTCTTTTCTCTGTCAGCCTGCGAGCCTAAAAGCCAAGACACTGCAGTAGAAATAAGCACATTCGTTGCCTAGATCTTGATTTCTCATACCATTCTCTAATAAAAGGAACAAGGAATCCTTGGAGAAGTGGCTGATTCTAGAGCTGGAGAAGGGAATATTAAAAATAGGTCTGGAGGGCAGGCCACAGTAGCTCAGCAGGCAGAGTTCTTGCCTGCCACGCGCAGAGACCCGGGTTTGGCTCCTGTTGCCTGCCCATACAAAAAAAAAAAAAAAAAGCCTGGAGTATGTTGTAGTGCCAGCAAGTAAGGAAGCGCCAAAAATAAATAGATAAATACAGAGCAAACAAAACAACAACAATGGAGGCATGTCAAAGGGACAGAGGAGTTAACTGAAGGAACTCCTAATGGCCAAAGTTAAAACAATCTGAGCAACGTAATAAATGATGTAGCATGGGATTATAAACCAAAGTATAAAAAAGATCAAAGGTGATGGTGGAATTATACAGAGAAGGTCAGGTTTAACAAATGAGTATTAGTGTTAAATTATCATACTGATATTTCTTTTAGCCTCCAGTTTCTTAGAGCAACTAGAAATAAAAACCTAAAATTGTGGAATTGTAACCTGTACCAAACTTTGAAATCTGTTGTTGTGAGGTACTTTGAAATTTATTACTTCTATATATATATGCTATTTAAAGAGAAGGAGGTATACAAGAGAGAAGGTAGGATTTACCAAATGAATATGACTGCCGAAATCATCATATTGATGTTTCTGTTGGTCTCTAGTGTCTTGCAGCAGCTGGAAGAAAAAACAAAAAATCATGGAACTGTAACCCATACCAAACTTTAAAATCTGTTCTATCACTACTTGTTAAAATGTACTTAGAAATTTATTGTGTTTTTTGTATATATGTTATATTTCACAATAAAAAGAAGAGTTAAATTAAAAATATTTCAAAGACCTCATTTGTTATAAATAAATAAACAATAAATATATGGGGTAAAGTATTTAAAACTCATGCTAAAAATGAGTTCATACTAATGGAATTCTAATCTAGTACCACATGGATAAATGTGGAAGAATTTAAAATAATATGGAGATTCTGGCCCCTCAAGAAAGTACAACACAACTCCACTCTTTTTGTGTGGTCTGTGTATAGTGACATCCTTCCAATGACTATGACATGGAAAGAGGAGGAGGAAAAGAGTAACTTTATAGTGAAGAAACCTGACAAACACGACCTCAGCAAGTACCAGTTTATCATAAATTGTGATGTCATGTTGATAGCATATATTCTTGATATGATATGATGAGAATAGCACTTTACCTCTGTGATCCTCTTCCTCCTAATGCATAACTCAGTCTAATCATAAGCAAATCACTAGACAAACCCCAGTGAGATACATTCTTCAAATATCTGTGCTGGTTTGAAACTGTTGTGTATCCCAGACAAGGCATTTTCTTTAATCCTAATTCAATATTTCTGGATAAGATCTCTTTTATTAAGCTGTTTCCATGGAGATGTCACTCACCCAATGACAGGTGGGACTTCTGATTAGGTGGTTTCCATGGAGATGCAGCTCCACCCATTCAAGGTGGGCTTGTTTACTGGGGCTTTTTAAGAGGAAATCATTTTGGAAAAAACTTCAGAGGTCACACAGCCACAGAACTTTAGAAAAAGCTTCAAAGTCCACAGCCAGAGAACTTGGGAGATACAAAAGAAAAATGGCCCTGGGAAAGCTTTGTGAAGAAGCAGGGACAGAAAGCTAGCAGACATTGCCATGTGCCTTCCCAGCTGACAGAGGTGTTCTGGACTTATCAGGCTTTCTTGAATTAAGGCATCATTCCCTGGATGTCTTAGCTTGGGCATTTTTATAGCCTTAGAACTATAAACTTGCTACTTGTGCTGGTTTGAAAGGATGCGTTTACCCTAGAAAAGCCATGATTTAACCCTAATCCCATTTTGTAAAGGCAGTCATTTCTTCTAATCCCTATTCAGCATTGTATATTTGAAACTGTAATTAGATCATCTCCCTGGAGATGTGATTTAATCAAGAGTAGTTGTTAAACTGGATTAGGTGGTGTGCTGGTTTGAAAGGATGTATGTTCACTAGAAAAGCCATGTTTTAATCAAAATCCCATTTCATTAAGGTAGAATAATCCCTATTCAATCCTGTATGTTTGAAACTGTAATCAGATCATTTCCCTGGAGATGTGATTTAATTGAGAGTGATTGTTAAACTGGATTAGGTGACAGCATGTCTCCAACTATTTGGGTGGGTCTTGATAAGTTTCTGGAGTCCTATAAAAGAGGAAATATTTGGAAAATGAAAGAGATCCAGAAAGCGATTCAGAGAGAGCAGAGGAGAACAACATAGCCATGAGAATCAGAGTCTACCAGCCAGTGACCTTTGGAGATGAAGAAGGAAAATGCCTCCCGGGGAGTTTCATGAAATAGGAAGCCAAGGGAAGAAGATAGCAGATGATGCTGTGTTTGCCATGTGCCCTTCAACTTGAGAGAGAAACCCTGCACTTCATCGGCCTTCTTGAACCAAAGTATCTTTCCATGGATGCCTTAGATTGGACATTTCTATAGACTTGTTTCAACTGCCTTAGAACTGTAAACTAGCAATCTATTAAATTCCTCTTTTTAGAAGCCTTTCTGTTTCTGGTATATTGCATTCTGGAAGCTAGCAAACTAGAATAGGTGGAGATGTGTCTCCACCCATTTGGGTAGGTCTTGATTACTTTTTGGAGTCCTATAAAATAGGAAACATTTTGGAGAATGAAGGAAACTCTGACAGCGCAGAATGACATAACTACAAGAAGCAGAGACCACCTGCCATGACCTTTAATGATGAAGGAAAATACCTCCCAGGGAGCTTCATGAAAGAAAGCCAGGAAGGCTAGCAGATGATGCCATGTTTGCCATGTGCCTTTCCACATGAGAAAGAAACCCTGACTCTGTTCGCCATGTGTCTTCTCATTTGGAGAGAGATCCTGAACTTCAGAGGCCTTCTTGAACCAAGGTATCTTTCCATGGGTGCCTTTGATTGGACATTTCTATAGACTTGCTTTAATTGTGACATTATCTCAGCCTTAGAACTGTAAACTAGCAGCTTATTAAATTCCCCTTTTAAAAGACATTCCATTTCTGGTATATTGCATTCCAGCAGCTAGTAAACTAGAACACTACTTAATAATTTCCCTTTTAAAAGCCATTCTTTTTCTTGTACATTGCATTTAGCAGCTTTAACAAACTAAAACAATACCTTAGAAGCATCTCTCAAAGCTATCAAGGTCAGGAAAGATGAGGAAAATTGGAGAAACTGTCAGTGTAGAGGAGCCTAAGGAAACATAATGACAAAATATAATGTGGTGCCCTAGATGGGATCCTGGAATAGAAAAAGAATGTTAAGCAAAAACTAAGGAAATCTGAATAAAGTACAGATGTGGTTAATAATAATTTCTTTATATTGGTTCATTAGCTGTAACCAATATACTACACTAATGCAAGATGTTAATAATAGGGGAAAATGGGTGCAGCTATATGGAATTGTGTGTAGTGACATCCTTTCAATGAGTATGACATAGAAAGAAAAAAGAATGTTAGGTAAAAACTAAGAAAATCTGAATAAAGTATGGATGTGGTTAATAATTTCTTTATATAGGTTCATTAGCTGTAACCAACGTATTACACTAATGTAAGATGTTAATAATAGGGTATATGGGAACTGTGTACATTTTTTGCAATTTTTCTGTGAATGTGAACTTATTTTAAAGTATAAATGTTATTTGGAAACACACTGTATGAAAGACAGCACACAAATTTTTCTCCGTTCCTACGTGCCAGACATAATTTCATCCTAGTTTCTATATGGAGGAAATTGAGGTACAGGTAAGGTTTAATGACATGCCCTCAACATTGCAGAGTCATTACATGCTTGTTCTAGGATCTAAATAAGATAATCTACATATTTAAAATCTTGTTACTTTCCTCCAGCATATGGTAATTAATAAGCTTATACCTACGGAGACGTCCTTTTTATAAAGGGAGTTTTTGTTTGTCCTTAAGCAGCAATAGATTTCTGAACAGGGAAGGGACAGGGAGACATGAGCACTTATAGTGAGATTGTGAGATCATGCAATAAGGGAACTGATAGCATTAGCCAATTATAAATCAATGAATAAGTTAAATATGACAGAATCACCTATCTTGTTTTATATGATTCATGGAAAAATGACAGGACTTCTATTTATTAGTCCTAATTGCTTCCATGAAAATATACTGGGAGTAGTCAGCACTCTACAATATTTTCAGAACTGAAATAATCTTGCAATTTTTTGACTGATAGATGATTCTGATATTCTTTGACCTTTATGATGTGAATAAAACTATCTTTGAAATGTTTATTTAAATTTTTAAATACCTCTAAAAGTTAGTAATCCTAAATAAGAAGATTATTTTATACATGTTTACCTTTATAAGAGAAAATGTAATTGAAGACAGCACTGTGGATCATTATGACTTTTATGTACCTAGCAAAATTGCTAAACTTAAATGCATGCCTTTTACTGTGACTTTTAACAAAGTAATACATTGATTAATGATGGTTGAAATTCTTTTCTCCTTGTGTCACTCTAATTCCTGAAAGTTATAGCAGGTCAGAAAACATCTGAGTGGTTTGTTCAGGAGTTAATTACTTTTAGGAATACATTATGAAAGGAAAAAAAGTTCACTATACACCATAATTTAGTGGAGGATTGAGTTGAGGGTTTCAAATGCTCCCTGTCCAAATAATGGTCCTTATAAAATAAATGCTATAACATATTTGTTTTCATAGTGCTAATTTTCTTCTGAATTTTGAGAGACAGCACTAATTTAGAATTACTATGTCATAAACAATTTAGCCAGAGGAGAATTTTGCCTTAGGACAGACCATGCCTGTAGCTGACTTTGATGAGACTTGGTACTGTTTTTGACTTTGTATTGCATTTGTGCTGTTACTGAAATGGTTTAAGGCCTTTGTGATATTGTGATGGAATGAATGTATTTTGTATATGGAAATAATATGTCTTTTGGAGATACAGAGGGTATAATGTGTTGGTTTGAATCCATTATGTACTCCAGAAAAGCCCATGTTCTTTTAATCCAAATCCTGTGGGGACAGACCTTTTGTTGGGTGGGGACAAACTACTTGTTGGGTGGCACTTTTCGATTAGGTTGGTGTCATGGAGATGAGACCCATCCAACTCAAAGTGGATCTTAATCCTTTATTGGAGTCCTTTAAGACAACTCATGGAGAGAGAGAGCTTAGAAGGAAAATACCCCAGGAGAAGGCAGAAGAACCTCCAGGAGCTGAGAGAGCCATTTTGAAACCAACCCAGGAGAAAAGGGCCAGCAGACAGTCCTGTGTGACTTCCTGTGTGACAGAGGAACCCCAGATGCCATTGGCCTTTCTTGAGTGAAGGTATCCTCTTGCTGATGCCTTTTCATAGCCTTAGAACTGTAAATGTGTAACCTAATAAGTCCTCTTTTAAAAACAAATCCATTTCTAGTATTGCATTTTGGCAGCTTTAGCAAACTGAAACAGGTAGATACCCTTTCTTTTCATTATCTAGTCCATGGAAGAACAAAGAAATGTCTTAGTGGCTTCAGCTGGGTGAGATTTTCTCTATACCTACAAAGGGAGGAAGGGAGCTGTTTTAATTTCCTAGGCTATACCATCGAACACCATGAGATGATTCAGCTTAAACAATGAGAATATATTCACTTATGGTGAGAGGCTGGGAAAATGTCAAAATCAAGGCATCATCAAGATAGTGTTTTCTTCCTGAAAACTGGTTGCCAATGAACCTTGACAAGGCACATGGCAGCATCTCCTGGTCTCTCCCATCTCTTCTGAATCTCACTGATTTCAGCTTTTTGCTTCCTTGGCACTCTCTCTCTCTCTCTCTCTCTCTCTCTCTCTCTCGCTCTCTCTCTCTCGCTCTCTCTCTCTCGCTCTCTCTCTCTCGCTCTCTCTCTCTCGCTCTCTCGCTCTCTCGCTCTCTCGCTCTCGCTCTCTCGCTCTCGCTCTCTCTCGCTCTCTCTCGCTCTCTCTCGCTCTCTCTCGCTCTCTCTCGCTCTCTCTCGCTCTCTCGCTCTCTCGCTCTCTCGCTCTGCATTCATTCTGTTTATAGAGGACCCCAGTAACGGGATTAAGACCCATCCTGAATGAGATGAGTCATACCTTAACTGAAGTAGCCTCATTAAAAGGTTTACAAGGGATCTACATCCATAGGAATAAATTAGATTTAAGACCATGCTTTTCTGAGTTACATATAGTTCCAAACAACCACAAGAGCATTAGAAAATTGTGAATATAGTAGGCTGGAATTCCCAAAAATTACCAGGTCAGAACTAAAACAAGTTTTTACTAATCCTTTTATTACCAGTATTCGTATTACAGTTCTAACATTTTCATTTTCTTAATAATTTAGTAGTATATACTTGTTACTCGACTAGTCTTTGTGATTTCTGAAGCTAATAATTGGCATATTAAAGTGCTAGAAACCTAATTCAGTGTTTAAAAACAATTAAAAACTTAACTCGTGCTGAAACTGCACATCATTAAAGACAGAAGGTAGAGACTGAAGGGAGGAGTAAAACAAAGCAAGTTAAGTAATAAACTATAATTTACTGGCATTACAATTACTGATTTAGTATTTCTTTTAAACAAACCAAATGAAGTGAAGTATATCGCTCAAAATTACAATTTCAAATTTGTGTTCTGTTGTTAACTCAATCCATATACTCTTAAATTTGCTCCCAGCATGTGCACAACTTTTATAGAAAATTTGACATCTTCTCACAAAAAGGTTATACAATTTTGATTGATTATATGGTATATGTGACCCAGAGAGGAGTTACATTAAAAAGAAAATGATCTCTTCAACAGTAATTATATTTAATGGGGAAAAATTGAAAAAATACCTATGGTAAATAGGTAGATGTTAATCACTGTGGCAGACAATTAAGGAATTTGCCTTTTGTATTGCTAAAGTGTAGATTTATGTGGTAAGCGCTGAATTTTCCATTGTTTTTATTTAGGAAATGTTGCTGGTTTTCCCATCTAGCCTTTCACAAGAAAGGCTGTTTAAATTGATGAGCTAAGGTGTGCCGGTCTGAATCTGTAGGGGACCCCATAAAAGCCATGCCCTTTGATCCTCATTCAGTATTGCTGGGTGGGAGCATTTTGATTGTTTCTATGAAGATGTGACCCACCCAATTGTGGGTGGTAACTTTTGATTAGATGATTTCCATGGAGATGTGTCTCCACCCACTGAAGGTAGAGTTGCTTGCTGGAATCCTTTAAAAGAGGAAACATTTTGGAGAGAGTCCCTTTTGGTAGAGGCACGTGAAAGCCAGCAGACGCCGCCATGTTTGCCAAGGGCCCTTCCAGCTGAGAGAGAAATGTTGAACATCATTGGCTTTCTTGAACCAAGGTATCTTTCCCCGGATGCCTTAAATTGGACATTTCTATATACTTGTTTGGATTGGGACATTTTCTCGGCTTTAGAACTGTAAACTAGCAACTCACTAAATTCTCCTTGTTAAAAGCCATTCTGTTTCTGGTATATTGCATTCCAGCAGCTAGAAAACTAGAACAAAAGGAAGATGATGGCAGTGATAGGAGCCTAATTTTTAGATCTTCCTGAACCTGCATATAAAAACAGATAGGACATTCAATGGACAATGTTTATAGCAAAATTGACTGTAATATATTCTTTGAAACACAAAGTACAAACAAGTTGGTGTAAATCACTAAAGGTCATAATACCTGCCTGTTACTGACATTTGAGCAGCAAGAAGGGAAATTAATAGAGCAAACGAAGAATCTAAGAACAGAAGAACCCCTGAATAGCCAACAGGTATCCATTGGAATATGAGCCAAAATGAACATTATTGTGAGAAAGAGAAGGATCCTCTGCTAACATAATGCGTGCAGAAAATAATTGTTTAGATTCTGTGTTCCCATGTTTTGTGTTGCTATGTCACTTTAGATAAGGCTGCCTAACAATAACTAAATAACTAAACAATACCAATATTATTTAATGTGCCATACTTTCCTTTTGTTCACAAAAATATTTCAGTAGACATACTTAAGGTTAAATCTCTGTCTAGATACATGATTATTTCCTTAGTGTAATTTGTTGAATTCTGCATGTCTGGAGCAAATATACTGAAAACTTTTAATCTACAGTTTTCAGCAAGATTAAACCCATTTATACTTCATCCAACAATGTACCAAAATGCATTGCTGGGTTGGCCATGGTGGCTCAGCAGGCAGAGTTCTTGCCTCCCATGCCGGAGACCTGGGTTTGATTTCCTGGCACCTGTCCATGCAAAAAAAAAAAAAAAAAAAAAGACCACATTGCTTCTTTTACTCTAATAACAAATTATCTATTCTTTGACATCAAAAGAGTCTTGTTTTAATATATTTAATAAATATTTGAATGGTATTTAAGTACGTTGACTACTGTATTTTTTCTTTGGGAATTTATTATTCACAGAATTTTTCTATGGATATTTTAATATTACCATGTTTTATTTGTAAAAGTGCTTTATATTTAGGATTTTAATAATTTCTCTGTCATTAAAATTGCAAGCTACTTAATCTTTCTAGTTCTGTAGTATATTATTACAGTGCTACAACTTTATTATCTTTCTCTCCTCAGTAAAATATAAGCTCAAAGACACAGGCATGCTATCTATTTTGCACAATGGTTTATACCAAGTCCCTAGAGGCATGCAGAGAATATTCAGAATATATATGTGCTGACTAAATAGATAGAGATGATAGATAGATAGTTAGATAGATAGATAGATAGATAGATAGATAGATAGATAGATGATAGATAGATAGATAGAATATTTCAGGCAATGATTTTTAAGAAATCATTTTAACCATAAAATTATATAGTATTATTAATCCTAGAAATAATGCCAACATAAGTAACTGCTTTCTTTTTTGATCATTGAAAATTAGAAATTAAAGTTTTTTCCAGATTTTGCATGAATTGTTTTCCATTTTTATTATTTTATGTATTAAAGCGTTCACTTGGAATTCCCACATAAACTAAAGTGTCAATACTAGGAGAAACTTTTAAAACAGGGTTCAAAATTGTTTATATTTAAAATTAGCTTTACTTTTCTCATTACATCTAGTGAATACCTTAATCCATTATTGTCTAAGATTGTGCATTGATACTTTATAACAATAGGGGATTTTGAGAAAAGAATTTTAAGGACATCAGAAACGATATTATCAGAGTAGAGCAGTTAAAGTAATATTTCACAAGACACTTTCAGACAAGGTATTCTTTTGAGATGTTCATGCTCTTATGAAACCAACATTTTATGGTTTTTATTCAAACATGAATGCATATTTTCTCCAATCCCTTTAGCTGGCTGATTTAATCTAGAGAAATAATGAAGTGTTTCACACAAGTAATGCAGCATGCTGCATTTTGTAGATTTTCTTATTATTGACGAATTTATGTAAATAACTGAAAATGCTATATATACTAAAAATGTGTTGATAACTTACAAAACATAATATCAGATTTTTTTAATGGATGATTTTCTTTCTCTATCAGAATTAAAATTTGTCAATGTAATTTATAGGATAAAATTATTCTAATTCCAATTTAAATAATACATTCTACTTGATATGATAAATGCCAGGGTAATTTATAATTTTACTAGATTTTTGAACTGGTTATGTGACAGTGATAAAATGTTATTTTTTGACGACAACTGAAGAATTGTCCAATAAATTGCTCTGT
This sequence comes from Tamandua tetradactyla, assembly GCF_023851605.1. Classification (NCBI taxonomy): domain Eukaryota; kingdom Metazoa; phylum Chordata; class Mammalia; order Pilosa; family Myrmecophagidae; genus Tamandua; species Tamandua tetradactyla. The sequence continues at coordinate 168,087,489 of NC_135329.1, forward strand.
TCCTTCAGTGGCCAAGGAGCTACAGCTAAAATATTGCCTCCAACATTCCTATTGAAATATGATAAGAGATTGTCTCAAAGTGATTTATGCCTTGATTGTATAGGATCTGCTCTCTGAAGTGGATGACCATAGGAGTTTAGTCAGGAGCTTATTATATTAAAGATTCTGTTGCCCAAACCCAGTACCACTGGCTGATTTAATGAGTTTGGAGAAAGGATATGAATGCAAGTTTAAAAGAACACCCAATGGTAAGTTTTTGGACAGCTGGATTTAAGAAACACATACTTAAAGATGTATACAAACATCCCCTTGATGATGCCGTGATTCAAACTGCTCCTAGCCACAAAACCGTGAGCCAAGAAATACCCTTTTTTTAAGCCAACTCATTGCAAGGAATTTGCTTTAACAATAAGGAGATCAAAATACACAGATAGTAGGGCTTTTTAAAGTTGGCATACAGCTTATTGATGCTCTGTTTATTTTATCAAATTTTTTCTCTCTGAGTTTTATATTCATTTATTTTGCTGTGTCTTCAAGTTTGCTACTCTTTCCCTCCTCATTGTTTGATCTGCTATAATCCACTCCAGTGTATTTTTCCTCTGAATCATAGTTGCTTTCACCTCTAGGAATTTGATTTGTGTCTTATTTTGTATTTCATAATTCTCTATTACATATTCAATTTTTCCTCTATTTTTTTGGTGGGGGGGGGCAGGCACTGGGAATCAAACCCAGGTCTCCAGCATGGCAGGGGAGACTTCTGCCTGCTAAGCCACCATGGCCTGCCTCCTCTATCTAGTAATCAAATAGAATACTCTTCTAATAACTATTTTAATATACTTTTTTTACTGTTAACTGCTGAGGCAAAAACTTTCTGAATACTCTACCCAATGCCTTCTCAATAAGAGATTTCCAATCCAAATGGAGAGGATATGCTTGGCCCTATTTGATCCTCATGTGTATTGTTCTTTTTAGGCATTTTGGACATTTTTCCTGCCTAATTAATGTATTCACACACATGCTCTAATCAGTGCTCTACTGAATACACTATGAAACGTATTCAGTAGATCTTCTCAGTGCTCTTTCAAAGTAACTCTTCCCGCTCTGGAATTCTTGGCTGAGAATTCTCCTCTTGAGTTCCCCTTCATGACCAATCACCTGAGAACTCTCTCAAGGCAGTAAACTGGGGCAATAATAGGAATCATCTCATGAATTTCTCACCTAGCAACATTCTCGTCCTTCATTTGTTGATGCCCAATCCTGAAAAGTATTGCTTCAAATATTTTGTATGTTTTTAGCTATTTTATGCAGGAAGTAAATCCATTTCTTGTCACATGTTAGCCTTAAATATAATTTTGAAAGAAAGATTCATAAAATGAAGAGTAATGAAAAGGTAAACTCTGTGGGTTCATCTTAAGAAAAATATTGACTATACAAAAAACAAGGGGATGGGCCACAATGGCTCAGTGGCAGAGTTCTCACCTGCCATACCAGAGACCCAGGTTTGATTCCCGGTGCCTGCCCATGCAAAAAACAACAACCACAGAAAAACGAGTTGTGGATTTTGAACTATATGGCATATTTTTAAAAGGTGACAAAATTAACATAAACTTCAGAAGGGGTTAATAAATGGAGATGAAGTGTTCTAATGTCCTTTTATTATCCAGAGAGATGCAAATGTACCATTAATATTATATGTTCACATGTCAATAATGCATGCTATAATAGTGTAGAGTAACACTAAAAGAATAATAAGACAGAATATAAATTGCAAACTAACAGAAAAAAACATGGTATAATAAGAAATAACCAGCCAGTGCAAAGGAAGGTGATAGTGGGGGAGGCGGATGGGGAGAATAGCACAGGCAGACTAATATAGAATAGTATGGTAGACTTTTTTTTTTTTTTTTGGCATTGGCAGGCATCAGAAATCGAACCCAGATCTCCGGCATGGCAGACAAGAACTCTGTCTGCTGAGCCACCAGGGCCCGCCTATGGTAGAGTTTAATATTATACATTATTAGTTGCATTAAATATAACTATATTAAGTGTTCCTATTATAATACATATGCTTCCAGGCTGGATTATAAAAATTCACTTTACCAAGAAGAGAACAACAACTCTAAATTAGATGCACCTTTCACTAACCTGGCACCCAAAAATAAAAAGGAAAAATTGAAAGAAATACTGGGAAAAACAGATAAATATGAAGTATGCTAGAACATTTAAAAACATTTCTCAACAACTGGATGAAAAAAATAGGCAAGCAATTATGGAAGAGTATACAAGATTTGGAAAACATGGCTAAATTAAATTTCATGTGAACATAGAGAACTCTCACCATTTAGGACATGCATTCTTTTCAGACACATTAGGTTATTTAAAAAATAATTTCCATGCAACTTGCCATAAATACGTCTCAGCAAATTTCAGAAATTGAAATTCTCTTGGGTTATGTAGAAAACAATAACAAAATAGATAACTTGAAAATTTCCATACTTATTGAATTTAAGACGTATACTTCAACAGAGCACATGTGTTAAAAAATCAAATGGAAATTAACAAACTAAGATAGATAATAAAAATATCCCAAGCCTCAAAATTTGTCGGGTACAAAATTAAAGTCTGTTTAGAGGGAAGCAACCCAAGTGTCTAACCACTGAGTAATGGATAAATAAAATGTTGTATTTACATACAATGGAGTATTATTCAGCTGTATAAAGGAATGGTACATGTGACAGCATGAATGAACCTTGAAGACATCATGTTGCAATGAAATAAGCCAGATATAAAAGGACAAACATTGTATGATCTCACTGATTTGAACCAATTAGAATATGCAAATTCATAGAGTCAGAATCTGGAATATAGGTTGCCATGGAATGGGGTGGGAATAGGGAATTGAAAGTTCAGTCTTAAAATGTACAAGGTAGGGCACACGGATGATTCAGTGATTGAATGCTTGCCTTCCATGTGGGACACCCAGGTTCAATTCCTGCATCACACACACACACACACACACACATACAAACACACAATGTATAGGGGAAATTGCATTAAAGAAATGTACAGGGTTACTATATGGAATGAGGAAATGCTTTGGTAATGGTGATGGTAACAAAATGTTGTGAGTTCAATTTAACAGCATTAGGATATATATTTGAATGTGATTAAGGGGAAAGTATTGGATTGTATATCTCGTAACAGAATTAAAAAGTCACTGCTGCCCATGCAGTGAATTCTGTGTTAGACCATGGACTTTATTTTTATCATTTGAATTTTCAAGAGAGATATATTTTACGATTCCACGTTATCTTAAATACTATAAATTATACTACCAGATACATACAGATTCCTTTTTTCAACTTTTTAAATGATATAGTATAACATATATAAAAAGCAAAGAAATAAAAGAGCAATAGTTTTCAAAACAGTCTTTAACAAGTAGTTACAGGACATATCCCAGAGTCTGTCATGGACTACTATATGATACTCGCAGATTTTTACTCCTAGCTGCTCAAGAATATAGAAGGCTAGAAGACTCAAATTTATTTTTTATCACCACAATTCACTTTTTTTCTTTCTTTCTTGTGAAAAATAACATATATACAAAAAAGCAACAAATTTCAAAAAACAGCACCACAATTAGCTGTAGAACAGATTTCAGAGTTTGACATGGGTTACAATTCTACAATTTTTTATTTTTACTTCTAGCTGCTCTAAGATACTGGAGACTAGAAGATTTATCAATGTAACGATTCAGCAATCATATTCATTTGTTAAATCCTATCTTCTCTGTATAACTCAGTCATCACCGTTGATATTTCTATTCCTCTCTTTAGGGGTACTGGGGCTATGGCCATTCTAACTTTTTCATTTTGGAAAAGTCTGTCACTAATATGGGGTAAGGAGATGAAACTATCTGATGTTCTGGAGAAGCTGGGCCCCCTAGGTTGCAGCATTTAGCTGGTCCAGGGACCCATCTGGAGGTTGCAGGTTTCTGGAAAGTTACACTAGAGATCATGGACTTTAATAATGTAATTATAGGAATGTGTTGTCATCAATCATGGCAAATGTTCAACACCAATGCAGGGTGTCAGTGGGGCGATATTTATTTGGAAGTCCCGTACTTTATTCTGTTCTCTAATAGAGGGAAAAACACTCAGCAAATTATAAATAGATAAGTACACCCTTAACTATGAAAAGGAATGTACAAAAAACTCTTTTGTAAACTTCATATTTAGACATCATATTGAATGGTGAAAATATAAAAACTTTCTAAATTAAATAGGAACTTTAGTTGGAATTTTATACCTTTAAGATTTTTGTTTAGTTTTCTTATTTATCTTTCAATTTTGATGCTTTGCTTCTGTAATGCCTTTCTTACCCTGAAAGCATATTCTCTAATAATTGGCTCATTATTTTATTTTATTCATGGGGTACATATGTGTACAGCATAGGATTGAAATCTAAGATTTTTTTTAAATATATACTCTAATAGATAATTTATTTAGCTTCTCTTATTAAATAGTACTTTTCCCTCTGCTGTCACCTTTGTGATATTCAGCTTTTTAATATATCCTTATTTGTATCTTTGAATATTTTATTTCTTCCATCTCTATTGCATTTAAATGGTTATTGATATTCATTGAAATGCTAGGAGATTTGTGCTCCTAGCTAAGGACTTTTGGGAACAAATTATACTACAAAAGGATATTGAGTATATGAAGTGAGCTAATATCACAAATAATATTCTCTCTTATTTTCAGTGCAATTAGAATTAATTTGAATTATGCAAGAAAAATTTTATTTCATAGTAATCAGTTCCTAAAGTGTGTAGGAGCTCTTCCAAAAGGGATGGGTTTCCAACCCTTAATGGTTGGAGATTAATACATCAATGGTAATTAAAATCACATTAAGCAAATTCTTTCTGGAATATTTGATGGACGCTATTCTGACAAATTCCCTAACTATTCATGATAACTTTTTCCTTTTTTCAAAAGTGGCATTTTTCAGTGAGATTTTATCTACTTGATGCTGATGAATAAAGTCAAATTAGTTGGAAGAAAATTATTTTATATGGCTACTTTTCCTTCATCACATAATAAGCACTAAATAATTGCTATTACAAATTATTTCTAAGTTTATGTTTTGACAAATTTTGGTCTGAATATACTTCAAATTTTTGCAAATCTCTTTTAATCATTATTCACTGCTCTAATAAATCTAATTTAGCTCTATATTGGCATTAGCTTTATCAGAAAATTTTTCCATGCTAATTCAAACAGCAGGAGTATGTCTCTAATATTCTCTGAATGCTAAAAGCTTGGAAAAAACACACATTCCTTCTCCTGTTGTACCTCCTACTCCTTCTCCTCCTTCCTTAATGCTTAGCTCTGAGCACAGCAGCAGGCTAACAACCTAATCACCAACAACTGTGTACATTGCCAACTTTGCAGACTTAAAGATGGATTCAGAGTTGCAATGACTTTGCAGTCTTTGCAAGTTTGCAAGTAATAGCAGAACTATAAGTTTGATCATTTCTGTACAATCTTAACAAATGTTGAAAAGAACAAGGGTTGTAAATTGAATCAATATAAGTACAGATTACATCTTTTACTTTCATTTGCTTTTATTCAATTTGGAATTTGTTTCTACTTTACACCTAAAGAATGAATATCCTCTCTTTTTAAGTGCCTTCTCTATGAATATTGTTAGTTTCAAAGTATTCATATGATTAACTGTCCCTGAACCACTAATTGAGATAAATTACGTAAAGCTCCAACCCTGGCGTCTATGTATTGTATTGTGTTCTTTCAATAATCATCAATATCTTTCTTCTATTCCCCCTTTAACTTTTTTTTTTTTTTTTCATGGACAGGCACAGGGAATCGTACCCAGGTCACGGACATGGCAGACGAGAACTCTGCCTGCTGAGCCATCCATGGCCCGCCCTCCCCATTTAACTTTTATCATTTGAATTTAGCTTGGTTTGATAACTTTTGGAAAATCATTGGGGAGTTCAAAAAATATTTGTGTTTCTGACCAATCATAATGGTATCTAGTAATAAGAATAGAGCATTTATAGCTTACCTACAAAACTCAGAAATCTGATTACCCCTTTAACATATTACATAGCATTGTCCATATTAGTGTAAATCTCCGATTGAGAAATGCCATTTAATCTAACTGAAAATAAATCTTTCTTAGAATATACTTGGCCCGTCATATTTTAGAGCAGTATCATATGTTTCTTAATATTCACTGATGTGTTCCTTATGACACAAGCAGGGTGATGACACATGCCATGACAACTAAAACAATTCAGTATCCTTGCCTTGATTCTTCCTAAAGTGTCAGCAATTTTAGCCACTGTTGTTTTTGCATCATTGGTACAAATAGAAATACAGTGAAAGAGGCTCATAATTATTATTATGAAAATAATTTTGATAAGGACACCTGAAACACTCTGGGGAACTTCCAGTAGTCTTTGGATCACACTTTAAAGAGCAACTGATTTATATTACAAATTATGATATTTAAAAGCTGTTCATCTCCTTCATCATATAATTCTAAAACTTATTGCTCATGTATATCTTTAAGCAACTTGGCTACCTACAATATCTAATCTACTTCTGTGTAGGTTAGGGCATACTGAAGGTAGTATTAGAATCTTTTAATTTATGGATAAATAAATATGCTTTTTCTCTTTTGTTCCGTTTTTACATAGATAATTTTTTTAGTGGAGGATGGATATGGAGCTATGAGCTTAAACTCTGCAGAAAACCATGTATGATAAAGGGAATAAAAAATATTGGTGCTGGATAAAAACTTACATTTCAGTTAAAACTAATTAGAATATATAAACATCTCTCTTTATCTTTGGAAAATCAGCTATTAGACTTCATAAATGAAGTGAAAAATATGAACTAGTATAATTTTTAATGTGGTTCTATTTACAAACCATTTGTTTAAGTAACAGAATTTGAAAGTTTACTAATTTATTTTCTTTATGTAATATATGAATTTTTTTCTAAACAGCTAACACAGTTCAAAGAGATGTGATAAGCTAAAATAGTAAACTTAATCACATAAAATGAATTTTCCATATGATGGAATGCATGCATCAACATAAAATTTCATGCAGTGTACTTTTTTCTGTGTAAATTGACAATAGATATAACTCTAAATATTCCATAACTTGGAAAAAGCCTAACTTTAGTTATTAAATTATTGTCTTCATATAGTAGATGGAATTATATTTTACATAGCATTGAAAAACTTTCTTCAATGTAAATCGGATTTCAAAAATAACATTTGTGTCAAAATAACATTGTCCAAAATAAAACAATCCACTGATGTATAATTAAAATGGAATAGTAAACATATAACTTACTTTGTAATGATAATCATCTGACAGTCATTAAGTGATTAAGAAGGCAAAAAAAAATTTACAAAGTAACAGGTACCTAGGAAGTGATTATGATTAAATGTTAAGCATTGTAATTTGGTTTGATTACATACAAAATGCTGTGAAGAGTCAAAACATATTTCAGGAGAAATGCCTGTTAATTTTAATGACTTCTCTAATGACCAGTCCTGAATTCTGGAATGTCATAATCTCATATTAGTCCTATGTATAAACTAAAAGTGATTTAAGTGATTAATAAGGTCATTTAGAAATTTTCCTAATGATAATTAATAAATGAGAGACTTTAATCACAATATCCTGGCATTTTTGGCGTGTAGTTTTAGATTAATCAAAAGCATGTAATGCTCTCTCTTAATGTGGTCATAACATTCAGGAAAAAATTACTAAAAGATTACTAAGGCATAAGGCATGCTTTTAAGTACAAATGAGAATGATTAATTAAAGCAGCTACTATCTTAAAGAAGTTTAAAATCTATTGGTATAAACCAAGTATAAAATCAAATCAAAACATTGTACAAGTAGATAGGAACATAAATACTGCACTAGGTAGTACACAGTTGATAAATAGTTTAAAGAAATTGATATAACTTGGTAAGATCTTCCTGCTCAGAAAATTGAGGATGATTTGAGGCTATTTATATATGTGTGATCATTCAATATACAGAGATTTGTACAAACACATTATGAAAATGCAAAATCTAATTGAAAGAAACCAATTTTTCCATTTGTATCTCTCTACATATTTTTACAGACAATGTAGGGATGCAATGGAGAAACAATGGTGACTGCACATTGAACAAAATCTGTTTTCTTTCTCCCCATATCATTTAGTCTGTCTATGAATTAAACACAGAACACTTTATTCAGTTTTTACATATAAGATATCTTCTGCCTACAACCTTACAACCTTAGTGTCTACCTTGTGTCAGCAATTAGGTAGTGTGTCCAAGCAAGGTTCCCTCCAATCCCTTGCAGTAGATATTGAAGCATGATTTTAGGTAATATACAAAGAGCCACAAGAGAGTTTCTACTTTATACTTTCAAATTTTCATTTTAAACAACTACAGTTTCTATACGAGGGTTAAAATTACTTTCAACCCTTGGTGTAGATTTTTCTATCAACAGAGATTCAGGGGCAACTTGGTTCACATTTTCATCACAACCATTTTATATTTGATGACTTTAACAAGCAATTTCCAATTTTGCAATACATTGCAAAAACACCTCTACGATCCTGTATTTCTAATCAACTTTTATTCTAAAAGATCTATAATTTTTCATAAACTTCTGAAGCTTTCCCTGTTTTACCTTGATGATGCTTGGGAGATAACATTTCATATTTCCCTCTGGGTTTTTATACCTTATGCTCATGACAGGTAACTTAAATTTTGAATTTTTATGGGACTCATACAAAGTATCCTGATATCTAAAATTTTGAAGTGTTGATTGGGAAATAAATTCCTATAATCAAACAATTGGGAGATCAACAAATAAAATTGCATTTATGAACCTTTCTAATCACTTTCCATTGGTGTTTTACTTTATTACTCCTCTTACCTTCCCTTCCTTCTTTTTATATGTCAAATAACATAACAGTTCCAAAAGAGTCTTTTATTTCTCAGAGACATTCTACCATCTTTTGGTAAGTACTATATGAATCTCTATTCTTATTCCCTAGGACAAAAAAATTAGCATGATTGCTTTACTCTGTAAAGCTATCGACTTTAATGCTCAAATTTAAAGGGAGAAAATTGGGGTATAAATTTGGCATGAAAGAGAAAGTCAGGCAGATGTCCCATATATTTGGAAACCACCAGTATTACTAAAGTGGATAGAATTGAAATCCAAGAACCATCTGCCACCTCATTCTTGCCACACAACAATTACCGTGAATACCACTCAAGTATTCATTATCCACTTGCAGAGATTCATTGACTTTTCAGGACTTTTAAATTTCTAGATCCATAAAAACCCTACTATTTTTCCAATTTTTTTTAATTTATGAGAAAGGAAAACCATGCCTTTTTATAGTTTAAATATTCCCTAGCTTCATGTGTAAGGTTTTCCTCATAGTAGGTATCTACTACAAATGGTAGATTTATAGCTCACTAAACATGGATACTAGTAAGTTAAAGGACGAAGACAATAAGATTATAAGTACAAACATAAGAATGCATATATTTATGAAATGATGTGCAAATTTTTACTTCATTGTGGCAGTGGGACTTTAATATTGCGCAAAACAGACAATTCTAGCAATCCTCAAGAAGTTTAAATTCTAGTGGAATGCATTGAATTCAAAATAGATTAATGAGGAGGCTGTTCCGTCACAGTGCTGTTCTGCTTATTTCCTGAGGTAAAATGGTTATGTGACTTTATCTGGAAAATGTATTTTCTATTTTTATGGATTTTCCTGACATATACCACTTCCAGTGAATGTTTTTCTGATAATTGCTTCCATTAAGCCAATTTAGAAACCATATATTTTATGTACGGATAAAAAAGGAAGCAAATTAGTTTCAAGCCCATACTGTGCTAAGTTCTGTGGCTACATATGGAAATTAAAGAGTATTAAGAAATGCTACTTTCATCTGTATGCCATTGTCCACTGCGTGACTCTGCTAATAAAACAACAGTAGGGAAGATCTGGCCACACATCCAAGCAGCAGTAACACAGTGGTTCTTTATTGAACAAAACTGCAGGAACAGGATTGCACTGTAAATATTTTCTGAGGCCACAATTCATTTTCTTTCCCAGAATCATGTTTGCAGCTTTTCTTGCAAGTCAACATATACCTCTAAAGAAAAAAGAAACTTTGTAGTATGACTGAAGCAGGACAATAATGTATGTGGCACTGGTTAAATTGCTTACATCCTTACTTAAGGACTTCAGATTTGTATTTGAAATTCAGTATTTTCCCAGTTGTTCCCTTTTCTAGTATTCATTTGCTCTGGCCCTGTTATTATTTATACAAAAAAAGTATTCTAGAAAACTCAGCACTGTCACCTCAATACGAAGAAAATGTGCCATTTTGTGACAAACTGAGCCTGTAAAGGTTCAAAGGGGTAAAGAAAAAAGTGAGAGAGAATCATGCCAATGTTTACAGAAACTTAAGGAGCAGAGGAGAAAGTATCTCAGTGGTGTTTGAATCCCTGTGTTTGTTAAGAACTGGTATCCAGCTTAATCCTTTCCTTTCCTGTGGTTTGACTACTGATTCCTTTAGATTCCAAATGAACAAAATTCCCTTTTTCGCTCAAACTAACTGAGCAAGTTGAATTTATTTTTTTCCACTTGTAACCAGGAATCTAAGGGTTATACTGAAATATTTGCCTTAAAAATAGATGAAATATTTACTGGGAAAGGATTTTATTCTGAAAAACACCATGGTAAACTTAGAATTTTAAAAATAAATGTGGAAGTTCCATGAAATGTGACTTGAAGAGAATATAACTAGTAGCAACGCGACCAGTTAACCTTAATGCAGAAAACCAATTGAGAAATTTGGAGGAATACAAAGAAGGCAGTGACAGTGGATGTGATAGTCGGGTTCATGTGTCAACTTGGCCAGGTGACGGAGTCCAGTTGTCTGGTGAGGCAAACACTGGCCTAACTGTTACTGCAAGGATATTTCATGGCTGGTTGATAAAATAGAAGGCTGGTTTATTAAATCATCAGTCAGTTGATTGCATCTGTGACTGATTACATCCATGATCAACTACGGGTGTGTCTTCCACAAAGGAGAGAATCCAATCAGTTGGGTTTGATCCAATCAGTTGAAGACATTTAAGGGAGAAGAGAAAATTTTGCTGCTTCTTCAGCCAGTGAGCCTCTCCCATGGATTTCGTCTAGACCCACATTGGAATTCCTAGCCTCACAGCTTGCCCTGCATATTTTGAACTCTTCTGTGCTTATGGTTGCATAAGACACTTTTGTAAATCTAGTATTTACAGATAACTCCTGTTGGTTCTGTTTCTCTAGAGAACATTGACTAATACAGTTTGGTACTGGGAGCGGTTCTTGAGCAAAGAATCTTAAAAATGGGTTTTTGCAATTAGTTTTCTACTCTGATTAGACTCAAAGGCACTAATGGCTCTGTTTCCAATAATCAAGATGACACTAGCAGTCCAAGACATGAGTTGGGAATGGAGATACACAAAACATCACTATTTGATTCTGCTGAGTCTATACTTATATGAGGCAAGGCTCTGGGTGAGAGTGTTTTTGACACCTTAATGGAGTTTTGTGGAGTGAAGATGTATAATGATGTTGGCTGGTTGTTCTTAGATATGCTGAATACAGTTATGAAGCAAAGGGCTGAACTGAAGGCTTCAAATTTTCAAGTTAGATGCCATATGTAAAAGATGTAAAAATGTCTATGTATGCTCTGAAAGAAAATCCTATACGCTATAGTTCCAGATTTGAGATCTCCAAAAACCAGATCCAGAGCTTCATTGTGCTAGTAGAATATTTATGACATAAACTAAAATCTCAAGTTTTCATGGTATTTACTGTTAAAGTAAGGGCTTTACTTTACTTTAAAGTAAAGTAAAGTGGGGACATGGAAACCCTGGATTCTGCCGAGTCTTTACTAGATAGAAATGTAAAGGTCTCTCCTGAGGAAATGGCCACCCCCACCTCCAGTCTGACCTGTGTAGATCACTTCCTGGCCTCCAGTTCACCCTGAGGAGTCTGCTATCCAATCTCAACCTAAAGAGATTAACCTTCCAGTGCTTGTTAAACCTGTAACTACCTCCCCTGGAGAAACAATGCTTTCTTCTCTGTCTGGAATGATTTATCCTTTTTCACCAGATGAAACTGCATTGAAATACCCTGAGGTAACTGGCTTGAAAGAAACTTCTAATTCTTTTCATGACCTACCGCCATGATCCCTCTTTATTTCAAGCTTATAACTAGACTAAAATCTCAACAGGCCCTGAAAGGTGAGGTACAAAGTGAGATGCATGAAGATAACTGCATGAGTTTTCCAATTTATATAGACAAAAATTAGGGGGGAAAGCATGGAAATTGTTGTTAAGGGTGTGGGATAACAGCAGAAGAAATGTAAAGTTGGATAAAGCTAAATTTATTGATATGGACACACTAAGCAGAGATTCTGCATTCAGTGGTGAAGCTCCAGCAATTAGAAAGTGTATGAAAAATTTGTTTGGGTAGTTGGCTGAAGTATATATCAAAAGGTAGCTGAAATTACCTGAGGTTGAAAAGCCAGAACTGCCCTGTTATAATGTAGATAAGGGGATACAAGGTTCGAGAGATTGGAATGTTAGAGTGGATTTATCACAGAAGACCTGCTCACCCACCCCCAGGAACGTCGGGGACACACCTTTTCCCAGGACTTTGAGGAATAAGTTTGTGAAACTAGCTCCATCAACCTAGAAGAGTCTGTAGTAACTCTTCACTGTAGGTCATACATTACTGTGGAAACTGCTGTTACTGAGCTGGAATCTTTGAAAAAAATGGATATGATTAGATCCCAAGTTGGCAGAAGCCATGCGGCAACAGTTAATCACCATAGACAAGGTGGCTGTGGCAGACTCAAATCAGCAATCAAAATAATCTGACTTACAGACATTTATAGCATTGGCTAGTAGATCATGAGGTACCTAGAAACAAATAGATGGTCAGTCTACTAAATTCTTGTTTGAATTGTATAAGCAGAAGGGTTCTAGATCAAGTGAACAGAAATCTAACTTGAATTACAAAAACAGAGAGCCACAGCCCCTTAATCAATTCTCAGACTTGAGACAGTTTACAGACCCAGAGACCCTTGAATGTATTCTTGGGGAAGGACCCTGTTACACTGTCCAAAATTTACATTAACTGTCCTCCCAGTCTTCCCCAAGGAGACAAATGGCCTTTAACCAGGGTAACTGTGCACTGGGGAAAAGGAAATGATCACATATTTCATGGATTACTAGACACTGGCTTAGAAGGGACACTAATTCCAGGAGTCCCAAAACATCAACCTGATCCATCAGTCAGAGTAGGGGTTTATGGAGGTCAAGTGATTGATGGGAGCTTTAGCTTAGGGCAATGAATGCTCTGAAGTAACTGGCTTGAAAGACAATTCTAATCATTTTCATGACCCATCCCAACTATCCCTCTTTACTTCAAGACCTATAACTAGCTCAGGTCCATTTCACAATGGGTTCAGTGGCTCTCTAGACCAATTCTTTGGTTATTTCCCAGGTTTTGGAATGCATAATTGGAATCAAAATATTCAGCAAATCATAGAATTCCCACATTCATTCACTGACTAGTGGAGTGAGGGTTATTATGGTAGGAAAGGCCAAGTAGAAGCCAGTAGAACTGCCCTTACTTAGCAAAATAATAAATCAGAACCAATACTGCATTCCTGGAGGGATTACAGAGATCAGTGCTACTTTTAAGGACTTGAAGGATGCAGGGGTGGTAATTACAACTACATCCCCATTCAACTTTCCTATTTGAACTATATGGTAAACAGATGGGTCTTGAAGGGTGACATTGGAATATCATAAATTTAACAAGATGATGACTCCAATTGCAGTTCCTGTTCTAGATGTGGTATCACTGCTTGAACAAATCAACATATCCCACGGTACATGGTGTGTACCTATTGATCTGACAAATAGTTTTTTCTCAATAGCTGTTAGTAAACAGTTTGTATTTAGCTGGCAAGGTCAACAGTATATCTTCACTGTCCTCCCTCAGGGGTATATCAGCTCTGCAGCCCTATGTTGTAATTTTGTCCACAGAGATCTTGATCATTTCTCCCTCTTACAGGACATCACACTGGCACATTATATTGAGGATTCAAGTTGAGTGGACCTAGTGAGCAAGGAAGAGCAACTATTCTAGACTTATTGTTAAGGCATTTGTATGTCAGGGGTTGTGAGGTAAATTCAACAAAAATACAGGGGCCTTTCACCTTAGTGAAATTTTTAGGTGTCCAGTGGTGTGGGGCATGCTGAGATATCCTTTCTAAGGTGAAGGATAAACTATTGCATCTGGCCCCTCCTATGACCAAAAAGAGGTACAACGCCTAGTTGTCCTCTTTAGATTTTGGAGATAATACATTCCTTTTTTAGGTGTGCTACTCCAGCCCATTTACTCAGTGACAAGGAAAGCTGCTAATTTTGAGTGAGGATCAGAACAAGAGGAAGCCCTGTAACAGGTCCAGGCTGCTGTGAGTGGATCAAATGGTTCTGAAAGTGTCAGTGGCAAATAGAGATGCTGTCTAGAGCCTTTGGCAGGCCTCTGTAGGAGAATCACAATGATGACCTTTAGGATTTTGAAGAAAAGTCTTACAGTCCTCTGCAGATAACTACTTTCCTTTTGAGAAACAACTTTTGGGCTTCTACTTGGCCTTTGTAAACACTGAATGCTTAACTATGGGTCACCAAGTTACCATAGATAGGTAGAACATAGAACTGAGTTGCCTATCATGAACTAGGTGTTGTCTGACCCACTAAGCCATAAAGTTGGGTGACCACAGCAGCACTCCAGCATAAAATGGGCATGATATATAAGAGATAGGGCTTGATCAGGTCCTGAAGACACAACTAAGTTACATGAAGAAGTGGCCCAAATGCCATGGCCCCCACTTCTGCCACATTACCTTCTCTTTCCTAGCCCAGAGCTATGTCCTCTTGGGGAGTTCCTTAAAGTCAGTGGACTGAGGAGGAGAAAACTTTGGCCTGGTTTACAGATGATTCTACACAATATGCAGGTATCACCTGAAAGTGGTCGGCTGCAGCACTATAGGCCCTTTCTGGGAAGTCCTTTAAGGACAGTGGTATGGGATAATCCTCCCAGTGGGCAGAACTTCAAGCAGGGCACCTGGTTGTTCACTTTGCTTGGAAGGAAAACTGACCAGAGGTGTGTTTGTATACTGACTCATGGGCTGTTGCTAATAGTTTGACTGGATGGTCAGGAATTTGGAAGGAGCATGATTGGAAAACTGTTGACAAAGAGGCCTGGGGAAGAGATATGTGGATAGATCTTTCTGAGTGGGCAAAGAACATGACAATATTTGTGCCATGTGAATGTTCACCAGTGGGTGACTTCAGAAGAGGAAGGTTTTAATAATCAAGTGAATAAGATGACCCGTCCTGTGGGTACAAGTCATCCTCATTCCCCAGCCACTCCTGCCATCACCCATTGGGCTCATGAAAAAGGGCATAGTGGTAGGGATGGAGGTTATGCATAGAGTCAGCAACATGCTCTTCCACTCTGAGGCCAGTCTGACTATGGCCACTGTTGATCATCCACTCTGCAAACAGCAGTGATCCACGCTCAGTCTCAGATATGGCACCATTCCCTGGGGTGAATCTGGTCGCATATTATTTGCACTGGAGCACTTCCATCATTGAAAGGGCAGTGATTTATTCATCTAGAATAGACATGTACTCTGGATATGGATTTGTCTTCCTTACACACAATGTTTCCACCAAAACTACCATCCATAGACTTACAGAATGCCTTATCCACTGTCATGGTATTCCACATGACATTACTTCTAATCAAGGAAACCACTTCACAGCAAAGGAAATACAAGAATGGGTAAATACTCATGGAATTACCTAGTCTTACCATGTTCCCTATCATGCAGAGACAGTATGGTTAAAGGTGATGTGTACAGCTTCCAAGTAACAATAGGTGGACTGTGATGGTTGAGTTCAGGTGTCAGCTTGGCCAGGTGATGGTGCCCAGTTGTCTGGCCAGGCAAGCACTGCCCTAACCATTACTGCAAGGATATTTCATGGCTAGTTGATAAAACGGAAGGTTGGTTTATTAAATCATCAGTTGATTGTATCTATGACTGATGACATCTATGATTAACTAAGGGTGTGTCTTCAAATAAGAGAATCCAAATAGTTGGATTTGATCCAATCAGTTGAAAGCTTTTAAGAAAGAAGAGAGAATTTTCATTGCTTCTTTGGTCAGTGAGCCTCTCCTGTGGAGTTCTTCTAGACCCACGTGGAGTTGCCTGCTTTACAGCTTGCCTTAAGGATTTAAGCCTCTTGTGTTCCCACAGCTACCTGGGGCACTTTTATAAATCTCATATTTACAGATATCTCCTCTTTATTCTTTCTCTCTAGAGAACCATGACCAATACAGTGGGAAAGAGAGGAAGGGGTAAAGTCTGAAAATATTTAAGTGATAGAGTCCACAGAAATTGATGACAAATTAAATGTGGTATGGCAAGGAGTGGGGTTGACAGAGAATGAAAGATTCCCACTTTTCAGTCTTCAACATGTGGCAAGATTACCATACTGTATATAAAGTTATGGATTGAAGATGAAAAGTCTGTTTTAGAGGAAAGATGATGATTTTCATTTTCTTTAATATTTTATGAGATTTCCAACTATTAATAGTTAGTAGACAGTTACTTGGTTCAGGAAGCTAAGGAAAAGAAATGACCTTGGGATTCAAATAGTGAATCAAAAACCGGTAGAAGTTTTTGAAGTATATGGAATCATCCCAAAATGTTATATAATGTGAGCAGTGAGTGAAAGAGAGCAAATATACAACCTCCTGAACAAGGAGAGAAAACAAAGTGCTCCGAAGTATAGAAAAATGAGTAAATAGTGGTGTTTGGAAACCAAAAACTAGTTTTCCACAAAAAGAATTGATCAAATCTGTAGGTCTGCAGATACTAAATGTCATACCCATATTATTGAGAAAAGGGTTAAAGAAATTTTTTGCAGTCATTTAATAAGACACAACGTACAATTACCCCAGGCATGACTGGGGAGGCAGGAGACCTCGCTTTTCCTAATTCTGACTTTAACTTGTGATATGATCTTCAAAAAGCTACTAACCCTCTGAACTCTGCTGGTAATAAAAGGATGACCTAAGAAGTTTTAAGGTTTCTTTCAACTCAAAATCTCCATGGTTCCTTTATTATTTTTCCAAAGGGAATTGCAACATTTATTTGAATATGAACTTTTCATAGCACATTGTTGAGCCCCTTAGTACTTTATTTAAGAACATTTTTCTTTGCCTATTTAGTGCTATCTCTGTGCCAGATACTTAGCAAATAGGATGGGAGAAAAATCAACTTTCTGCATTTGTATTCTTTAAAATCTGGTGGGAATGACAATAAGGTGATAGTCAAACAAATAACAGTAAAATAAAAATGACAAATGAAAAATACTTAGAACAGTGTGAAATGTGAAGACATAATAAGAAACATTATTAATAATGGTGTCAAGAATAAAGTAATACTTTATCTGTTACCTGAAAAATGGGTAAGAATATGCCAAATGTATCAATTGGGGTGGGGGGGTTAGTACTGAGATATTAAGATAGGTGTGTGGCAGAAGCATTTTGAACCAGAAAGATGTGGCTCAAAAGGGCTGTTCAGGGATAAGAGCAGACAAAATACGTTGGTAATATTTGTTATTCTTAATATTAATATTAGTTTATTAAAAAGCTATTGAAGGATTATAAGACACAGAGTATTATCAGATTTGTATTTTTTTCAGATTTGTATTTTTAAAATTAATTTGTTTACTGTAAAAAGGAAGGCCTGAAGAAGGAGAGTAGAAATAGAAAGAGAAACTTCAAATTATGAGAGCTAGAATTAATGTAAAGCAGTACGAGTGAAGAGGTCTCTTTGAAATCACATGAGAGAATTAAAAAAAAGTAGGACTCAGTGATAGATTGGATGTGGGCAAGGTATGAAAGAGAAATGTAAAGAATTCTAGCTTGAGTCAAATGTAAAACGGA
The DNA here is from genome assembly GCF_023851605.1 of Tamandua tetradactyla. Classification (NCBI taxonomy): domain Eukaryota; kingdom Metazoa; phylum Chordata; class Mammalia; order Pilosa; family Myrmecophagidae; genus Tamandua; species Tamandua tetradactyla. The sequence goes on from NC_135329.1 coordinate 168,105,653, forward strand.
AATGTTACTGTGATGGGAGCCACTGGGGGAAGGTAGTACTTAGTGGAAAAGGTAAGAAGTTGAATTTGAATACATTAAATTTGAGGTATACATTGGAATTTGTCAGTTTTTGTTTCTTCTCTATTTTTCTCAAATATAGTGCTTTGTATTTACAGTCATTGCATGTCTTTCTTTTTATTTTTTGGCATGGGCAGGCACCGGGAATCAAACCTGGGTCTCTGGCATGGCAGGCAAGAAATCTGCCACTGAGCCACCATGGCTCACTCTCTTTTTATTTTTTAATTAATTTAGTATCATAAACTTGGGAAAGTTACCTTATCTGACCAGTAACTTAATATGTATTCTCTTTAATTGCATTACTTTCTCTTAATTTTATGCATCACAACTACACAGTCTTCTCAAAATAAGGATACATACTGTGAGCATAGTTAGATGTCCTAGCTAGTGTTCATGGTGATAACCATTTTCCATTTATGCAAATCCATGTTGGACCTCAACACTTTGACTTGAAATGTGAGAATATTAGTAAAGAAAAATGCGGAGTGGAATAATGTTTGTTTGCTAATGTCAAAGAAGCAAAGCAATCTAACCCACTGTTGAACCACCAAACATATTCTAAAGATGGTTTCATAGTATTCCAGGTGAGCACAATTATATTAATTTTTAAACTTATGCTCATACTTCATACAGGTGATAAATCAAAATTCATGCATAAATCTTAATATATTTAGTATTTATTCACCCAAACAAAAGTAGTTTCATTTTCCATTTGTATATTTATTGTGATTTCAGTTTTTATTTTATTGTTGTTTTTGTGATTGGTATGTTATCAAAAATTACCATCCAAATTTGGACATAATTTATTTCAAGTTTTTGCTACATTTTCTCCATTAGACAAGCTGTTTTCTTGATATAATATCACAAGTTGTTGCTTAATTGAGTACGTTGGATGTTGACCTGTACAAGCCTTAGGGTTTGTTTTGATTTCAGTACTTGGTCTCTTGGTTGAAAGTCAAATAAAAATAAAATTAGACTTTTGTTGTTGTTGAGCTTTCTCAATCTTCTTTATCCCAGTTTCTATCCTACCTTTTCTATGTGTGCATTTGTATTAGTTGATTCCAGAAGCTAAATTAAAAAAGAAATAAAAATGTAATTGCTTTATTGTGCCTGTCTATTTCAATTGCTTTGAATCTCCACTATGTGTTGGTAGTTGAAGGAAAGTGCTGTCATTTTTCCTGTACTTTTTCTCACCTCTGTACCTCACTTGAGTATTGAATTTGAAATAAATACCAAGAAAAGAGAGTTAATATGAATGCTGAAACTCATGGTGAGCCCTGCTTTATTTTTATTCAAGAAAATTGCTAATGCATGGCATTGTCAAACTAGGATAGAAATAGTGTAAGTGGATAGGGAACACAAAGCATTAGAGTAAAAAAAACAAGAGAAAAATAAAAACACTTAAAAATGAGGAATGTCAAAACAAATGAGTACAGTGCATGATTGATTTTGCTGAAATTAGCATGCATAAATCAATTAAAGTGATGCCAGTTAAAAATTGATATGTGGAAAAGAGTATCATTAAGAAAATATACCATTACTATCCGCCTAAACCACAGATTTCTATAGTTTTCATTGCCAAACACCTTTGTATGTCATTGATGACCTGATTTCATGAACAAACAAAAACCTATACTATTTTAATCCAGAAGGAAAAATTAAAAATTAAAGTTATTCTTCCTAATAATGAAATTGATAAATAAGATTTTGCATGTCTTTTTCCATTAAGAAAAAATGTTGGTTCATTTGTCATATTGTTCAAGTTCTCTGTTTCCTTATTAATCTTCTGCCTATATGTTCAATCTATTGATGAGAGCCATGTGTTGAAGTCTCTGACTATTACTGTAGAGATGTTTATTTCTCCTTTCTGGTTTCCCAGAGTTTGTCTTAAGTATTTTGGGGTACCATGGTTAGGTGCATAAATATTTATCGTAGTTATTTTTTTTATTAATACATAGTGTCCTTTTTTGCATTTAAAGTTCATTTTTCTGATATTAGTATAGCCACCCCAGCTCTTTTATGGTTACTGTTGGCATGGAATATCTTTTCCCAATTGTTTATTTTCAATTTTGTTTATTTTGGTCTAAGATGACTCTTTTGCAGAAAGCATGTAGTAGGATCATACTTTTTTATCCATTTTGCCTATCTGTATCTTTTAATTGGGGACAATACTGTTACTGTAAAGACAGTACTTGTATCAATCATTTTATTCTTTTTATATATGTCATGTCTTACTTTTGTCTCTCATTTTACCCTTTTAGTTATGCTTACCAATAATCTTGATTTCTATACTCTCTTCCAAGCCTATCTCCTGCCTTTTCCTTTCAACCTGCAGTATTTTTTGTAAGGCAAGTTCTTGTCGATGAACTCTCTCAGTTTCTGTTTATCTAAATATTTTGAACTCATTTTTGAAAGACAGTTTTATCAGAAAAAGAATTTTTAGCTGGCGCTTTTTCTCTTTGAGTACCTTAAATGTGTCACATCACAGCTTTCTTGCCTCCATGGTTTTTGATGAGAAATAGGCACTTAGTCTTATTGCAGGTCCCTTGTATGTGATTAATTGCTTTTCTCTTGCTGCCCTCAGGATTCTTTCTTTATCTTTGGTATTTAACATTCTGGTTAATATGTATCTTTTAGAGTATGTTGTGCTTCTTGTATATTTGTGTCCTTCATAAGAGTTAGGAAATTTTCATCCATTATTTCCTCAAATATCTTTCTGTCCCTTTTCCTTTCTCTTCTTCTGTGACACCAATGATGCATATTTTTGTGCTGTCATTCAAGTCCCTGAGACCCTGCTTAATTTTTTCCATTCTTTTCTCTATCTGTTCTTCTATCTGTAAGATTTTGATCATCCTGTTTTCTAGTTTGCTGATTATTTCTTCTGCCTGTTCAGTTCTGCTATTCTACATCTCTGGTTTATTTTTAATCTCTTCTATTGTGCCTTTCATTCCCATAATTTCTGTTTGTTTGTTTGTTTTGTTTTTTTATACTTTCAAATTTTCCTTTGTGTTCACAGTGTCTTCCTAATATCCTTATTCTCTGTAGTCATATTTTCCATTATTTCCTTTCATTGATTTAAATTTGTTTGAATACATTTGATTAGTTGTTCCAAATTCTGTGTGTCCTTTGAAGTTTAATTTGTTCCTTTGACTGGATCATTTCTTCCTGTTTCTCAACATGGTTTATAATTTTTTGCTATCTTTCAACTTCTTGATGATTTACTCTTAAGGTAAGTTTCTCTTTCTTGCCTTGGGATTTAGTGTTAACTGGTTTTAAAGGTTCTTCTTTGATATTAAGTTCAACTTCTTCTAGACCTTCATTTAACATTAGATTTTTTTAGCTCCTCCTCATATGATTCTTATGCTGAATATGCAGCACAATTTTTTAAGATTGTGCTATTTGTGTAACTGTTTCACCCTAGGGAGAAAGCTTCTTATCCTTTCTTCCTTCTCTGTAAATCTTGAGCTGTTCTATTTTTTTGTTTGTTTGTTTTGAGTTTATAGTTTTTTTACACTCTGTTCATTGTCCCTAGCTGCTTTTGCCTAGTGGGCAAATTCTAGCTGAAGGGCTACCAGTATTTTCCAGCCAAAGCAGGCCTGGGGACCCAGGAAGGGAATACACACCAGCTCCAAATTGCCCTTGGACGAGGGTCAAGAAAGACACCAAAAGCCTTTTTCATGGCTCCTTGAGCTTGTGCTTTCTGGTCTGCCCAGCAGATGATACCCTTCAGCTAACTGTTCCCCACAGCCTTAAAGAGGCTCTACATCTTTAAACCATCATAGCCTATGTTCTTGTCAGTGGTGGGATTGAAACAGAGGCTGTGCCACTTTTTTTCTGGGGTGGGTTGAAATAGTGGTTCAGAGCTGGGACCCAACTAAGTAAAAACTGTTATCAGTTCTTGGCCATGCCCCCCTCACCCCTCCCCTTCCAGTTCTTGAGGAAGAAGATTTGCATGTCCTTTTCTGACACCAGTATTTATCCTGGAGCTGGATTAACAGGTGGCCTGCCCCAAGGGCAAGGATGGGCTCCAGTAGCTGCAGCACTAAAAGAACTACTCACAGTTCTTTACTGCAGTTTATCTGCCTCTTCCTCTTATTCTTCCCTGATGTTTCACAGTTTTCTTCTGGCCTCTGGATTCTCAGAACAGTTATTTCAGATGCTTCCTGTCTGTTTACTAGTTGCTTTGGAGGAAGACTGAGTCCTGTAGCTCCTTACTCTGCCATTTTCCCTGGAAGTTTTTGAATTCCAATTTTTTTATTTGTTTTTGTTCTTGTTATTTTGGTGCATGGGCTGGGAATTCTACCATTGAGCCACCCATGCAACCTATCTAATTCATTTTCGTTTTTTTTAAAACTAAGAAAACAAACAAGTATAAGAATGTACAACACAATGAGCTCTATTTTAAATGAGCTATAGTCAATATTACAGTTAGAACATTCTTTCATAATTTATAACAGTGTACCACACTAATGTAGGGTGTTAATAATGGCATAGTAATAGAAACACTGTAGTTTGTGCATGATTTTTCTGTAAACCACAATTTCTCTAATAAAACCAGCCAATAATTCTCATTCAAATGTCCATTAATGAGCATCTACCAGATGGAAGAAAAATACTGAACTCATAGCATTGTTGTGCTGGAGCCCTCTTGAGCCTCATTACTGGGTCACAAGGGATGATTGTGTACATCTCTTCCCAACTCCAAGTTCAGTGAAATCACATTGATATCTTGAAATTGGTCATGATGGGAGTATTTATCTAATAGGATTCCAACAGCATTACAAATTAGGACCTTCTGTTTTCCAGAAAGCCATTTGTTAAACAGATACCAGCATACCATAGTGTGTGTGTGTGTGTATATATATATATATATATATATATATACAAATCATTATATTCACTCAAGAACACTTATTGAATATCTGCTGTAGGCCAGAAAATGTCTTATTGATAGAGGAAAAAACAGAAAATTCCTTGGCTCACACTAAATCATAAACAAATATTTAGATAAGATAATTCAAGAATTGATAGTTGGGATAAAAATGTAACTGTAATGAGTGAAATAGAGAGGCTGTTGGGGTTCTTTAGACAGGATGATAAAGTAAGGCCTGTAATGAATTGATACTTTTACTGAGGACTAAATATTGGAAAAATAGCATATGGTTTGGGGACAAAGCATTTCAGACATAGGAAATAGAAAATGTGTTTTTTTTCCTAGAGGCTAATGTGGCTATAAATGCAGTGAATAATGTTAGGAACAGTGAAAACTGAAGAAGGAAAGACAAGAAAAGGTCATTTCAAATCTGGTTATAGGGTAAATTATGCAAAAATTCTTAAATTAAATATATATTAATTCATGCATTCATTGATTTTTGGTATATATTAGATACTAGGCAAATAGGTGATCAAGCTAAAAAAAAAGTGAATGACATAGAGTCTCCAAAAGCAGAAAAAGGAGCCCAATGTGTTTTTGAGAGTGTATGATAGAGGTTCAGGTTATTTGCATTTCCTGGCCTTTAAAGGAATCTCAAGTTCTTCTTCTCCAGATCACTTCGATCCATCCCAATAATAACTAAATTAGTAAGCCCACTGTGGCTTTTGTAGTTAAAATTCAATAAAATATTCTAATAAATTGAAGTTATAATAGTATTTTGTCTCAATGTACTGAAATTCTACCCCATGAAATTTGACCCTAAGAAATCTCTGAAAGAGCAAGATTGTGGCATATGCAGCCATCCCACCAAGCACATACTCTCAAAGCTAACTTTACCTGAACTCTGGAAATTAGTCCAAAGTTCACAGTAATCTAATCGAATAAATACTGAATCAAGAGAAAAGAACTTAAAAAAAAGGAAAGCTTCGAGACATTTTTACTTACCCTTGCCCATCCTCTCCTCAGTTCAGTGACAGACTTGATGACAGCAGGTCATTTTACCAATAGTATGGGATCTTGGAGCCTGGTTCCAGTGGGAGCAGAGAAGATCTTATTCATTAATTATTATAAATTTATATTCTGATCTATCTGGGTCTAATTTAAGAATTGAAGCCAGGTGTTTATCCCTGTATTGCCTAAATTGAAGCCACTCAGAGTGGAAAAACAATAGGCATTATTCAAAATCACTGTAAGCAGAATTCAAAACACTTTGTGCATGGGGCAAAAGAATATGGCTTATACATACAATAGAGCACACAAAGCCCAGGAGGAAAACTAAGGAGTGTTTTGGGAGTGGGGTGGGGATTAGGGTATTCAAAAGCAATCACATGGCAATTTTGAAAGCCAAGCACACAACCATGGCAGGAAGCATGCTCAGAAAATACCTGAGAAGATCATAAGCTTTCATCTTGGGCTGATATCTAGGCTCTGTACAAACCAGGTTAAGAGTTGAAGGAGTGCCCAAGCACATCTCAATCTGTAAAGAATGGAGAAGCCTTTTTTGTTTGCTTGTTTTTCTAAATTTTTCTTTGTTTTAGCTCTTAGCATTCAAGGATATGCCTGTCAAACCACTAGCTGGGTAAAAGATTAAGGAATAGAGATGTCAATGACTACACATGACAAGAAATACAGTCTTTGCAAAGAGAGTTCAGCACAATCACTAAACAAATGGGCTACTGCAGTCTTCAACAATAAAACGAATATATAAAACAGCATACTTGTGGGTGGGCAACAGCGGCTCAGTGGCAGAGTTCTTGTCTGCCATGCTGGAGACCCGGGTTTGATTCCCAGAGACTGCCCATGCACAAAAAAAGGTTAAACAGCATACTCTTTGTGAAGGGAGAGACCCTAATTTCACAAGTTACCACATTTAATATTGAAAGGTCCAAATTTCAATAAAAACTCACAAGGCATACAAAGATAGAAGGAAAAAAGGCCCATTTAGGGAAACTAAGTAAAAATATCCTACAGGGACCCCAAATTAGGTTTAGTAGACAAAGAACATTAAAACAGCTGTCATAAATATACTTACAGAGTTAAAGAAATCTACATGCAAAAAAAAAAAAATCAAGTAAACAATTTATGAACAAATGAAAATACCAATTAAGAAACTGAAATAGGAAAAGGAGTCAAACAGAAAGTCTGGAGCTTTAACTTAGGTGAAAGTTCCACAGGAGGAGTTCAACAGCAGAGTAAAACAGTTCAAAGAAAGAATTAGTGATCTTGAATACAGGACAATTGAAAATTATATAGTCTGAGGAATAGAAAGTAAAAAGAATGAATACAGGGGGACAAAGCCTGAGGAAATTTGAGGTGGTGGACTATGGACCACCACCAAGTCAGCCAACATATACATCATAAGACTTCAAAAAGGAGATAAGAGAAAAGGGAAAAAAAATATTTGAAGAAATTATGGCCAGAAATTTCTCAAATGTGTTGAAATGCATAAATATTCATATTCAAGAAGCTCAATGGCTTTTCAGTAGGAAAAACTCAAAGAGATCCACTGCAAGCAATATTATAAGCAAACTGTCAAGAGCCAAGGGCAAAGAGAGCATCTTGAAAGCAGCAAGAGAGAAACTAGTCCTCATGTACAAGGAATCCTTGATAAGATGTACAGCTGATTTTTATCTGAAACCATTGAAGCCTGTAAGCACTGGGATGGCACATTTAAAAACCTGAAAGAAAATAGTCAACAAAAAATTCCACTCTATATCCTTTCAAATATGAGAGAGAAATTAAGATATTCTCAGATAAATAAAATTTGAGGTAGTTCATTGCTGCTAGATCTTCCACACAATAAAGGTTTAAAGTAATCCTTCAGGTTGCAATAAAAGGACAGTAAATAGTAACTTGAAGCTGCTTGAAGAAATGCACAATTCATTAAGATGTCATTTGTGACTACAACATAAAGAGGATGAACTTGGAGAGATGAAGAACAGAGCTTTTGTGTGCTATCAAAGTTAAGTTGCTATCAATTCAAACTAGATTGCTATGAATTTAAGATGCAACACTCACGGTAACCACAAAAAAATACTTTAGAATCAGGCAAAAAGGAAATAAGAAAGGAAATGAAATGGTTCACTAAAAACAAAAAACAAATAAAAAAAACATAAATCTAAATGCAAAAGTTTATGGTAATGGATGAAATGAAGGAAAAACGGTATAAGACTTAGAAAGCAATAGCAAAATGGCAAAAGTAAGTCCTTTCTTATTTATAAATGTGTTAAATTCTCTGGTCAAAAGCAGAGACTGAAATAATGGGGAAAAAAAATCATGATCCATCTGTATACTGCTTACAGGAGACTCATTTAAATCCAAAGACACAAAGCATTTGAAAGTGAAAGGGTGGAAAAAATGTTCCTTGCATATAGTATCCAAGAAAGTTGGGATGGCTCTGCTAATGCCACATAAAATAGACTTTAGTCCAAAAACTGTTACAAGATAAAAGTAGGACATTATGTATTGAAAAAGATGTGAATTCATCAAGAAGATAAAACAATTACAAACATATATGCACCCATCTGAAGATCCCCAAAATACACGAAGCAAAAACTGACAGTGTTCTTGTTTGCTAGCTGCCAGATTCAATCTACCAGGAATGGAATGGCTTTTTAAAATGGGAATTCAATAAGTTGTTAGTTTACAGTTATAAGGCTGAGAAAATGTCCCAATTAAAACAAGTCTATAGAAATGTCCAATCAAAGGCATCCAGAGACAGATAGCTTGGTTCAAGAAGGCCGATGAAGTTCAGGGTTTCTCTCTCAAGTGAGAAGGCACATGGTGAACATAGTCAGGGCTTCTCTCTTGGCTGGAAGGGCACATGGCAAACATGGCATCATCTGCTAGTTTTCTTTCCTGGCTTCCAGTTTCATGAAGCTCCCCAGGAGGTATTTTCCTTCTTCATCTCTAAAGGTCGCTGGTTCATGGACTCTCTGCTTTGTGATGCTGCAGCATTCTCTGCTCTCTCTGAATCTCTCATTCTCCAAAATGTTTCCTCTTTTATAGGATTCCAGTAAACTAATCAAGACCCACCCAAATGGGTGGAGACACGCTTCCACCTAATCCAGTTTAACAACCACTCTTGATTAAATCACATCTCCAGGGGGATGATCTAATTACAGATTCAAACATACAATACTGAATAGGGATTAGAAGAAATGGCTGCCTTTAAAAAATGGCATTAGGATTAAAACATGGCTTTTCTAGGGTATGTACATCATTTTAAACCAGCACAGACAGAATTGAAGGGGGAGAGATATCTATACAATAATAATTGGGGACCTCAATATGGATAGAACATCAGAAGATAAATAAGGAAATGAAGGAAATGAAAAACACTATAAAACAATTATACCTAAAAGAAATATAGAGACCATGCCAGAAAATGACAACAATCTTCACATTTTTGTCAGGTGCATTTGGAAAATTCTTCAGGATAGGCCATATGTTAGGCCACACAATAATTCTCAATAAATTTAAATAGATGGAAATATTGTATTTTCTCTTACACAATAAAATTAACATAGAAATTAATAACTAAAGGAGGGCTGAAAAAATCCACAAATATGTGGAAATTAACCAACATAATTATGCCTGTTTGGAAATATATGTACCTCAGAAAAGCCATGTTTAATCCTGACTAAATCCTGTGGAAGCTGTTTCTTTTAATCCTGATTCAACACTGTAGGTTGAAATCTTTTGATTAGATTATCTTTACAGTGATGTGACACACCTAATTGTGGGTGTGACCTTTTGCTTAGATGGAGATGATTTCACCCATTCAAGGTGGGTTTGATTGGTTTACCGGAATCCTCTAAAAGAGGAAATATTTTGAAGAAATGACAGAAGCCTCAGAGCCAACAGAGGGAGATGTAGAAATTATTAGCTTATACATTTATAGTTCTAAGGCCATGGAAATGTCCAAGTTAAGGTATCAACAGGATGATGATACCTTTTCTGATGAAGGGCCACCATCTATCACATGGGAGGGCATGTGGCTGCCGTCTGCTGGCCCTTCTATCTCAGATTTCATTGCTTTCAGCTTCTGGTTTCAGGGGCTTCTTCTCTCAGCTCCTCTGGGGACTTTCTTTCCAAACATCTCTGGGTGTGTTTCTCTTTTATCCTCTTAAAGGACTCTAGTAAAGGATTAAGGCCCACCTTGACTGAATGGGATAGATCATATTTTGATTGAAATAACTTAAACCAAACGTCCCACCCACAACATGTCTGCACCCATAGGAATGAATTAAAAGAATATGGCCTTTTCTGGGGGTACAGAATAGCTTCAAACCAACACAAAAATATGAGCATGAATCCTATGCATACTTTCTTGAAGATTCTGACATCTTACCTAACTTTAAGCTGCAATTCTAATCTCCTCTTGGGTAACTGGAGGCAAAGCCTAGGGAATGTGCCAGGAGGACACTTACACATATCTATATGCCTCAAAGGACTCATATTCTGTGAGAAAGGGACCTGTGAAAGTCAACCTCAGAAAAAGGAACAGTAAGGAAACATATTTGTTCAGATCTTTACTCTGAGCAGAGGAGGCAAATATCTCTCCTGAGAAACTCAGTCAGCCCTCACAAGGACTTGTGGTCTGAATCCACATTACCTGTACAGTTTACAATCTTTAGGGACAGATTTTGATTTAAAGTGGCACTATAATTGTAAGTATCCCTGGGCAATTTACAGATATAAATCCAATTCAGCTCTGGAAAAATACTGCTCAACTCAAAAATTCTACAACAAAGTTCCAATACATGTGAAAATCACAAAATTCCATCCTTCAAAATCAGTCCTGAAAAAGCTTTTTGAGAATTAAAACAATACAAATTAATAATGGAATGCCAAAAACTCCACAGTAAGCTAAACAGTAAATATGACATTTCTGAAAAGAATTAGTGATCTGAGCAATAGATTTAATCATTTAAAGAATTTTACATGATGAGGCACACAGAGATTAAACAATTGCAAGTAGGAGAGTTAGAATTAGAAAGTCTAATATACATCTAACTAGGGATTTAGATGGCAAGAGTTGTGAGAATTTGGGAGAGGCAAATCTGAAGATGTAATTCCTGAATTGTTTTCCATAATTTACAAAAGGGAAAAGTCCTCAGACTGAAGAATTATAATGAGTCTCAAAAAAAAGAAATGGGAAAGATAAGTATTTGGAAGGAGAAAATTGTGTTAGTCTTCTAGGTTTGGAGGCTTGTGGCTTGGAACCAGGAAAAAATTTGCTGGACTCACTTGGGTTTGAAGCTTGCAAGGATAAGATTTTTCTGGGTCATGGAGAGTGAAACTCCAGGGTCTATTAATCAAAGTTTGAAGAAAAGCCAAGTGAGTTGCTTTTCATGAAACTCTGCAGAGGGAATGGGGTGCATACATTTTCTTTTGAAGGCAGGAGAGGAAAAGAAACTTTCCATATACTGAAGAAGGAAAGAAAAAGGAGAAACTCAATGGTGGCAAATAGACTTTAGGCAACAGAAAATCTGGTTGGCAATCTTGCATATATGTGTATGAGTGTGTGAATTGTTACATGGAATAATTCTTCTTCATTGCTCCATTATTTTTTAGTAAAACTTAAGAGTTATCGAATGGTTGGATAAAAGTGTTTTCATGGGGTGCACAGGTGGTTCAGTGGTAGAATGTTTGCCTTCACGCAGGAGACCTGGGTTCGATTCCTGGACCATGCACCCCCCCCCCCAAAAAAGTGATTTGATGAAGCCAAAATAGTTAGGTCTTATAAATAGTGTATAGTTGCTGCTAAATTTCTATTTTAGAGTATTATTTTGAGATTATTTAAATTAAGCAGCAAAATCTAGCTGTCTCTAGCATTCTGCCATTTCTTAAAGGAACCAATATGTTGGATTATATGTATGAAATTGTGGTAATGAGGTAATTATAAAATCCCTTTTCTACGATCTGTGCAAAATCTCTACTACAATTCCTAGTGATCATAGTAACAATAATCAGAGGGCACAATCTTTTTTGTATCGAAAAAAAAAAAAAAGCCAAACCAGAAAAGTTGGTGGGGTTAAGAGAAAACCTAATTTTAAGGTGGGGGCAGGGAATTGCTAGACATTTGGTCAGTATTTTGAGATTTATCTAATACATGTGAACTACTAGGCTACAATTTAAGTCAAGCACTCATGCTATAGTACCCCTATTATGAGAAAAAAAAATCTTAAATGTCTGTAACAAGGAGTAAAAAATGACCTGAGATGGGCCAAAATATCCCAGGCAATATAACATTAAATTTAATGGGATTTGTAAAAAAAAAAAAAGGTTAAAAATGAAATAAGCATTATACTCTTTCAGGGATATGCTATTTTTGGAAGTATATTTAGCATGGAGAGTCAGTAATATGTGAGATTACTAGAATAAATGTCTTCACAAAGTAGCAAAATGTTATTTACCTTTGCCAATAAGGCATAAAATCTCTTTTTAAAATTTAGGTTATTTCCTTGAAGGGGGATTGAAGGTTCCTAACATATATCCCTTGGCTTCTACTATGGTTTACTCACAGAGTTGAGATTGCCTTTAGCTGTTATTTTAGAGTCTATTATTTTAGCAGTTATTTTAGAGTCTGGGCTATGCACCAAGTGAATCACCAAGGATGATTTTTTGCATTTCATTCCTCTGAGACCTACTCCAGTCCTGGAAAAGAAAATATGTAATAATCATTCTACACTGAAGTTTGAAAAATTGAACCACTCCTGTGGGGTTACTGTTTAGAAAGCTTTGGAAAACCCAATACAAGAACAAGACATCTATAGGGAGTACAGTGCCAAAACTGGAGAGAAAATTTAAATTGTGGTAGAAAGAGGCCCAGAATTTTAAGGAGTGAAGGCCTAAAGCAATTATTTAAAAGTTGCTTCCAAGCAGGATGCCATGAAAGAAAAAGCCCTTGGCTTCTCTCAAATCTAATCCTTGGAGATGGCATTGTGTGAGAGGGGAATGACAGACTCCAGAGTCAGAAACAGCTATAAAACACACATGGTCAACAACAATAGCAGAACCTTGGGAAATCTCTAGGAAGACAAATGTCCCAGCCTGTGGATGGGAACAAGGGAATGGCAGCCGAGCAAGGTGGAGGACTAGGTACCATAATGTCGGAGAGATGGCCTCACAGTTTTTTTTTTTTTTTTTTTAAAGGAAAGACAGAGAGAAGGAAGGAAGGATAGAAGGAAGGAAGGAAGGAAGAAAGGGAAACATCTTTAAACATTTTCTTGTTTTATTGTATTCTGTTTCTCCGTTTTTGTTACATGGGCTGGGGCCGGGAATCGAACTGAGGTCCTCCGGCATAGCAGGCAAGCACTTTGCCCGCTGAGCCACCGCGGCCCGCCCGCCTCACAGTTTTTTAACTGCACTCTTGTCTCTCAGCCACATTGCCCTAGGAGGATAATTACACGGCCCACTGCCACCAAGACAACAGCAATATAATCCACTGGCCCCGAAGGCACTGCAACATTAGGAAGGTTTAGCAAAATTAGGTGGCATGGACATGTGGCTCAGTTGAGAAGCATTTTATGATTGCAGTTCAACTTGCTAGACCATGAAAATTCCCTGGTCACCCCAATGAGATAAACTAGCTCAATAGGAGGGGCCAATCCCTGGAAAATGGAGTACCTGGATGAAGTCCTGAGAAGGTTTCCTGAGGTCAGAGAAGAGGAACACACACACTACACCATGAAAGTATATCTGACTCTGAGGTCCTCATCCTATTTAATTCACCAGGTGAGGTTAAAAGCTTGGACTTAGCCTCATATCCCAGCAGGTTGTCTAGTAATTTTCAAGCAATATGAGGTGAAGGAAAGCTTATGAGATCTCTGAGGAATGCAAGCACTATAAAATGATCACAATAAATAAAGAGCTTATTACAGAGGAATCAGAAGAAATAAATCACATAGAAAAAGAATTCAAAATATGAATAAATATCCTTAGAGAGAGAAAAATTTGTATTGGAACTTTCTGCGCTACCCAGAGAGGAGTCCATGTGGCAATACCCTGGGTTCCCCTTGTAATTTAAAGGGAAGCTTCCTCAACTATTCGGAATGCTTGATGTCCCACAGATGAATGAGGAAGTTCCTTGCAGCAGAAATTCCTTTATGAGGCACCAACCTTGACTTCCAAATAGAAGATTACATCTACAAGAAGAAAAGTGATACCATCTACAGAACAAATCTAAAGAGCATCTGGAAGAAGATTCTACTGGGCAACTCTTGCCATTGTTGCCAATGAAAACCCAGATGTCCGTGTCAGATCTTCCAAGAATAACAGCTAGCAGGTGGTGCTGAAGTTTTCTGCTGCCACTGGAGCTACTCCTATAGCTGGGAACTTTACTCCTGGACCCTTCATTAACCAGATCTAGACAACCTTTCAGGATTCACGTATTCTGGAGGTTATGATCTCAAGGCTGACCACCAGCCTCTCACAGACACATCTTGTGTTAACCTGCCCACCTTGCCCTGTGTAACACAGATTCTCCTTGTGTTTTGTGGACGTGGTCATCTCTGAAACAATAAGGAAGCATACTCTTGCAATAATGTGGCGGGCCTTGGCATAGGAAGTTCTTTACATGTCTGCCACAATCTCCCATGTGCATCTGTGGAAGGTCAAGCCTGGTCTCTACTTCTACAGAGATCCAGAGGAGAATGAAAAGGAAGGCTAGGCCACTGCTGAAAATGCTGTTACCAAGGAACATCAATATGATCTTACTGCTACTCCATCTGAGGTGGCAGTCTGGACTTGGCATGCAGGGACCCTCTGAGACTTTCAGCAATTCCATACTGAAGACTAGAGGGCTCGGCCTGCAACTGAAGACTAGTCTGTGACTCCCACTGCTTGGGCCACTGAATAGGTCAGAACAATCCCAGAGTGGTTTTCAGTTATTCTTCAACAAGTTCTTAAATAAAAAAATGGAAAAATTGTTGTGAAACAAATATCATTTTCTATTAACAATCATCAAAGAATATTGGAAACTTAAACCAAAGTATGCAGTTATGAAGAACCACATGAAAGCACTGGATAGGAAAATATAACAGTTGAAATAAAGAACTCAGTGTTTGGATTAAACAATAGAACGCCAAAATATAAAGAGTAAGTTAAAGAATTGGAAGGTCAGCAAATGTCATATTTCAAAAGCTACCTAAAAGTGATAAAGAGACAGAAAACCAATGAAATAGTAAACCCATGGATGATGGAACTAGTGTTCAATACCTACATAATAGGAGTTCCAGGTGGAGAGGGAAAAAACAATAAAGAGAAGAAGTACTTAGAGAAATAATGCCTGGCTGTTACCTAGAATCTCAACAAAAGACGCTGTGAGTCCTCACACTGATAGGGTGCAAAGAGTTGAAAAAGAATAAATGGGAAAAACAGACAAACAGAAATAGACATTTAGAAGTGGTATAAAGAAATCTAGAAATATTAGAAACAAAGAAAAACATCACATCTAGAAGAAAAGAGCAGATCAACCATAAAGAAACAAATTTCATAATGACAGATTTCTTAACAACCACACTAAATTACAGAAAACAATGGACAAATTTTTTTGACATGTATAAAAGTATTTTGAAAATTCTTTAAACTCCAGTAAAATATTAACTGAAATATAAAACCTTTTAAAATTTGCCACGCAAAAACTTCTTGGATACTGGCATGGAAAAAATAAGACTCTACAAGGAATCAATAAAATATGGATTATAAAGATGGATAAATAATCTTATAAAAGCATATTTTCAACTTTGGGTGTTGGATTGATTTAATATAAATCCTCTTCTATTTTTTCCCCCTCCCTGTAGTGATGCCTTTTTCAATATAATTTTTCAGATTCACCCAAGTTGTTTCCCATTTCTTGAGCATGGACTGGCCTCATGACTTTCTTTGGCCAATAAAAGGTGCAGAAGTGGGTTTGTGCCCTTTTGGAAGCTGGGTTCATGCCCTCTTCCTTGCTCCTGGCACTATCATATGTAAAGCCAGGGCCAATGTGCTCCATGATGAAAGGCATGTGGGCCAGCCTTGAATGACTTACTGGTTGTCATTCTTTCTTTGATACTTTCTTTATGGACCCCATTCACTTCACTCCTGGAAGCCTCTAATTTCCTTGAAGAGTCCATGACAGTATACTCTAATTTATTCTCAACTTCTCTTCAGATTCAGGTTTTATACAGAACATTGTAGACTTTTACAATTGAGAGGAAACTTAAAAGGTCATGCTCCTGTCTGTAGTTTCAGATCCCTTTCCCAACATATGGTGTTCATCACTCTGCCTGAGACAAAGCATGGTTTATGTTTCTTGGTACAACTCTTGGTTCCCTGATCAGAACTTTCTCTTTACTTCTGCTTTCCTGCCTTGTGGCAGCAATCTATCCTTTCTGGAAACAATGCATAGAGACTTTTTTTTCCATGCCTTGCTTTATCTTTCTTTTTCCTAATTTAATTTATATCCAATGCTTTTAGTGATTTTTAAGCAATAGTGTCTGTGTAATGGCCACATATGTACAGAAGAGAAAAAAAAAGATTGTTTTTTTTTTAGGGTGCTTTAGGAAAATAATTAGTTTGAAAATGTCTGTATTTCTTATAATTGGTGTTAGAATAAACATGTACCAGTAATAGAAAGGGGAAAATTCAAATTTCCTTATAATGCAAAAAGGAAAAATTATTTTTTGACTTATAAACCTAAACTCCTGATAGGACAAGAATGGAAGTGGTTACTTGTCAAAAGTTTTTTATAACAAGTTTACTGCTTATTTTTAGTAAAAACAAATGATTAATTCACTTAGTCACACCAACCTACCAGGGCTACAATTGGGTCAAACCCCCACAACTCAGGCCCAGCAGGTAGAATCTTGTGATGGGCTTGGTGTGGGTGTAAATCAAGCTTTCTACTTTCTGCAAGGTTCTATGTATGAGTAACCACAGAATTACGCTTGCAACACTTTGCAGTAAGCTGTTAGGGTCTGTACTTTAGATATAATTTTCAAAAACATATTTAAAAGCCCTAATGCATTCTAGTAGGCCTTTTATAACAGTCAATAACTACCTTAAAGTGAACAGAATCAGATCCCTGAAAATCATTCTTATTTGTATATTTGCCATAAATCAATGCTGCTATAAGTAAATGAAAGTTACAGATGAAGTGAATCTGCAATGTTAAGGTATGACAGCTCTGAGAACTTCCACAGGAAAAGAGTCCTTTTAAATTAAGATAGATTGAAAATTTTTACAGGGTTTGTATTTTTTTAAGCTGAAGTACTTTAAAGTATTTAATTCTAAATGTATTTATTAGTCTTGACTGTTCCTTGCAGAAATTCCAGTAAAAATTACCTGTATTTTAAAAATTGACTTTCACAGAAACAAACAGTACAAGTTAGGCAAAATGAAGTCCATTGAAAAACACTATTAATGTAAAACAACAATGAGATACCACTACACACTTGTCAGAATGGCTAAAAGCCAAAAAATCAATAACACCCAGTTGTGGTAAGGATGTGGAGCATCAAGAGCTCTCATTCATTGCAGTTGAGAAAGGAAAATGGGAGAGCCACTTTGGAAGATAGTTTGGCAGTTTCTCACAAAATAAAATAGGCTTACCATATGATCCAGCCCTTGTGCTCCTAGTTATTTACCTAAAGGAGTTGACGACCCAAGTCCACATAAAATCTTGCACATGAATATTATAGCAGCTTTACTCATAACTGCTAAAATTTGAAGAAAAACAAAATGCCTTTCTGTAGGTAAGTGGAGAAACATGCTGCAGCACATACATTCAATAGTATATATTTTTCAGCAATAAGAAATGAGCTATCAAGAAATGAAAAACCGTGGAGGATCCTTAAATACACATTGGTAAGGCAAGAAGCCAGTCTGAAAATGCTACATATTGTATGAGTCCAACTGTGTAACATTGTGGCAAAAACAGAATTACAGAGATGGTAAAAAGATCTGTAGTTCCCACTGGTTCAGAAAGGTTAAAGGGAAGGAAGGATGGAACACAGGACATGTTTAAGGCATTACAATTATTTTTTATGGGACTGTATTGGGGGAATAGATGATGTTACACATTCTCCAAAACCTATAGAACTGCATATACAAAGAGAAAATCATAATATCAGCTATAGACTTTAGTTACTAATAATGTATCAGTATTGGTTCATCAACTGTAACAAATGTACAGTTATTGCATGATGTTAATAATAGGAGAAACTGAGTATATGAGGTCAGGAGAGGGAGTTATGGAAACTGTACTTTCTACACTATTTTTCTATAAACTCCACCTTCTCTAAAAGTAAAGTTTGTTTATGAAAAGAAATTAGTTTTAAAAAGACAACTGCCTATATGCCGTATGGAAGGGATGCTCATCTATTTCTTGAACATATTTCATATGCACTTAATTCCCCATGTTTCCCACTGCACCCACCAACTTGGTGGCTTTATGGTCTCTATAAAACTGGCAAGTAGGCTAAGTTTTCCAGTTTGCAGCAGCAGCAAATACTTCTTCCATCATAATCCAAGTTCAAAGGCAGTTAGCTCTTTGAAATTGTTCATTTCTGAGCATTTCTATCAGCCTGCCCTCTACATACTATCTATGAAAGAGAGGAATTGCTTACCTTAAGTCTAAAGAGTGAAGATTGAGAAAAAGTTATAGTTGGACTTTTTTTTTTTTTGGATTTAACCATATTTCAAATTACTACTTGATTCACTGCATATTCAACTTATAAACTATTGGATGAAACCTTAACAGAGGATGTTAAGTTCAAAGTGGAGGTCTGTGTAACCTACAGTTACACATAATGATAATTACAACAATGATAATAAGAAAGTTAAAATTAAAAAATATGGGACAAAAACTCATCAAGGACAAATGCTGAACTAGCTGGGACACTGGAAGAGCAGGCATGAACAGGCAAGCAAAGACAAGTGGGAATTTTTGTTATGTTCTCTCTTGGGTCTTCACTATAAGATGGAGCTTTTCAAAGTTGACAAGCAGGGAAGGTAACACTTAGTTCACTTGTAACTCCATAGCCTGAAATGCCTTTGAAATACTCATTCCCAAGGCCAACCACGAATATCTCCCACCCTTCCCTGAAGTTATGTTGGGGCCATGGGACTAATTTTTGCCAAATGACACACATTCAAACATCGCAAGCCTAGGGGTATATGATTTGCTATGTATTATTTTTTATTTTGTTAATTTTATGATTTCCTATTAGCTAAAGTTAGCATTTATTTTGAGTACTCTAGACACATTTGAATTTTAGAGTGAGAGAAAAAATAATAATCTGTTGTTTCAAATTCCTAATTTCAAACAATCAGGAGTTAAAACATCAAACAAACCAAAAAAAAAAAAAAGATCCCCGCAGGAAGTCTTGGTCACTTCTTAAGGTATTAGATAAACCAAGGAGACTGACTTTTCCTTTTTCAACTAGAAAGTGAGGTTGCTAGGCTATCTGATCCAAATCATCATCTATTACCCACTTTATTCTTCTGTAAATTACTAAAAACTCTAGTCCTAATATATTTTATAGTTACATAGATTTCTGTACTCAGATATGTATCATATCTTACCACCAAATCAAAATTTAAATAGGGTACAAGTGTTGATAAATCAGCTAAATTATTACTTTCCATTAGCTTACTTAGTAGTTTGAAGGAATAAAACATCATCTCAATATTAAAAGTACATGCACTTTAATGATTTGATTTCCTGCCAGCAATTAAACAGTCAGTTAATTGGTGATTCCAACAGTAATTTTTCTAAGGTATCTCTAAGAGTGCTCTGACAATTCTCATTCATGAAATTTCACAATATCCTGATGTAATGATTTAACATGTTTTAATTATACTGTGCTGCTGAAGCACAACTTCTATAGTCTGTGATCTTTTTAAAAGCAATATTCTACCTCTTTACTGATATTGCTAACTGACTTAATTTTTCTCAGAACATCTCAAATATTTCCCCAAATAATTAAATGATAGACCAGGTGTTAATATTTTATCATATTGAGATGTGTATGTTCAACTTTACCAAGAATCATAGCCTTTTTCAGCAACAAAAAGGCAAATAAAAAATGTCACATTCTGTATCCACTTATTTTCTTTCATTAGTTTATAAAGATTGAAAGCTATTTTAATTAATCGATTAAATTTTCTGAAATAAAAAGCAAATTTTGAGTGTTTGGCGGAAAAGAATCATATCACAAACTTTAAACATAAGTTGAAATATAAGGAACATCATAATTATTCTTTGGAAAAAGAGGAATATCTAATTCTATATATTTTTAAAACTTTCTTTTCTTCCTAATAAATTGTATTCATTTACTTAAAACACAGTAGCTAAAATTAGACATATTATAACTCAAATTAAGTAATTAGATATATAATTCTTAACCAAGGACAATTATCACATACATTTTCCAAATCTATTTTGATCTTTTCAAGTGCTTGTAGCACATGCATTTCTTCTTAAACCACATTTATAAATGATCATATCACTGTAATTTTGAGAATAGCCTTGAATTTGTATCAAAACAATGATAAAAAATGATAAAATGCCTATCTAAATATAACTAGGACAAAAATAAGCTCATAGGAGCATTGATTTCCTACAATTTTGAAACTAGAAAGTAGAATAATGAATTTGTCAGCTCAAGTTTAATTTGTTCCTCAATGTAAGGAATTTTTTTTTTTGGCCGAAGGGAAGCTGTGAAGCTCTTACATGCCACTAAGGAAATAATCAATAAAATGGGCATCTTTGAAACTTGGCTTCTTCATAGAACAACATGGTATGCTTATCCCAACTTTCTGTTGTTCGTCTCACTTCCTTCTCAATCATGGCAACCATGACAGGAGAAAAGCATGGATTTCCACATGAGCTAGAAGGGTTTGAAAGTCTGATTAAATAGAATCATTTATGAACACTTAAATAATCTTTCTAGAGTTATCTTTCTTTAGATTCACCAAAGTTTGTGTTGCCCAGTGAACAGAATTGCCCAAAAGTGATTCAATTATTCAGTCTCGTTTTCTTGTACAGTACACCAGGTGGGAGTGTTTTCACCCTTCTCCTAGCAGGTGGGGATGAAACCAAATTTGGCTTTGAGATAGGTAGCTTCCTTACCCACTTTAAGAAGGCACTGCAATTTATCACAAGCCCCAAGGTCTCCAAATACTAACACTAATTAGTGTAAATAGCCTATATCTAAACCAAACTGCAAAGTTCTCCTAGTGACAGTTACTCAGATAGTTCTCTTAGTAGTGAGGTATTTTTCACCCTCTACTAGGAAAAGGAAGCATAACAGGAGAATCATTTCTTATGCATGCCCACTGCATGTTCGGCAGTGACAGACCAGTACACCCAGTGTAGGCTGTGCAGGCAGTGACTGGCCTGTGTAGACTGTGTACACAGTGTAGGAAGTCACTGGCCAGGTATGCAGTATACACAGTGGAAGCAGTGACTCGCAGTAATACAATGTAAAATGGATTGACAAATAGAGTCTGATGGCAGGATTGGGGGACCTGACTCCCCCATTTTATTGAAAAGCAGCATTACCATGTTGTAACATATTTTGGGGTTGTGATAACCTCCTTTCCTCTTCACATTAACAACTATACCTGCCATCATTAAAATGTCTTTTTGGGAAAAAGTGCAGTAGATCAAAAATGTAAAAAGCGTAATGCTTGAGCCAGACAACCTGGGTTGAGATCCACAACTGAAATCCTTGGTAAGTTTATCATCTAGGCGAGCTATTCTTAGACTAACCGCACATCAGTTCCTTACTTGTAAAATGGGGTTTAACAATAATAGTTATCTTACAGCGTTTTTATGAGAGTTAAGAGAGGTCTATATACGACCATTTAGAAGTATGCTTGGAGCAGGAGTCTTCTCCAAGGGTAGCTAGCATATAATCGATGATTCAAATCACACTTTTGAGAATGAAAGGGTTCATTATTAATAATTATTCCCATGCATAAACCAGGACTCTCCCAGGCAAACTAGAGTATACAATCTACTTAGCTTTTATGAATTAGTAGTCTCTCCTGCTGGCTGTAAGATGACTAAAGTGTTTAATGAAAGCAGAAACATAATTTTAACAAATTAGAGAGAGTTATTAAAAAAAGCTTGTCAAAGATGTAGCAATTTGTGCAGTTGATGAAATTTTCAGATAAATGTTAGAATTAAAAGAAAAGGAATTGAAAATGAAGTTTTGCCAAAGTTGGACCAGTAATAATGAAAGAGGGGGGAAATCTGCAAAGAAAATGAGACTATATACAAAGATGTATGTTTCAAAGAAAGAATGGCCTTTGTTAAAATTGATAAAGCCCTCAGGAATTTTTTACAGGAATATATTTTTTATGATTATTCTGTGAAAGCAAAGTGAGAAATGAGGGCTGCCATGTTTTTGCTGTCATATATATATATATACTCCTCTCAAAAATATGTCCAGTATCATTCAGTCCAGTAATTAGTGCATAGTAGCAATTACAGCCTGTATTGCATCAAATGAGAGATAAATTGAACATTTTCATTGCATGTATTCATTTTAAAGCTAAATCCTCAATATATGTTTGCATTAAATATGAAATGTTAGTTTGAGTTAATTTGACAAAGTAAAACTAAAGTGGACAAAGTAAATCCACTTTCTAATACCAAATAGTCTTGGAAAATAAGGAGACTTGGACCTTTCTCAGTAGAACAACCGTAAAGATGAAATGAAAGGGTATATCAACTGCACTTTGCAGAATGCTTGGAACACATTTGGAGCTTATTTCACTTTAACAATTATTATTTATATTAGCTTCTGCACTAAATAGAACAGTGCAATTCGAAGAGTGAATGCACACTGTGATTGGAGAGTCTGATAAACTAAATTGTTACAAACTAACATAAGTATTGCAATAGAGACTAACCAAAAATTCTGGCTAGACTTGGGATGGTAGAAAACTTATAGAACAATTTTTAACTATTTTAGACCATGACTCAGGGAGCAAGAGTTTCAATGGGAATTTAAGAAAATTTGGGGCACATTCCTTAACTTTTCAGATTGGCTTTAAGAGAAACTGTTATTCTCTTCTACTTATTATCTTTAGGTGGTAACACAACAGAAACATCTTGTGAACGATGGCTTTATAATTAGATCACCTAAGATTTCGTGTTTAAGTGAGCTAATGTTTCTGTTGAACACTGTGTCATTAAGGAGACAGGCCATTGCTTATTTAGTTAAAGAGATTTAGCTAATCTCTTTAAAAACTATGGTCACCAAGGTGGGAAAAAAATCGTACATAATGGTGCTTTACCAAGGAGTCAGAGCAGAATCACAGGCGTCTAAGTAGAAAGTGTCAACAAACAAAATATTATACACCCTGGGCCCTTTCTCAGATCCAGTCCTTGTCTTCCTCCTGACCTGCAATGTGTCTCTCAGCTGTTGTCTAATTACTTTTCAGCAAAGGCATTTAGTGCAAGATTAAAGGAAGGGATCTAAGAAAAAAACAGGGTCTTTCTCCTTGCTTCTCTGAGGAAGCCCTGTCTCTCCATGCTCCCACTTTGCTTCCTCAGGACCCACAGGGCCTGCCCCCTGCTTCCTTCCTCACTCCTAGGTGTCTTAGTTGCTTCCAGCTCTTGCTCATCTTGGTGCAGTCTCCCCATCTCCTGCTTGGCTTCTCAACTTGTCCATGACCTGTAGCCAACTCCCTATATTACATTTTCTCTCTTTTGAAAATTTGAAGAAGTGTTTATTTTCACGGAAAAAATACTGATGGATGCAAACCCACTGGAGGAAAAATGCAGTTAATGATCTGAGCAAACAGTGGAAAGTAGAGGAGACTTAAAATATAAAGTAAGTCAATTCTTGTTTGTTTTTTTTTTTTTCTTTTTTTGGGGGGTGCATGGTCTGGGAATCAATCCCAGGTCTCCCACATGAAAGGTGGGCATTCTAACCACTGAACTACCCGTGCACCTGAATTCTTGTTTTAAAATACTGACTTTGACTCTTGTTTTATAGTATCCCTGCTACTATGTGATAAATATACTTTTAAGTGCCATTTTATTAAAGTGAATATAGTTAATTTTAGAAGAGACAAATAATAGTGAATCCATGTTTCTGGAATTGCATTTTGGTTTCTCACAGATATCAGATCATCAAAAATAACAATGTTAGTAATAACCATGATAGCACGTAGATTTTTAGATTCAGACCTGGGAGTTTCAGAAGTTCAAAAACACCAGGACAAAACAACAATACAAATAAACATACTCTAAATTATCATTCCTCTACCTAAATCACTTTCTAACTCAGCTTCTAATAGAAGCTAACTGTCTCAATTTTCCCCTCAGTACAAACACTGACACAATCATTACTTATTTAAACATATATATTGTCATGCAAAGAAGTGTGGAAGAATTATTTCATTATTTTAAAATATTATATCAATTTGTACTTTATATCAATTAATTAATATATCACATGCATATAATTCATTATATTAATATATCCTATTAGCAAATGTAAAATCTTTTCTCATATAGAGAATTATTTCCTTTATTTCTATTATTTATATTATATAATTCTCATATAGAGAATTATTTCCTTTAT
This sequence comes from Tamandua tetradactyla, assembly GCF_023851605.1. Lineage (NCBI taxonomy): Eukaryota > Metazoa > Chordata > Mammalia > Pilosa > Myrmecophagidae > Tamandua > Tamandua tetradactyla. Next base: position 168,130,238 of record NC_135329.1, read on the forward strand.
TTCTATTATTTAACAATTACCCAGTCTTATGTAGTGATATTAAAAAAGAGAGAGAAGAAAAAAAACTACATTTTTTCCTAAGATAACATTGCTGTAATATATAGATTAGTGTTTCTTAAAGTATGGCCTGAGAATGACCACATGAAAAATTAATTGAAGTAGTTTTTAAAATTATAAATCCTTGGGCCTGATCCTCTATCTAATAAATCAGAATGCCTACAAATGTTCATGTATAGCAAACTCCTTCAGAGATTCTCAAACTCATTAAAGTTTGTAACAGATAGAGTAATGAAATCAATTTTTCTGACTAGGTTGAAACTCATTTAATAAATATGTTATAAAATGGAAAATATCAATATATATCTACATATCTACATATTTATATCTATCTATCCATATGCATACACATCAATGAAGATATTTAATTGAATAATAGTGATAAACTAAGGACACATATATATAAAACAAACACTTTATATTGAAATGTAAATGCATTCTGTTGGCTCTACTTGCCTATACGATCAGATCAGAAATTCAAAAGACAAAAATAAAGTGCAAATTCAGGACCCAGCACTGGAATGAAAACTGCTATCTACCCTCAGAAAGAAGCTTAGTACGTGAATAGACAGTTGACAAGCTAAAATGGACAATAATTAGCAAGAATATTCTAAGTGATTAGGTTAGATGAGCAGAGACAGTTGGAAATTTTAGTGCCTGTTTTATTTAGTGCTAAATAAAAATTACACTAAATGAGTTTCAACAGAAATATCTCCTACTTTTTGTCAGCTTTCAGTTTCAGAGTATTCCTGGCAAGTGACCTATCCAACTGGTTGAAAGTTTTTTAACCATTTGGCGATGGGCCCTCTCTAAGGGAACAAGACAAGGCAAAAGCCAAATTCTAAACAAATTGTAAAATTTTTTTGTAAATTAGGCATGCCGTGGTTTGCAACTCAAACTAAGGCAAACTGAAAAATAGGTTCAGTGCTTTTGCTGATGGTTTAAAAAATTATTCTTTCACAACCCTCCTGCATCTTCATCATCTTGTCTGTCAAGCCCGTTCTCTTGCCACACTAAATTCCAGTAACACTAACTGCAGCTCCTGAAATGAGGGCTGTTCTTTCAGTAGTGTCAGTTCACTTGCAAAGGCATTTTCTTTTGAACTGAAATTCTTTTCATCCCTCCACCTGGAGTCCTGGGAAATGTATCCACTTCGTGATGTGTTTTCTAATATACTGACCACAAAATCATTAGTGCCTGTCCTCAAAATATCTTTGGTCAAAAAAAGAATATTTCAAATGTCATGTAACACAATATTGTAACTTGTTATTTGCTATGTGTTTGTCCAGAGGTAGCCCTTTTTTTCTATTCTATACAGTTTCTTTGGTTATTACTAGATCTTAGAAAAAGAAGACTTCTTCATATAAATAAACCTTAGTGAAGAAGAATTACAATTAAATAATGTTATCCAAATTAAGTAATACTTCATGCTACAAAAAGACATTCAGGATCTATGCCTTAATAATTAAACAATTTGGATTTACATTTAAAATTTAATGAGCAATAGTATATGCACATTTGGAGAAATGAAAATAAAAAAGATATCACAGAATTTGCATAGCATGACAAATATCATTGTCTTTGCAAGAATTCCTAGCAAAAGTGGAGTTAAAACAGTTTTAATTTATATGAATAGGATAGACTAGTGAAAAATGACAGAGGTTAATAGTTATATATTAGTTTGGAGAGATGATATATTATACCTCAGGGTCAGCCTGATTAGACTAAACTAGTTAAGCTCATTTCAATATGAATGTGTAGTGAAATGCATAATGCTATTGATTTGTGAAAGAGAGGTAAATAAGTTGCATATTAATACTTTCAAATGCACAAGATGGTAATTAGACTGAGTTTTGAGTTAAGTTGGCCAATGAGGCACTAATATCTTTTGTCGGCCTGAAGAATGGTCACAAAGTAACAAGTATGTAAAACTGAAAGGGAGTTTTTAACATTTAGGCAAATAACAATTCATAAGAACTTGTAGCATATTCATTTTATTTAGAAGTTTCTGGTCCACTTCCAGGCATGAAATGGATCCATGTAATTCATTTTCTTCTCAGTACCCTCAGGCACTATTTAGATGGTGATATTTAAAGGAATAAAATTTACCATCAAGTAGAATATGCAAATGTGTGACATAATGGTTTTGCCAACACTTAAGATATTTTATAGGACTATATAGCTGTTATTATTCAAAAGTCTATGCCATTCATCTTGGAAATTATTTTAAATAAAAATGTGCAAAGGACTATGATCATTGATTCCTCAAAACATCTACCATATCAATGAACTATACTTCACTGGTTTTAACTGCATCAGTCAAATGTTCCCATATAAAAACTACTTTTAGTTTGCAAGGACAGGATGTTCTTTTAGAGTAAATGATTTTTCACCCCATTTGTACTGATTTTTAAGTGGCTAATGTCACTCAAAAATAGTAAGCTAAAGTAAAGAATGTCAAAACATGTTGGGATCATATGGACAGTTCTGTAAAAGTAATACTTTAAGTGGGCTATTTTTTCTCTTTTTCTTATAGAAAATCTGTCAAACATAAATTCTATGATGAATCAAGAAATTTAAAATGTGTTAAAAAGTATAAAATTCAAGTTTTATAAGATGTGACTTTTAATACTTAAATTATTCTTCAGGAAAGGAAAAGTGAAGCGATTTTAAATTCTGTTAGATATTTTATAATATTGTATTCTATGACTCTTTTCTTCTAAAAGTCAAGCAATTTTAATTTTTAGCTAACCGAAGCAATTTTAACTTAAAGAGAATAGGGAACTGTAAATTGTTTATAATAACAAAAAGAATCCTCAAATCCTTCCCCGAACTTAGTGAAACACATATTTTAGTTTTTACATGTTGCCATACACATATATGCAATATTGCATTTCCTTTTGTATATGAGGCTTTTTAAAAAATTTACATTCATCATAAACATTTCCATATTTCTGCAGTGTCTACACTATTTCAACAACTGAATCATAAAGGGTACTACAGAGTTTTAGTGCATGTTTTTGTTTGGTTTTGTATTTTAGCCACTGCGATCTTATTAGATAAATGGGCAAAGCATCATATCAGACAATCTACATTATGAAAATATAACTTTTACTGGTTTATTTAATGGGCTGTATTTGAGATGTTGCAAACAATAAAGAATTTCAATTTTAATTCATAGTTTAACTTTTGAAACTTCAGTCAGATTTTCCTATCATGAAGTTTGTAGATATTTGGAAAAGAGACTATGAAGATTTTAGACATTTTCAGGTACAAATAGTTTCATTAATTTCTGAAAATGAGTATGAAGAGATGAAGATTCAAACTCAAAATATCAATCTGTAATCCACTTCAGTGACCCCCTATACCTCTACCTCCCTTCCTCTCACCAGCAGGTTTAACTTCCGAAGAATTCCAAAGACCAGCAGGGGTGTTGTGAGTTAGAGTCTGTTCTTTCATTTCTCTTGTTTCACATCCTCCTTTACTCACTAAGAGCTCCAGTATTCTTTCACCCTACTCTTAACCATCGTGTGCTCTTATTCAAACTGCTATCACAGAAATAATGAGGCATACAGGATGAAAGGAAAAGAGTCTAAGGCTATTTAGCTTAGCTTGTGCTATTTACTGTTTCCTAATAGCTTTTGGATGCTTGCTTTCATGCCAGCAATCAAAGGCTAGCTAGCTCCTCTCATGGAATACTCTTGTGCATTGTTTAGTGGGCTCATCTAAGTATTCCAAACAGGTTTCATGCAGTAATGTTCCACGAGCGTGATATGGAAAAAGACAGCTATGCTTGCAAAAATTCAAATATGACCCTCACTGAATGAAAAAATTATCAGCAGCAGCTCTATGCATGTTGGTTTGTCACCGGGGCTAGGGAGTTTTTAACCCCCTTACAGGATGTTACTCACTTTCCTGTTACAGGAATGAATGCATTGACTTTCCTCCATATCTTTTAAATAAGTAAATTACTTGATTGACCCCAAACAATGTGTACAGCTTGGCTTTCAGTCAATCTTTAACTACAGCTGACATTAGTTCATACTGTGAATGTGTTGATTAATTGCAGAAGTGAAATTGAGTCAAAGAGACTGTTCCTATTTTTTTTTTTTTTTTACATGGGCAGGCACCAGGAATTGAACCTGGGTCCTCTGGCATGGCAGGCAAGCATTCTTGCCTGTTGAGCCACCGTGGCCCACCTGATACTGTTTCTTTTATGGCTAAATCTCTGTTGCAAAAGTGCTAAATAAGAACAGGAGAAAGAATGTTTTCCTGACTCATGGTCTTCTTACCATTTATGATTTGAGAATACTAAATCCAGATATGTGATAAGACATAGAAGAGATTTCAAGATTAGATGTCACAGTCAGTTTAAGTTCTGTTTTAACCCTAGATATAGCGTAATATGTAGAAAACGAAGAGGGACTAGCTCTTGAGGAGAGCATCTTTTACTTTACAGGGGGGAGCTTTCTAAAGCATCTTCTCTAAGAGGAAAGTGCTCACTCTTAGCAGGAAGGCTTAGGACACATCTTCCAGTTCTGAGGTTTCAGGGGTTCTCATAGAACCCATCCAGATGCCTCATCAATGTTTAAAGATGCTAGGCTTTGCTAAACTGGATTCCAAACATAGCATACCAGAACTGCCTTGCCTAATGTGCTGATTTGAAGCTATTATGTACATCAGAAAAAAGTCGTGTTCCTTTAATCTAATTTTGTGAGTGCAGACCTATTGAGGGTGGAGTCTTTTGATTAGGTTGTTTTGATGGAGATGTGATTATCCAATTGTGGGTCATACCTTTTGATTAGATTGTTTCTGTAGAGATGCAACTCACCCAATTCAAGATAGGTCTTAATCCTTTTACTGGAGTCCTCAATGAAGAGAATAAAAGGCAGAAAACAAAGAGAGAGTTCAATGCCAATACAGAGAACTGAGAGATGACAGATGCTTGAAGACCAAAAATGTCCCAGGAGATACTAAGTTAAGAGATGAAATCCAGAGTTTTCCCCCGAGTAGCTAGAGTGGACCCACAGATGCTTAGAGAAAGAAAATACCCAAGGAAAAACCAGAAGGACCCACAGGGGCTGAGAAAGCCATTTTGAAAGCAACCCAGGAGAGAAGAGCCAGCAGATGTCACCATGCGCCTTCCCATGTGACAAAGAAACCCTAGACACAGTAGGCCTTTCTTGACTGAAGTTCTCCTCTTGCTGATGCCTTAATCTGGACATTTTCATGGCCTTACAACTGTAAATCTGTAACCTAATAAATCCCTTTTATGAAAGCTAATCCATTTCTGGCATATTGCATTATGGTAGCATTAGCAAACCAAAACACCTAAGCACTCAGATGTATCTAGATTTCTGCAAATCTAACTCCAGGTCCCCAAGTCACTCCTCAGTTGTGTTCACCCTTCCACTACAGAAATTAAGGGTCCCTTTGTAAGTACCAAAGAGGAATGCTGGCTCTCAAACTAAGCTTCTATCACTTGTCAATAGCAAATAAGTTCTCTGAAGGACATCTATCAGTTTGCTAATAACCAGATAGCTTTACTGTCCTTATAGAAACTGAATATTGTGTGTTTTTCAAATGTCTCAGTCCTTGGACTTTAAGGATATTTCACTTTACCAGAACATCTTCCTATTTATCCATCAGTGAAATCTTTAGCATTTGGGCAGTCACCCTTTGCCAGTAATTATTCATGTCCTATCTATCATGCATACTGTGTTCTCTTTGCCTACAAGCAGCAATGAGGGACTCCCAAAGCTCCATCTTACCCTATTTTCTTGGACCATGCCTAGTCCTAATTATTTTAATTTGGATCATCTGACAAGCAGATGCCAAGTTTTATTAACATAAAGAGATTTATTTATAATGCTTGTGAAGGATAGATAGGAAGCACATACAGCCAGGGGTGAATACAGATCCATCCCCTGTGAAATGAAAGGGGAAAGTTTCCACCAGGCCAAAGGAGAATCTCTGAGCCAAAGTTGCCCATTGTAGAAGTCCTGCATTTCCACGGGCTGACACTAGTACCCCCACTATCCTTAGTTATTGGCTGGGAGTAGCCTGGAGAAAGCACTGGCTCAGCATAAATGCAGTGGCTATGGATCCAGCATGGTGTCATGACAGCTGGGACTGTCAATCAATCATTTTTCAATAGCATGAGATCTGAAAATTAATTTTCATGGCCACCACTGCCATATACATTAAATGGAACTACTTCAGGCAATAGTAGCTTCAGTAGGAAATAACCAAATCTCAGAGGTTTATTACAATAAGAGTAGATATAACACCATGGAAAAACAGAATAGGAAAATAAAAATTATTTCCTACCATGTGTGAAAGTTCAGTGCAAGGATTTGCTGGGTGACTTCCATGCAGAAATTCAAGTCTCTGGTTACCCCTTGTGGCTCTGTGACATGAGAGGGTCATGGTGTTATTTACTTCTAGCCAGGTCATAGTAAAGAAAAAAAAAAAACAGGTCATAGTAAAGAAAAAAAAAAACAACAGGATGGAAAAGGCATCTTTGCAATTATGACTCTGAAAGGATATGTACACTTATCCTTCATTCTAATATTTATAACTAGCTACAAGTGCTCTCCTAAAGGTTAAACATTCTGGAAAATGCAGTCCTTGGGTAGGCCTCTGTTTCTCAACAACAAATCTACACTATGAAAGAAAAATGTGATTCTTTGTAGAGTATTACCTTCCTGCCATACTTGTAGCATAGCTTAACATGAAAATATGCAAATAAAAGTCTAAAGAAAAAATAAATACAAATTTATTTTGAATTATTCACTATATGACATATAATATTGATGGTACAATTATGGTGGCATAAAGGATTTGAATGATATATTCCACATATAAATATATTTGGATGCAAACTTATTTTGCCTAGCACCCTGGTCAAGTGTTCATGAAATACTTCTTTTACTGTATTTCCCAAATAGGCAGGTGCACAGGCAGTTCAATAGTAGAATTCTTGCCTGAGATCCAGGTTCGATTCGCATGCACCTCCCCCGCCCCCATAAAACAAACAAACAAACAAAAAACAGTTATTCCCAAATTATTTCTTATATTCACAATACCATTGCAAAGTGCTTATAAAATCTGAGAGGGAAAGGTCAAGAATAGCATGTAATTGTTTTACTCTTTTGCTAAAGAAATAGGAAACAAAAGCACACTTTTGAATCTAATAGGTGTGCTTCCAATATTATTGGATATTATGCAAAAATACATTTGTATTTTGAAAATGACTATGTCACTTCATTTTTATATTTGGGGGTTGCTGCAGCATACCTGGACTGAGTTGCTCTTGGATGTAAGCAAGTCATTGCACACAATGCAGCTATTTGTCATCTAGATTAGTAAAATGAATTATTTTGTATTACATAGTTCAATTCAAATGTTTTTTTCCAAATGGCAGTTTGGCATAAATTAAAAATAAATTTAAACTGAAATGCAATATTTTATAGTTTAAGTGCATTGAATAAATAATGTACATTTCCTCTGTATTTACAATACAATACTAACCAGGACCACAGCTTACAGGACAACAGTAGGATTTATAGCCACAAAACTGAAAGACTCTATGTACTCATTCAAAAGATATATGTATATATACACATGATTATACACATATAAACATACATAATGTGCATATACACATAAAATATATACATATATAAAATATACACAAATGCATATATAATAATTTGGGTAATAATTGTATTTCATTGTAACAAGAAAAAGCTTCACTACAATTTCTCACCTGTACAATTTAAGCATTATAATGCTGAGAGTATGGTTATTTTTGAATGTAAATTCTTTTTTACAACTCCCAGTCCATTTCACTTTCGAAATATATAATTGAACCTAGGGAGCCTAAATAGATCTAAGCTTCGTGAGACCAATTGGTTGGTTCTGCCAAGTATGATGTCATCTGTCAAAAATTGGGAGCTCCAGAGATCTACTGATTCCTGGCATTACTACTCATCTCTCTACTTAAGGCTATAAACAGTTTTCATTGTTTCATGTCCTGTGCTGCTACTATATGTTACTATACTTAAAGAAGGCCAAAACAACTACAGGGCAACTATCACTTATCAAGACCCACTTGACAGAGATGAGACCTAACCAGTAGTTACTGTATAAGGACACAGTAAATTTCCAGGACACTCCATCTGGCCCTCGAGCCTTTTGCTACAGATGCCACTATTTTTCAAAACTAATTTCAGGGTTTGGGGAGTATAGTAACATTGTTAATTCCTTAAGCAACACCCACTTCCCCATTCTTTCTTGTTAACCAAACCACAGGCTTTTACAGGTAACATGCTTTGAGTGACTATTGCCAATTTAGTGGTCAGTCTTCATTAGTTTAAGTTAATCCTGGCAATCTCATTCACCTTGCCAATATTCCCTTAGGAATTGGAAAGTAACTGAATTCAAATCAATTAGATAAAGGAATGCATCTGCTGGGTTTTCTGGAAAAGGGGCACATAATGGACTATATGGTCTCTTCTTCCAATTAATGCTATAAAGCCAGAAAGTTATGCCTGATGCTGTGGGAGCCATTTTAGTATGATAAGAGGGCTAGTCTGAAGTCAAAGCAGAGTGGTAGGACAGAAGAAGGTAAAGATCCTGGATCCACAATAAAATAGTTCAGCTACCAAATCAAACTTGCTACCACTGGACTTCTTATTAAAGAAGATAATACATTTTCCTTAAATGATAAAGTAGGAGGCAAGAACATATCTGTTTGGTTTTGACTTATCTTCCTCTCTCTTTCTTACTTGTTATTGATTTGGGAGATGAAATAATTGATCTTGCAACATAGATACCCTGATCTTTGAGAACCTTCTTTTGCAAAGATGATACAAATTCTTTAACTTTAACATTTGAAATTCCATTCCAACTATAAGGTTAACTCTACAATCTATTTTCCATTATTTTTCCTATCTGTTCTTTTGTGTGTAGGATTTCAGATGTCTTGTCCTGTAGTTTACTAACCCTTTCTTTTGCCTCTTCAAATCTGCTCTTTTAAGTTTCCGTTTTATTTTCATCTTTTCTATTGTCCCTTTCATTCCCCTAAGTTCTGCCATTTGTTTTTTTCAAGTTTCCAAGATCTTCTGTGTGGTCACACTGTGTTTTCTTTATGTCCTTCATCTCTTTTGCCATATTTTCCTTCACCTCCTTGACTTGATTTTTTATTTCATTTAGAAGATTTGCTTGAAATCTTTAATTAGTTGTTTCAATTCCTGTATCTCATTTGATGTGTTAGGTTGTTCTTCTGACTGAGCCATATCTTCAATTCTTGCCAGTACGACTCATGGTTTTTTGCTGATGCCTGATACCTAGGCATCTGATTTCCTTGCTTAGTTTATTCTGCAAGTTGTTTCCTCTTTGCCTAGGGTTTTCTTGTTGGATGGCTTTTTTCTCTATCTGTTCTTTAGCATTCTGTTCAACTTACTCTAGACCTCTAGCATAGTTTCCATTTAACCAATCAGAAAGTTTCGGTGTTCATTTCTCTTGCACTGCCTATATGGAACATATTTTTTAGGAGAGTCTCCCTAGATGTGATTGACCCCAATCAGAATTTCCCAGGCCAGACAGACCCAGTTCTCAATGGGAGGTGTAATCCAGTATCAAGTTTCCCTGAGAATGAGACCTAGAGAGTTGGCAGACTTTTCCTATAAAGCCTCTAGGTTCTGTGTTTTCCCTTTATTGTCCAGCAGGTGGTGCTTGTAAGTCTACAATGCCTATTGGCATAAAGTTAGGTCCAGTGCCTTTAATTATCAGCAGACCCTGTCCCTGCTAGGGGGATGGTTGAGAAAGAGGCTGAGATACAAGCTTAAGCTGTTTTTGTTTTCCAGCCCCTGGGGTCTGAATTTTCTGAATGAGAGCCAACACTTATGCTGGGCCCTGTCCCCCCATGTTTTCTTTGAGGAAGATATGCCCTTTATGGAATTATCTCCCTCATTGGACTAGTAACTTTGTCTCAGTCATACCTTAACTCTGCCCTTGCCTGAGTCGATACTGACTCCAAAAACCAACTGAAAATGCTTGAGGCGCTCTATTTTCAATGAACTGCTAAAAAAGTTGAAATATAAAATCCTGCTCAGAGCTAGTCCTCAGTCTCCTGGGTTTGCCAATCAAGAGCCAGAGTTGGTGCTCAGTTTTATGTACCCCTTTTCTTGGAGTACAGACCTTTTCCAGTATTCTAATTAGTGGACTAAAAAAGCTGTGTTCTTTCTGTGTGTTTTTTTTTTTCAGCCCCCTTTATCTTTGTCAGAAGAGACCTCAAGTTTCCTTTTGTGCTTGCTTTGTGTTTTTCTCTACTCACAGCTTGTATTTAGCAGTGCAAATTTGTTAATTAAATTTGCAAATGGAGCTTACTTGAGCTCTCCTTGCCTTGCTTTTAGTAGAGACTGCTTCTTTTCCCCATGGGGACAGGTCTCTAAGAAAGCCTGCTGTGACAGTGGGAAGGATTGACAGTCTCCTCAGTTTGGGAGATGTTACTTACAGTTCTGTGCTGTGATCTTGGCCCTTCCACCCATTCCAGACCGTGGTACAATGTGTGTCTGTTTACAGAAGTCCCCCAAAACAGTTGTTCCAGATAATTCCTTAATATTTACTAACTGCCCTAGAGGACTAACTAAATTTCACCTTCCTGTGCCACTATCTTGCCCTCAGTACTTAACTTTATAATCTATTGACTATGGCAGGGTATAGGAATGTTCTACATGCCTCTTCCTGTGAAAGTTGGATGAAAAGAAACATTAAAACCAAGACACTTCTCAGAGACTACTTCTTAATAAAATGATCAGGAGTCTTAATATCTTTACCATTTGAAAGGTTATAATTTTGGCAGAAATTGGATTCATGGTTTGAAACATATCTATCTATAGCTTATCACTCCAAAAAGAGTGGAACAAATGCTACTGCCATAGATTATCAATCCTTCTTAGTTCCCCTGAGTAGATGGATGACCCACTTTTTCAGGAAGTATTAGATTGGGTGGAGGACATAAGACCCTTTAAATTGCCCTTGAAAATGAATTAATTAGGTGGATATAAAAATCCCCTTTCCTAATTTTCACCATTCACCCTCTCCATCCACTTCCTACTGAGAAAAGAAAACTGTACAGATATTATTCTATGTATTTTGTTTTTATTGAGGCAGAAAAGTCTTATATTTCTTTGCATAAAAAGTTTTCTTTGGTTAAAAAAATGTTTTCCTTGTGTGTTCAGAAGAAAAATACTTTATGATTCCATTCATAGGAAATATCTATTTTAAGTAAATTCCTGGAGACAGAAAGTAGAGTACAGTTTATCAAGAGCTATGTTTGCTTCATATATTTTAGGTCTCTGTTGTTAGGTGCATATATATTAAATTATTATATCTTTTGGATAGCTTAGAACTTTTATCAGTATATAATGTGCATCTTTAACTTTATAATCATTTTTTACTATAAATCTATTTTGTCTGATAATAACATAGCCACCTAAACTCTCTTTGGGTTAATATTTGTATGGGGAATATTTTTTCTATCCTTTTACTTTCAACCTTAGCATGTCTTTGTACATAAAATGAGTCTTATGCTTTGTACAGAATAAAGATGCATCGTTTTTTATTCCATTCGGCCTATTTTGACCTTTGATTGAAGAATTTAAACAATTTACATTTAAAGTAATTATTTATAAGGTAGGACTTATTGCAGGCATTTTAATATTTGCTTTTGTAAATTTTAAACCTTCACTGTCGCTTAATTATTCCATGCCTTCCTTCATTTGAGTTCAGTTGATTGTTTTGTAATTAACCATTTTTATATACTTCTAATTTCATTTTGTGTATATTTTTAAGATATTTTTTTATGCAGGTACCATGGTGGATTACATTTAGTATCCTAAATTTATAATTAACATAAATTTCTACTGAGTTAATTTCATAACATCAGATGAATCTGTTTCTTTATCTCCCTGTCTCCCTGCCCCAGCTTTATGTTGTTGCCACAAATTGCATCTTAATATATTATGTGCCAAATAACATAGTTTATATTTATTTTATGCTTTGTATTTTAAGTCATGTAGGAATAAAAAGTGGTAATACAAATAAAAAATACACTAATGCTGACTTTTGTATGTACCCATGTACTTGCCTTTACTAGACACCTTTATGTCTTCATATGGTTTTTAGTTATTCTCTAGTTCCTTTTCACTTCAGCCTGAAGGACTGTCTTTAGCATTTACAGTGGCACAGACCTAGTAGTAACAATATGCCTCTGCTTTTTGTTTATCTGGAAATGTCTTAGTTTTTCCTTGGATTGTCATGTGACAAAAAAAGCTGTGTAGCCCCAAAGATTGAAGGTCAGCCAGAAGATACCAATTTCAGAGGAAACAAGCCTTTGAGCCTCAGAAATTGTAAGCCAGTAAATTCTTGTTATACGAACCGAATGTATGGTATTTGCTTCAGCAGCTAGGAACTGAGATAGGCTCTTCGAATATAATGTGTCACTCTGTGGATCTGTTTTAGTTTATCTTGGTTGGAATTTTTCAATCTTCTCTGATGTGTAGATTTGTGAATTTTATCAAGTTTTAAAAATTTTCAGGTGTTATTTCTTCAAATATTCCTTCTCTCCATTTTCCTTCAGAGAGTCCCATAATGTGCATATTTGTTGACTTCAAAGTATCTTACAGTTCCCTTAGTTTCTGCTCATTTTTTCTTCATTCTCTTTTCTTTCTGTTCCTTAACATAATGTCAAATATGCCATCTCAGCACTCTTTATTTTTGTTCTGACTGGTCAAATCTGATGTTTTACCCATCTAGTGGATTTCCATTTCCACTATTGTAATTTTGAGCTTAGCACTTCTATTTAATTTATTTTTATACTTTCTCTTTGTTGATATTCTCATTTTGTCCGTACATTGTTTACCTGATTCTCTTTAGTTTTGTATCCAAGTTATCCTTTAGTTATGTTGAGGATGTTTAAGATAGTTGTTTTAAAGAATTTGTCTAGTAAGTCTGATATCTGGGTTTCTTTGGAGATAGTTTCTATTCTATCACTTTATTTTTTCCTTTGATGTATGATCTTTTCCTATATCTTTATGTCCCTTGTGATTTTGTTGTTGTTGTTGTTCAAATCTGGATTTTTTAGCATCATGATGTGGTAACTCTGGAAATCATATTCTTCACCTTCCTTAGGATTTGCTATTTGTTTTGAACATTGAAGGCTATCATGTTTCACAAACACTGTATTCCTTGTGCCGTTACTGAAGTCTCTGTGCCTTTAGTTTGTATTAAGCAGTGTTTTTGGTAAGATTTCCTTGTGTGTCAGGAGCTAAAATAACAAAGCATCAAAAAACAACTTTCCGGGCTTTGTAGGTTGGCTCTGTGTCTTCGACCCTTAACCTTGTTTGCACTGAACCAAGAGATCAGCCCAAGAACCTTAGTGTCTTCCCAGTGAAAAGTGTCTTTTCTGAACATGCGTCTTGTTCTGGGTGTGATCATAGCTTTCTAAATTATCCTGTATACACGGATGTTTTTGAATGCCCTAATTTCCCAATGAACTTTCCCATTTTTCATTCTGGGGTGAGGCACTCAATTTAGTTAGCTAGTTAGTTGCTCTGTTAAGACATATCTCAGCCATAATCTTTGGCCCCAGACAACAGGATTTTTCATTCTCATTAAAATGTTTTTAAGAAATGCCCACTGCTTTTCCTCTCTGAATGGTTTCCAGTTTAGACAAAGCAGAGTCAGTCCTTGATGTTGTCCACAGACAGGTTAGAGCAGACAAGCAAAATTTGGTGCATGAACTCTGTTCTGTTCCTCTGGAATCAGATGCCAGGGTTCCACACTGGGAACACAGACTGCTACTTTTAAGACCGCCACCAACCTTGAGAGGGGATAGGAAAAACTCTGTAAAACTTTTCTATCATTTTTGCATCACCATTTTTCTGGATTCAGTATTCACTTAGTTTCTATAAACCTTTGAATGTTTTCCATAGTTCTGGCAAAACTGACTCTGACACTTTCTGCTTGCTCCTCAATGTTTCTCTGATAAATGTTAGTTTGCAGCTGCCATCCCTGCCATTTTTTTTTGAATTATTTATTTTTTAACTCTTTAGTTTACATGCAATTTTTTATACAAGATTATTTATAATTTTTTCTTCTTTTTACTTAATTTTAGTCTGAAAATTCATGCCTTACTTCAAATCAAGATAGTTGCCTTCTATTGTTACTTAAGAATCATCACTTCTGCTTCATTCCATCATCTTCTGATCCTGTTATATATGGACAGGATCTCCTGTACATGTCCTTCAGTATTCCAACTTGAACTTCTGGTAGTTTTCTCAGTCCTGGGTAAATATGTGTTCTACTTTAGTTGCTGGGTTTTCTGTACTAATCAGCCTTCTGTTTACTGCTTCAATCAAGGATTTGCATTTGCCAATCATGTTTTTCATTTACATGTAATTAGTCTTTATCTTAAACTGATTTTTCCCATAAGTGTTTTCTCAATTTTTATGGATACAGCATGAGTGCTTTCTCAATTTTTATGGATGCAGCATCTTCTTATATCTCTTAGGGAATAATTGCCTCCAATTTCCTTAAATATATACATATTTGAGAAAGAGAGAGTACAAGAAAGAATGAGAGGGTGATTTTTTCTTAAATTTAAACATTTAACTAGGATCTGTGATACCTTTCACAAATTTTGTGGTTATTCACTATTTGCTCATTTGCAAATCAGTTCATATTCTTGTTCCTGAAGAAACCAAGTTGTACTTGCTTTAACTTAACAATCTATTCAGCAAATGCTAAGCGAATGCTTACTCCGTGCCAAAAACTTTTCTAAGCCCCAAACATGACTGTGAAAAATATCAGTAAAATTTTATCTTATGAAATGTAGATGATAGAGCAGAACTCCCCAAAAGAATTTTTTCGATGATAAAAAATGGTTGGTGTTGTCCAATATGGTAACCACAGACCACTTTGGATGCTAAACCTGTCAAATGTGGGTAGTATGGCCAAGGAGTTGTATTTTAAATTTTATTTAATTTATATTTAAATTTAAGTAGCCACATATAGCTAGTGTCTACCCTGCAGGGCTGATGAAGTATAAAGAATTGGAGACAGATAGTAAATAAGTAAAGAAAAAAGGATATTTTCAGATAACAATGAGTTTTGAGATTTCCTTTTTTTAAAGATTGTCATATTTGTCACAGCCTGCCTTTCATCCTGGAATTCTTTAATATACTGGTTGATTTTTAATTTGTTGACAGTTCCCTCTAATTGATGAACAGTTCTATGAACTTGATATATTTTATTCAGTTATGAGTCATGTATCTACCACTTCATTTCAGTACCATACAGAATAATTAATCATCTTAAAAAATACTGCATTTGTCTCTGTTGAAGTCAGCACTCCTTCCCTCTCCATATCTAGGCAATAATTGTTTCATTTTCTATCCCTTCCTGTTTTTCCTTTTCTAGAATATCACATGAAATGAATCATATTAATATTTTGGCCTGTTTTTTTAATCTTAGAAAAATACATTTAAGATTCATCCACACTGTTGCATGTATCATTACTTTGTTCCTTTTTGTCATTGAATAGTACCTCATTATATGGATATGCCACTATTTGTTTTTGCACATACTTGTCAAAGGACATCTTGGTTACTTCAAGTTTTTAGAAATGATGAACGAGTTTGCTTAAATATTTTCATATAGATTTTGAATAAATATACATTTTCAATTCACTTGAATATATATCTATGGAATGGAGTTGCTGGGTTCTGTTCTTGTCTAACTTTATAACAAACACCCAAACTGTTCACAAAGTGGATGTGCCATATCACATTTGAACAGCAATATCTTCAGTTGATCTACTTTGTTACCAATAATTGGTATAGTAGGCCTTTAAATTTTATATATTCTACTTGGAGATGATATTTCATCAGTGTTGTATTTTGAATTATTTAATGCCTACTGATGTTGAAGCGCTTTTTATGTGCTTGTTTGTTCTGCGTGTATCTTTTTTGGGCACAATCTCTGTTCAAATCTTTCACCAGTTACTCACCCTCCTCAGATTGTTTGTCTTCCTACTTCAAGTTGTTGAGTTGTAGGAAAGAATTCATGTACATTTGGGATATTTTATATATGTGTGTGTGTTTCAGATATTTAATCCTAGCCTAAAAATGGACTTTTCACTTTCATGATGGTATTGTTTGTGATAATGTTTTATTTGTATTTTTTTTTGTCTGTTACATTTTGTGTTCTATATAAGAAAGCTTGCCTATCTCAAATCACAGAGATGCTGGGCTAAGTTTTCTTGTAGAAAGGTTATAGCTGTAGGTTTCATGTTTAGATAGAAGATCCATTTCTAGTTAATTTTTTAAATGGTGTGGTGGAAAGGCAAGAGAGTTTTCTTTAGATATATCATATTCTTCCTCACATTTTATCCTAACAATATTATTCTTTCCTCATTGACATATCTCAGTATTTTGTTAAATATTAGTTGACCATATATATGTGGTTCTGTTTCTGTAATGGTTATTTTGCTCCATTGATCCTCATGTCTGCCTTTACACCACACGATCTTGATTACTATAGTTTTGTAATAAATACTAAAACCAAGTGATGTAAGTCCTCTAAATTTGTTCCTTTTCAATACAGTTTTGCCTATTCTGTGTCCTTTGTCTTCTGTATTAGTTTTTTTTTTAATCAACTTGTCAATTTCTATAATTATTATAATTTGGATTGGGATTGGATCTATAAATCAAGTTGAGAGGAATTGGCACGTTAATAATATGGAATAGTGTATTAGTTTCCTGGGGTTGCAAGAAAAAATTAGAACTTTGATGGCTTAAAACAACTGAAATTTATTCTCTCACAGTTGGAGGCCAGAAGACTAAAGCCAAGACGTTAGCAGAGCTATGCTTCCTCCAGAGGTTTTCGGAGAGAATTCCTTCCTTGATCCACACAGATGATTCAGAATAATCTCCCCATGTAAAGATCCTTAACTGAAACATATCTCAAAAACTCTTTTCCCAGGTACAAAATAGGTATAACTGCTCTCATCATTTCTGTTCAATTTTGGACTGAAGGAACCTTCCAATGCAATAATCACAAACTCAATACCTTCTTACAGTAACATTGACATGTTCTAAGGCTTAGATCCTCATATTTTGGGATAGCCATTATTCAGCCTACTCCACGTACTTACATCCATAAATATACTAGTCTCTCCATTTATTTAAATTTTTTCTTTTAAAAAAATTATCTCAGCAATGTTTTGTAATTCCTGGTAAACAGATATTGAACATATTCTGTAAAAATTACTTCTATGGATTTTGTGTTTTTGATGTTGCAATAAGTGATATTTTTATTGTAATTTTCAAGTATTCATTGCTTGATACAGAAATACACTTTTCCTATATTGATCCTTTATCCCTTGATCTTATTATATTTAGAAACTTTTTTTGTGGCTCCATAGGATTTTCTAGATAGATGATAAAGTTATCTGTGAATAAAACAAATAGAAACAGAAAATAGGTT
Source organism: Tamandua tetradactyla (assembly GCF_023851605.1). NCBI lineage: Eukaryota > Metazoa > Chordata > Mammalia > Pilosa > Myrmecophagidae > Tamandua > Tamandua tetradactyla. The sequence goes on from NC_135329.1 coordinate 168,147,851, forward strand.
TTGATCATGTACAGTCTGTATGGTTTTTATTTCCTTTCCCCAGTATGAAGTTGAATAGAAATTGTGAAAGTTGACATGTTTGTTTTATAATTGACCTAAGGTAGAAAGCATTCAGAATTTCACCGTCAAGGATTCTGTTAACTGTAGATTTTTCTTTTTTGCATAAGCCCTTTATCAGATTGAGAACATTCTTTTCTATTCGTAGTTTTTTGATAGTTTTTATCATGATTAGGTGTTAAGTTGTGGCAAAGCTTTATCTGCACCTGTTATAATCATATGGTTATTCATTGTTAATCTCTTAACATGAATTCTATGATTGATTGTGGATGTTAAATGAAGCTTGTATTCCTGAGATTAAACCTGCTTTGTCATAATTCACTTTCATTTTTATATATTGCTGGAATCAATTTATTAAAACTTGAGGGGTGCTTGTGCTTTGTTCAGGAGAATTACATAACTCTTGTTCTTTTCTTTCTTTTTTTTTTTTTTTTTTAACATGGGCAGGCACCGGGAATGGAACCCAGGTCCTCTGGCATCGCAGGCAAGCATTCTTGCCTGCTGAGCCACCATGGCCCGCCCTGTTCTTTTTTTTTGTAATAGCCATCTAAATTTGGTTTCAGGGCAATGCTTTCCACATAAAATAAATAGAAAATGTCCTTTCTTTGATTTTCTCATAGAGTTTGTGTAGAATTGGTATCTCTTCTTTAAAGAATTTTGTTGAATTCACCAGTTAAGCCATGCAGCCATGGAGTTTTCTTTCTTGGAAAGTTTTTAATTATGAATTTAATTTCTTTAATAGACATAGGACTATTGAGTTTATTATTTATTGAAAGTGTTCAAGCAAATTGGATCTTGCAAGGAATTTTTCAATTTTAAATAGTATGCTAAATGCATTGGCAAAAAGTAGTGCTTATTATTCCTTATTATCCTATGGATATTCCTAATGTTTTCTTCTCACCTTGTTTCATGATCATTCTGGTGATGTTTGCTAGTTTTATTGACCTTTTAGATATTACTGATTTTTTTCTAATGTTTCTGTTTCAACTTGCAATGATTTCTGTTCTGTACTATTTATGTCATTCTAACTTACGTATTAATTTGATTAATAACATTTCTAATTTCCCTTGTAATTTCTTTTTTGACTTATGTGTCATTTAAAAGTGCACATTTTAATCTTGAATATTTGTCAGATTTTCCAGATAAGTATCGATTACTGATTTGCATTTCAAAATAATACTCTTTTATGATTTAGAGGCCCAGAATTTTATGGCCCAGAAAATGAACCGTCTTGGTGAATGTTCTACAGATGCTTGAAAAGAACATCAGGTGGGGTATCCTACAAGTGTCTAAAATGTCAATTAGGTCATGCTGTTTTTTTATTGTTGTTTATGTCTTTCACACCATTATTTATGTTTTGTCTACTGATACTATCAATATTCCTAAGCGAGGAATATTTATATAATTAAGTCTATTTATGGATTTATCTATTTTTTCTTTCAAATTTATTAGTTTTTACTTGATGCATGATGAGTTCTGTTATTAGATTCATACACATAGAATTTAATCTTGATAAATTGTATTTTTAACCAATCACAATTTTTACCTTTTTATTTGCATGTCTGATAGTACGTATTTATGTAATTATTGTTATTATTGTTATTGCTGGCTTTAAATACACAATCATGTTAATCATTTTCTATATGTTCCATGGATTCTTTTTTCCCTTTCCTCTTTCCTTGACTTGTTTTGAATTAATTATCATTATGATTAAATTTTACCTTTGCTACTGGCTTTTTAGGTATTTAATTTCATTTTTTTTTCAGTGTTTGCTCTAGATTTTATGGTACACATCTGTAGCTTGTTGCAGTCCCTCCCACAACTTCATGTACAGTACAAGAAACACAAATGGTATGCTCCCGTTTTCCTCTCAAAGTTTTTTGTATTACTTTCCATGCATTTTAATCCACCATGAAAGTCCCACATTTTAGTGAAATTTTATTTCCTTACAGTGTCACATATCTTTAAAAAGAGATATAAAATATAAAAATTAGAAAATATGATATTAAGTTTACCTATTTTCCATATTAGTGCCTTTATTCCTTCTACATTTGATTATTCTTAAGATCGTTTCTTTTTCTTCATTTTTCAGCAATTTGATTATAACATGTTGTTTTAGTCTGTAAGCTGCCAGAATGCAATACACCAAACAAAGAATGGCTTTTAAAAAGGGGAATTGAGGTGCCAGCCTATACAAAAAATAAGGGGGGGGGGGCGGATTTATTAAGTTTCAAGCTTATAGTTCTAAGGCCGTGGAAATGTCCAAATTAAGGCAAGGCTACAAAATATGTACAATCTAAGGCATCCAGGAAAGATACCTTGGCTCAAGAAGGCTGGTGACATCTGGGATTTCTCTCAATTTAAAGGGCATATGGCAACATTTGCTAGTTTTCTATCTAGGCTTCTTCAGTGACTTCCCCAGGGCATTTTCTTTATGCATCTCCAACGATCTCTGGTTGCGTGGGTTCTGTCAGTTTTGGTGGGTCCTCAGCTCTAAAACGGTCCCCTCTTAAAGAGCTCCACTGAGCAACCCCACCTTCTAATCAAAAGTCACCCCCCACAATTGGGTGGGCCACGTCTCCATAGAAGCAATCAGAAAGCTGCCAACCAACAATATTGAATGAGGATTAAAGGACATGGTTTTTCTGGGGTACAGAATAGCTTCAAATTGGGACACGTCTTGATACAGTTTTTCATTATTTATACTCTGCTTGGATTTGTTGAGTTTTCTTTTATCTATAGGATAAAACTTTCAACAAACTGGAAAAAGTTTGAACATTATTTCTTTGTATAACTTATTATTTTCCATTCTCCCTTCCTCCTTCTAACATTTCAGTGACACATATATGTGCTTTCTGCTTGATCTTATCCCACTGCTCACTGAGGCTTTATTTATTTACACTCGAGTCTTTTTCTTGTCATTCTTCATTTTATATCAATTCTACGTCTTTACCTTCACTGATCGCTTTTTGTCTAGTGTTTAATCTTCTTTTAATTCCATAGAACATATTTTTTTTTTTTTTTTTTTTTTTTTTTTTTTTTTTAGAGAGGGAGGAAGGGAAGGAAAGAAAGACAGACAGAGAAGGAAGGAAGGATGGAAGGAAGGGAAACATCTTTAAACATTTTCGTATTTTATTATATTTTGTTTGTTTGTTTGTTTTTTACATGGGCTGGGGCCGGGAATCGAACCGGGGTCCTCCGGCATGGCAGGCAAGCACTCTTGCCCGCTGAGCCACCGCGGCCCGCCCAGAACATATTTTTATTTTGGATTTATCTTTCTTATCTTTTAAAGTTCCATTTGGTATTTGTAATCTCTTTTTTTCTCTGTATATATATGGACGTATATTTTCCTTTGCATCTTTGATTTTATTTATGAGATGTAATTACACGTTTTAAGATCCTTATCTATTCATGACATCTTTGCCATTTCTGTGTTTTCACTCTTTTTTCTATTTATTATTTTTGGTTTTATTCTCTAGGTTATGGGTCATATCTTCTTGCTTCTTTTCATAGTTGCAATTTTTCTCTTAGAATTTTATATTATTAACTAACTTTTTTTTGTCCATTTAAAGAGATTTAGCACAGGATTCAGTTACATGCATTCATATTTATTCTTTTCAAGGCTTTGAAGAGTTTTATTTGTTTGGTTGTTAAATTAGTGGCTCTAGAGGAGCTTTTATTCTTGTACTAATTTTATTCCTTTCTGAGGCATAATCTTTCTGAGGACTCCACTTTGTCCTACATATATTTCAAGACCTGTACACTCTAGGAATGCACATCATTCCCAATCTTGTTTGACCTCTGAGACTTGTTCAACCTGCTGCTTTTTATGGGTTCTTTACCCAGTTGTGGCCATTCCTCTCTATTGTGTGCATATCTTCAGTAACCCATCTGGAAGATTTCTGCACTGTGGCCTGGAAACTGCATCTAGGCAATAAGCCAGACCATAGTAAGGGTTGAGCTTATTTATTTCCCTTGTCAGTCACATTTTTGTACTCTCTTTTGTCTGATATTGAAGTTGTTGCTTCATATAGTTTGTCTAGTTTTCTAGTAGGGTACAGTGGAAGAAAAATTCCTGTAGTAGTTGATTATTCATGGGTGGAATCAGAAGTTATATTCAGCTCATCATTTTCTATACAAGTGGTTTGTTTAGAAGTAAAGAAAAATATTTTAAATTATAAATTCATCTAACCAGCCAATTCAGCAAGACAACACAAAATTAAACTTCATAAAAATATTTGGATAAAATTTAATGTTGCGTCATATTGCACCAAAGAGTGTTTCATCACTTTTATTTATATTGAGTAAATATTTTAATTAACACCTTTTCACTATAATTTGCTTAAAACAAGCTAAACAAAATAAATGAATTACCAAGACTATTTAGACAGTTTTCTTAATACTTTAGTTAGTTTGCCTATATTTTCTCAAAATTATTTTTGTTCACAAGAACATAAGGGAAATTGCAAATGTCTGTATTTTTAGGAAATGCTCGCATCTTATAATATTTGTCTTTATTTCTGGATGACATACAACAACATAATTTAGAAATGTAAGACTTAAAATCAGTGGCATGCACTAATATTGAAAATTGTATTAGTAGTTTGTGTATGTATATAGTCTTGAATGTATCTAAGATTTTAATAAGAAGGTGTATTTTTCCATATGCAATCTACAGATTTAAAAACATCTGCTTTCTTTCCAAACAAGAAGTTGCCACCAAGAGTTTAATATGAATCTGGCAAACTTTTTTTTCCTAAATTTTAACCATTGATGAAATATCAATTTTCAGTTGTTTTTTAGTAACGCCTTTTATAAAAATGAGTAAAACTGTCAAATGTTTGAGAGGTGTTCCATGCACCTCATGTAATCTAGTATGTCCCAGCAGTTATGAAACATTCTTACTCTATTTTTTTTATTTATAGAGAAGAAAGATCCAGAAATACTTCACTGCCAGCATAATGTATTTCAAAGTTCAACATGATCTTTAAACATTTCAGAGAGATTAGATTGCTAAAAGGGATTTATTTAAAACTTACTCTCCATAATACAATGTTATTCCATCAAAGGTAATAATAAAAGGATTTGGGGAATTTGAAGTTATTTTACCATTTTTATATTTTTATACCCAAGAAAGAGAGTGCTGATATCTTCTCAGAACTAATGGAAGTGTACCTGTGTCAACCACAATTGTTGCAGTCTGACTTGAAGATTAGAGTCAATATTTTCAAGGTGAAATTTCTAATTCCTGACAATACATCTTGCTTTAGGAAGGAATGGTATTTCTTCTCATTAAGCAGGCACACCTCCTTCCTCCACTGTATTGCCAAACTTCATTTCTATGACTTGTGTTTTCCCTCACTAAATTTTAACTTACTTGTAGAAATGAAGGTACAGTATAGTGCAGCACTAGTTTCTACATAATTTCCTGGATTTTCAAAGTTCAGGAAAAACAAACCACACTATACTTGGTTGCAAGCTGAAGAAATCCATCCACAATACCACAAATTTAGTGGTGAAATCCCTTGTTATTACAAAAATGGTTCCTAAAGTTTTGGAAATGAAGCCAATAGGCAATGAAGCCACAGTTTATAAAGGAAAAAGAAAGAAAACATATGCAAAACTCTTCTGATATGTTCTTTGGATTGACTTTGTGCTATCTCTGCACAATGATAAACACACCTCTTGTATGATTTTTGTTTAGTGCTCCAGCAGACAGAACAGAATGTAAGAAAAATACTCAGACTATATCTCTCCACTGGGTATTAGAAGTAGATTAATTGGTGAATTTTTCAATACATTAACAAAAATATCTATGGATCAAACCCTGATTAATATCTGCTAAGTAATAGTGGAAGATAATTTTATCCTTTCTTTAACCAATAATGTTTATCAATGGCATCATATCTCAGAAGTAGAAAATTCCAGGTGTTTAGAACGTCTTCTGTAGACACAGATTTGGGAGGACACTTGTGGGGAGGATAACCTGGAAGAAGTAACACTTTGCTCTTTAACATAAAGTTCTATAACCAATCTTTGAAGTAAATGTCATGGCCTTGGTGAGCTGAGATTAATCTTGAGAAACCGAAGATGCTGTTCTGCTTAAGCAAAGAAACTTTAAATTGTCTAGATCAAAAGTGAGCTGTGATGATTCCTTGATCCCTTTCCTTTAGGCCCTTATCCTATTCTAGAAACCCATGTAAAATAACAATATGAACACTTTTTTTTGTCTATGTAGGGGTAACAGAAGAAACAAAATGAATTTGTTAAAAGGCTCTGAATATAAGTTCACGTTCAACTTGGCCAGGTTACGGTGACAAATTGTTTCATCAAGCAAACACTGAGCTGATTGTGTGAGGATATTTTGTGGACTTAAACCATCAGTAAGCTGATTGCATTTCGGTTTGATTACCTACAATCAACTGAGGAGATTCCTTCAGCAATGAGAGAAGTCTCATCCAATCAGTTGAAGTCCTTCAAAGGAGAAGTGATGATTTCAAAAGTCAGAATGAAGAATTTCTGTCTCTACTTTAGCCAGCCAGCTGGGGCTGGGGAATTCATTGAAACCTTCATTGGCGTTCCAGCTTGCGGCCTGCCTTGTGGAATTTTGACTTGCCAATGTCCACAACTGCATAAGCCAATTCCTGTGCCCTGAAGAATGCTGACTATTACAAACGCTGAAAGAAGGAATATAGAAGATGCAATCACTAATTTATTTGCTTTATAGCTGTAGTTCATTATAAAAGTTTCTCATGGAAAAAGAAGTATTTTCTGCAAAGTCAGTTGATGAAAATCAATTACTGCATTTCACAGGTGTTTTCATTTAAAAATGGAATATTGTGATGGTGCTAAAACTTTTTACCACCATTACTATAATTTGCATACCATTACTGGTGATGTTTATATTTTGAAAAGTTGAAATGTTTTTGAGCTCATCATAACCTCATACTAATGACTCTCAGTACATCTGTGGAAAACCAACATCTAGGCAGTTTTCTCCAGCTCAATCATCTTTGATGAGCTTGTACTGCCTTCCAAAATAATCAGCTATGACTTTGTATGTATTTAAAGACTCTGCTCAATGGTACACATTCTGAAACTTAAAAAACAAAGGTGACAAATCAGAATTACGTGGCAACACGTAATTAGACTTGTATTCTGATGTCTGTTTTAATAAAAGCATTATAATAGCTTTATACTGTATCTTCAGAATAGCTAGATCAACTTAATTCTGTATTCCTAGGGAACTGATGCTTTGTTTGTAAACAATAAAGTGAATTAGCTTTAATTCAGAATCTAAGATTTAGGAAAAATATAAATGTTGTGAGTTCCAGTAAGAGAAGACTCTAAAGGAAATAATTTCCTATGTAAAATATTTCAGGAAAGAAATAATCAATAAAATTGATATGGAAATTAAAGAGGTAAAACAAAAGGTAATAAACAATTAACAGATATGAGTATTTTTAAAATAAATAACCATAAAGTAGAAACCAGAATTCTCAGTGCATGGTTGCACTATCCGTTATCTTCAAAATAAAGATAATTTTCAAATGCCTCTGAACTGCTCTGAGTGCAAATATATTTTGCAGTTTCCTATTTTCCATTAACCATAATCATGAGAATTACCATTAACCAAACACATAACAGTAATGCTGAAATTATACAAACAGTAGCTTGCACTTTGCAGGATCTCCTATATAAACAAAGTTTCAATTGCATGAGCATTCACCTTCAGTACTGCATGCCTTAGTATTTGGCTTAATTGCAAGCAAAATAAAAACTTTAGCTTAAGCAAGATAACTTTGAATATTTTTCATGTAAAAGAAGTTTAGAGATAATCAATCCAGGGCCAGTATGGCAGCTTCCGAATAACATGGGGACCTAAGCTCACATCTGTGTGCTCTATCCTTAGTACACAGCTTCCATTGTTTCTCAAGGTCACTTCAAGGTCATCCCATGATTGTATAAGAAGCTGGTGTGGCAGCAACCATACCTGCATTACAGAAAGAAAGAAGAAGAAGAACAATATGCTCTCTTCTGTTTAAGAATATTTCCCAAAAGTCCAACATATCATTTTCACTGATCAGAACGTAGTCTCATAATCATACCCAGCTGCAAAGTTGATTGGGAAATGTGCAGGAATAAAAATTGAGTTTGGATACTAAAGAATAAGGGGACTGCAACGAACAGACTCTACCACAGACAAGATTTGATTATATTCCTCTGGGTCAAAATTCCTGGGCTGGAATATTGATGTTCTTGCTCTGTAGCGTAGATCTAGTTTTATGCATGTACTTTCTTTCGTAGCCAAATCTGACTTCACCAATCTGCCTTTTGAAAACCATTTTCTGGTCTCTAAAATGCTGTTCTTTCTCTCCTCTTGCTTGCTATTCTTTGAATTTTTGAAGTTCAGCTTAAGTATCATATCAAAGCCTTCTTGGAGAATATTGCACAGTGGTTAAAAACATTCTTAGAAAATAGGCATTCTTGTTCCAGTCTCTCCTTCTATATCATCTTATCATGTTATGTAAGTTTTAGTGAAATCTCCAAGCATCATTTTCTGCATTGACAAAATGTAATAATAATAATAATATCTACTATTTAATGTCACTGTGAAATTTAATCAAATTTGCACTGACAATACTTGGCACATTGTCAGGTACATGATAATTTCTAAATTTACACTACTTTTATCCTTAATGATCCACCCTTCATTGATTTCTATCTGATTCCCTATAGACTTTATAACCATAATCGCATAAGCTTAAAGTGTATTTTTATTGTTTATTATATATTTATGTCCACCATGTATTAGATTTTTCTTCTGAGTAAATATGTGATCTTCATGAATACATTTAATGCATTACATGTTTTCAGCATCTCACTATGTCTAGTAATAAAGCATTCAATAAAATAATTGGGATTTATTCTAAAGAAACATACTGTTTAGCACATAATATATATTTCAAATGTTTACTTTAGAATTGTATATAGACGGATAATACATAGTTTCTAACATTAATGAACTCACAACATGCAAAGACACTGAGAAACATACTTAAGTATAATAAACTCTCGTTTAGTAATGAAATGCATGGCTTGGGTCTCATTCACCAGAATAATACTTGAAACACTGAAACCTGAATTCTTTTATTATTTGCCATTAAGCTGATCTTTATGTTAAGCTGTTCACACAATTGTCCAAATGACAAAGGCCCCTCAACAGACTTTTAGCATTTTACCAATCTTTAGGTTTTTTTTTTTTAACCTGAAAGTACAAAACAATCCCCTGACCATTTGTAGATTTCTATATTATTTTTAAAGTTATATGGAATTTAGGAAAATCAGCAGATGAAGAAACACTGTCATCAATATTGATATAGAGTAGGAATTGAGAATGTCAGTTGGTATTATGAAATTTATTTTTTGTTGTCTATGTTTAGCATACCATTTGTTTCATACTAGACTCATATATGTGCTTGTTTATTAAATTAATGGGAAAATTCTATCTCATATAATGGTAGTACACACTTTTAGGTAGATATTGAATGATAAGCAGTGATATCTAAGACCTACAACTTGAGCAAAGAATATTAATGATAAATTTTGTTGCTTAAACAAAATATTAGAAGGAAGAAATTTCATGAAACCATCCTTAGAAGTTTAAATTAAGACAACATTTTTAATAGAGGAGAATAAAGTAAATGGTAGCTAATGTTGACAAAAAATTATTCAATGTTTATTCACCATATTTTTATAAAATTTGTCACTAGCTGATGTCACATGGGTAAAGAGTTCATTTTGTCATTAATTCAACTTCCTACTAAAAAAGTTAAAAATCTCAGTAAATGTGCTTGCTATATGACTGTATAGTAGTAGTTATGAAATTAGCAAAGATTTCTAGCTACTGTTATATCAACATTTTTTGGTAATGGAATTATCACCCTGCTGTTCATTACTTGCATCCTTGCAACTTTGGCTTCATTATTTGTTCTTCAACATTGAGGAAATTTCAAAAGTTTTACACAGCATTTACTAGAGATGTCATTAAAAATTACAATAGCAACCACTAGCATGACCATAGCAAAATATTGTAATATATTTTCCCCAAAACTATATGTGCCTAACTGTCAATCTTATCATTGGATCTGACAAAGGATATAAAGCTTTTTTTAAGTATTTGGTTGAAGGGAAGTTTCTTATACATAATTCTGATACTGCAGTTAAGTGTAACAAGGGTTTGACTGCCAGGTTAACAACTGAACTAGCCATCCTTATTTTGTGTTCCTTTGTGACATTTCTAAAACTGAGCAAGTAGTTTTAGAGCTCCCATCTTTATAGCACAAAGGAAGAGGTTATTATTATTATTAATAGTAGTAATAATTTTAAGAAGGTAATAGAATAAGATCATAAGAATAAGTAGATAAAAATATAAGGTTGTGAAAGGAGTAATTTGATCAACGTAAACTTGGAAAAATAATTTAAAATTGTTAAACTTTAATAGTGTTTAAAACTTTAAATAAATTATTATATTGTCATATTAAAAACTTCCAGATAAATGAATAACAAAAATCCATGATACTAAATGGATTTTTCAATGTAATTATATATCTTATGATTTATTAGATAGTCCCACATTTTAATTACAAGTTAGATATGTTATAAAAAAAAAAAAGTAGAAATTTCCAGGGAAAAATAAGTAGCCACTACAAATATGCTATCTTTTATGTTGTAAGTTCAGTTTTAATGCAGGTGATCGCATTCTAACTTTAGTTTTATTAAAGGTAGAATGAAGAATATCTTCTACTTTTATATTTATCTGTGTTTCAAAAGAAGAATAAATGTCATATGTTAACTGTCAAAATAAATTTCCCCATAATCAATCTTTGCATAAATAATTTAAGAACACACATATTTCATTTTAATCAATGATTGTGTTTTTCCTTTGTTTGGCAGAACTGAACTGACTGGTTTAAATCACATGAAATAATGGATAATCCATGTTATGGTAAAACCTGGAAGAATGAATGTGTTTAGCAGCAAAAGGAGAAGCATGGTTGTTCTGCAAACTAAGAAACCAAGTATACAATTATTTTGCAAGGTAGTAAACTGTAATTTTTAAAGCTGTACCTAAGAAAAATGAAAAAAATTCAGTGGTTTTTTAAAAATGTGGAAAATTAAGTTTAAATTATTTTTTACGCTAAGCACTCGTGTTTTTGTATTGTTGTAAAAATAGGCATTATTGAGAAAGGATTGGGGAGTGTCAGATACTCTGTAACTAAGATATGCTCACTTCTAATAGTAACTCTGAAATGGTGGCTTAAATAACAGACATGCATTTCTCTCTCTCACATACAGAAGTCTGGAGTTCCGTTAGGCTGTTACAGTTGTCCTGTGATCCTCAGTCACCCTGTAGGTTTACTTAGCTCACTGTTTGACTATGGCCTTGTTTTCGTGGTCCTGAGTGACTGAATGAGCTCCAGCTTTCAGATCAGATTTTCAGGCAGCAAGACAAAAAAAAAAACAAAGCGATGAAGAAAATGAAGACGTATGTGGCCTCTATTTAAGTTGGCTCCCTGGAAGTCACACACATTTCTGGTTTCATATCATTGCTCAGAAATTAGACATATAGATATACTGAGCTACGTAATATGTCCTATCATCTAGTATATTGCCACCCCCAATAAATACAAATTCTTTCCTAAAGAAAAGAGAGCGAATGGATATTAAAGTAGGAAACCAGCAACATCTGCCGTTCTCAGCATCCATGAAGCAGGTGAAAATTTCTGCAAATACATTTCACTATATTTTTTGTTAAATACATTAATATGTTTCCTATATAAACCAGATATTTCAATAAATGACAAAGATTTCTAAAACATCAATGACTGCATCTCAATAAATAATTTGATTCTCATTTCATCAACAGTTTTCCAATGATCTAGTACTGTAAGAGGATATTTCTCAAAGATGACTAATGGTTTTTACTTAAAATATCCAATTTTATATTTCATGTTCTAACCAATTATAAAATATTAGAATGCTGTTATATTTTAAACCCACAAACAGACACAAATACAAAGCATGCATTAATTAAAATTTAAGATGTTATACCTGACCTGAATATACAGGTTCATTCAGGAGGAAAGAATTGTGCAGTAATAAGCAATATTACAATTTGTTCATTGGAGCTTGTATGTGTAATAAGAGTAACAAAAAGGAGACAGTTTAGTTTGTACACTGCATATTTTGTAAAATAAATTTAATTTTTTTTTTTTTTTTTTTTTTTTTTTTTTTTTTTTTAAAGGAAAGACAGAGAGAAGGAAGGAAGGATAGAAGGAAGGAAGAGAGGAAGAAAGGGAAACATCTTTTAAACATTTTCTTGTTTTATTGTATTTTGTTTCTCCGTTTTTCGTTACATGGGCTGGGGCCGGGAATCGAACCGAGGTCCTCCGGCATAGCAGGCAAGCACTTTGCCCGCTGAGCCACCGCGGCCCGCCCAATAAATTTAATTTTGAAATTAAGGAAAACCAAAGGATGTGAACTTCAACAGCTCTCAGTTAAAGAGAAATTCTTCCATCGTAGGCATTATGTAAATTAAATAATGCTGAGATGTCTGATATATCAGACTAAGTCAAAGTGGAGACGCCTATTTGATGTAAAAGTAGTGGAACCCCATTATATAAGCCTCTCCTTTGTATCTCACAAAGCCTCTGAGGCTCCTCCACAGTGCCCCTGGATTCCAAAAGAATTGTCTGAAGATGAAAAGTTTAGGGAAACCCTAAAACAATTTTGCTAGACTTCCAAAGGAGGGGCCTCATTAAAGCAAATCCTACCTAATTACATCAGCCATTGGGCTGCCTTCAGCAAGAATGATCACTCTCCCCCACAACCTACCCTGTTTGGTTGATCAGTGTCAGATATGTTCCCAAGGCCGTGTCAGGGGCTTCGGGTTGGAGTTTGGGAAGCATTGGAAAATCGAAAGGGCCAATCTTTTGGAATGGAACAGAGTAGAGAATTCTAGTTAAAAGGCATAGATAGTCATGGTTGGATTTTAGAATTATTTCTGTGAAAGATCACTCTCAGCCTTTTTGCTTTAACCTTTTATCCTTTCTACCTAAAGCTGTTCTATAGAACTCATAGAATCCATTGTTGTGTGTGTGTGTGTGCATGTGTTTGAATCCACTGTTTTCTTACACCTGATTCGGCATCTGTTACCTAAAGCACTGCTTCCTACTTGCAATGTACCCAGGAGTCACCTGAGGATCTTGTTAAGATGCAGATACTGAGTCAGTAGGGTCTTCTGGAGTTGGGTTGAGATTTTGAGTTTCTGAAAACTCCCCATCTGATACCGATGCTGCCAGCCTAGAATTCACATTTTAAATAGCAAGGAAGCAAGGCATCTGTTACAGAAGTCTCCTGAGCCTTCCCATTAGAATTCTGGTTCACACATTGATGGCTGGATTATGGGATCTTTATTTTTACATCAAGCATAGGGGTATTTCTGTATTATCCAGTATGTCTTCTGTTTGAAAACTAGGGCCTCAGATTCTCACAGTAAGAGTTAAACATTGAGATATTTTTTGTTCCCTGAACTCTCAATGACCTACCAAATGGTCTAATCATAGCTTTGCCTCAGTTAGGCCAGAAAACTCAAAATGCCACAAAAAGCACTATTTGCCTACTTTCCCAAACCAATAGCTACTAGTTTCTAGGAATCAGAATATATTTTAAGCCTGAAAAATACCACACATAATTATTTGCAATTTTTAAAAAATTATTTTTAAAATTTTATGCCTTTAGGTATATCCAAACACCACCCCTATTTTAAGAATTATATAAATGCTAATAAATTTATAAGAGCTTATTATACTTCACAAATTTGAGAGAATATGAATACTATTGTATACCACAAATATTTTTATAAGCATAATTTTTTTTGGCTTAAAACAGCAGAAATTTATTGTCTCATAGTTCTAGGAGCTAGAAGCCTGAAATCAAAGTGACAGCAGGGTCACTTTGATTTATATTTATATTTAATTTAATATTTAATTTAATTGTGAAATATAACATATGTACAAAAAAAGCAATAAATTCAAAATACACCACAGCAATTAGTTATAGAACAGATTTCGGAGTTCGTATAGGTTACAGTCCCACAATTTTAGGTTTTTTGTTCTAGCTGCTCCAAGACACTGGAGACTAAAAGAAATGTCAATATAACGATTTAGCTGTCATACTCATTTGTTAAATCCCATTTTCTCTGTTATAACTCTAACTTCTCCTTTGTTTCTTTAGGGACAATCGGGCTATGCCCATTCTAACTTTTTCATTTTGGAAAGGGCAGTTGATATTCTGGAGAGGCTGGTCCCTCCAGGTTTCAGCAGTTATCTGGCCTAGGAACCCATCTGGAGGATTTAGATTTCTGGAAAGTAATTACTGTGCTTGGAATCCTTTGTAGAATTTCAGATAGAGCCCTAGGTGTTCTTTAGGGTAGGCAGGAATGCTTTGGTTGGGGGTTGGCAAACCACAGTAAATAGCAATACATAAAAAGCCTACATAAAAGTAGCCTTCAGAATAGCTTCTTGACTCTACTTGAAGTCTCTCAGCCACTAATATCTTGTTTTGTTACAATTCTTTTTCCTCTTTTGCTTAGGAAGGCATTGTTGATTCCATGTGCCAGGAACAGGCTCATCCCTGGGAGTCATGTCCTGCATTGCCAGGGAGATTTTCACCTCTTACCATGTCCTACATAGTGGGGAGGGTAATGATTTTACTTGCAGAGTTGGGCTTAGAGAGAGGCCACAACTGAGCAACAAAAGAAGTCCTCTGAAAGTAGCTCTTAAGCAAAACTATAGGTAGGCTAAGCTTCTCTGCTACATAAATAAGCTTCACAAGAGTAAGCCTCAAGGTCCAGGGTTTGGCCTATTGACTTGGGAGTCCCTAATGTTTGAGAGAATATCAGTGGTTTCCCTTATTTGGGGAAGTTTCATAGTTCCATATTTTTTTCCCATTCCTCAATGTTTCCAGGCATTGTATTAATCTATACGGAACTGCAAACCCTCATTCCCATTCTGGGCTCCTTGTTTTGGGGTTGTTTAAGTGATCTATTGAGACAGGTTGAGTTAGATTATGTGCCACAGAAAATTTAGGTTTCAGGAAAAAGAAATCTCTCTTCCTTTGGTTTCATAGAGTAGGTGAAGTTCTAAAATACAATGTCCTCCTTACCCCTGTACTCTGATTTACCTTAGTCCCCACCCAGTTGACTTCATTCTTATCTTTAATTGAAGCCTGATCTCTTTTTCAATTTCTTTAGCAGTTGCTGTATGCAGCAATGCTAACTTTCAGACCAGCAGAACTCCTACTCTGAGTCTTAGGTGTCACACAGGTACCAAAGTTCCAGAAAAATGCCAGTTTAAACATATATAGCACAGTTTCAGGGAACTATCAGTTTAAATATATATAGCACAGCCTCTCTAAAATGTAGAAATAACAATTACAGATACAGACAAAATGTGACTGCTATAAGAGCTTACAATCTAGGTCCCAATTTTCTTATAAGTATTTTCTAAATGAGACCATACAATTTTTGCTCTTTTTGTTCTGACTTATTTTGCATCACACAATGTCCCCCAGGTTCATTCACCTTGTTGCATGCCTCATGACTCCGTTTCTTTCTGTAGCAGCACAATATTCGATCATATGTATACACCACAGTTTGCCATTTTACTTCTCAATCAGTGTACCCTACAGCTACCTGCAGCCATTGGACATCTTGTATAATGTCCAAAGTCAACAGTCCCTGTCTCACATTATCCTCACTTTGTTGTATAATCATCAACATCCTCAAATTAAGACAATTTTCACTGCTGCAAGAGAAAAATAACTAAGAAACACACCTTCACCAAATAAAAAATTCAAAACTCCCCTTAACTCTTGTCCTCCCCCCAATTATTTATTCCTGGTATTGCTGCAGTACTGTTGATGTTTTCCTGTTAAAAACAGCCCATAGCATGCAAGAGTAGTTTTCCCCCCATACTTGAATATTATTTAGTTTTTGTACAAGATTCATACCTTTGAAGTAAATTAGCCTCATTGGCTAACCATCTCTAGCTTCCATGTATATTTAAATCCCCCATATTCTGATTATAAGCCTCTGAGTTTACCTTTACCAAGGTCATAAAAGTGAAATCATAAGGTATCTATCCTTTTGTGTCTGACTTATTTCACTCAGCATAATGTCCCTAAGGTCCATCCATGTTGTCATATGCTTCAGGACGTCATTTCATCTTAGTGCTGCATAATATTCCATTGTGTGTATATACCACATTTTGTTTCTCCACTGGACTGTTGATGGGCACTGGGATTGTTTCCATCTTTTGTCAATTGTGAAGAATGCTGTTATGAAAATCGGTGTGGAGATGTCGGTTTGGTCACTGCTTTCAGCTCTTCTGGGTATGTACCGATTATTGGTATCGCTGGGTCATAGGGAAATGTGATAATTCCGTTTTCTAAGGAACCTCCAGACTATTTTCCATAGTGATCGTACCATTAGTCATTCCCACCAGCAGTGCATAACCGTTGCAATTTCTCTGCATCCTCTCCAACATTTGTGGTTTCCTGTTTGTTTAATAGAAGGCATTCTTACAGGTGTGAGGTGATATCTCATTGTGGTCTTGATCTGCATTTCTCTTATAGCTAATGATAATGAGTATTGCTTCATGTGCTTTTTAGCCCTTTGTATTTCCTCTTCAGAAAAATGTGTATTCATATCTCTAGCTTATTTTATAATTGGATTGTTTGTTCTTTTGTTGTCAAGTTGTATAATTTCTTTATGTATACAGGATATCAAACCTTTACTCAATACATGATTTCCAAATATTTTCTCCCATTGAGTTGGCTGTCTCTTCACCTTTTGACAAAATTTTTTGAGACACAAAGGCATTTGATCTTGAGGATTTCCCATTTATCTATTTTTTCTTTCATTGCTTGTACTTTGGGTGTAAGTTTAGGAAGCCACCTCTTATTACTAGGTCTTAAAGATGTTTCCCTATATTTTCTTCCAGGAGTTTTATGGTACTGGCTCTTATACTTAGGGGGTTGCTCCACTTTGAGTTAATTTTGAATAGGGTGTTTTGTGCTCCCATATATGATCTATCCTGGAGAATGTTCCATGAGCACTAGAGAGAATGTATATACTGGTGTTTTGGGGTATAATGATTATATAGGTCTGTTAGGTCTATATCACTTATCAAATTGTTTAACTTCTCTATTTCTTTCCTGATCCTCTGTCTGGTTGGTCTATGTATAGAGATACTGGTGTATTGAAATATCCTACTTTATTGTTGAATCATCTATCATTCCCTTCAGTTTTGCCAATGTCTGTCTCATGTACTTCAGAGCTCCTTGATGGGGGGCATAAACATTTATGATGTTATATCTTCTTGGTGAATTATCCCTTTTATTAATATGTAGTGCCCTTCTTTGTGTCTTATAATGTCTTTACATTTGAAGTCCATTTTGTCTGATATTAGTATTACTACTCCTGCTTTCTTTTGGTTGTGGTTTGGCATGGAACATCTTTTTCCATCCTTTCACTTTCAATCCATTTGCATCCTTGGATCTGAGATGAGTCTTTTGTAAGCAGCATATAGATGGATCACATGTCTTCATCCATTCTGCAAATCTGTGTCTTTTAACTAGGGATTTTAATCCATTAACATTCAAAATTATTACTGTGAAAGCAGTTCTTGCATCTACCACCTTATCCTTTGGTTTTTATTTGTCAGATCTATGTATTATTTTCCCTCTTTCTCTTTTTATCCTTTATGCTACCCTTACTTGGACTCTTCAATTCTGTGCCCTCCTCTAAACCTCCCTCTCCTGTGTTTTTCTTTTTCAGCCAACAGAATTCCCTTTAGCATTTCTGAAAGGGGGTCCCCCAAACCACACACACATATGCACCCATGCTCTACCACCCCTGACCCATGTCACCCTCCCACCCCCACAACTGCGTATCAGTTTTGCTGGTAGATTTATGATTTTCATTCTTTTATTTAAAAGAATTTTCTTTTCACTGGATATCATAAAACCCTCTTATTGGTCCAATTTCCAAATATAGAATAAAGAAAAAGTATAATACAAATCACTCCACTTTCATATTCGCATATATGTTATCTACTAGGAACACAGCTATAAATAATGCATTCTCAAATTAAGCTGATATTTTATCTGCTCATTTACTTACTATCCAACAGAGAGAGATTATTCTCTTTTTCTCCCACTACCACATTTAGAAAAAACCTTTACTATCTGCTGGAGAAGTTACAGTTATACTCAATAGTCATCTCCCATCCCTCCGCTACCCTCATCCTTTTCCTCTCTTGCTTATAGTTTGCAGGTATTTGGTATATTTTACAGGATCACAGGCAGCCTAGGGAAGATGTTAAATCTCAAGCAGACCTAGATGATTGCCAGGGCACAAAAGTTACTTGATGACTTCCTAGAAGATGGCTGACTAGAGCAACTTAAGATTGGCCCCGCTCCACAGAAAAGTTGGACAGGAGGGCGACAGAGGCAGCAACTCAGGAGTGTGGCTGACCTGGGAGAGCCTTCTGCACCACATGTGGCAGCCTTGGTTGCAGAGGCTGAGGAACTGAGAGACAGAGGTCTGGAATCTGGTGTGGAAGGCTGTGGGAGTGCACGGATGGGTACACAGGACTAGGAAGTAAGCCAGGCCATGTTCCTTGGGTGTGCTACCCTCACCAGCGCAGCCCCATGACTGGAGACTCACCCCACACCCCACACACCTGAACTCCCTCACCTGCTCCCATTCCCCGCGCTCCAGGTGCTCCCACCCCACCAGAGCCCAATGCACCTCTCCTACAGCCTTCCCAACTACACTACCTCCCCCTCCCTGTTCCCTGCAGGCTTTTACCAGAGCATAAAGGTTGCTGGCACTAACCTCCACACCTAGGCTACCCCCGACACAGCCAATGGTGTCGCTCAGCCTCACCCTGCCCTCCCTGAGCCCAGTGTATCCTTTTATGGCACTCCCAGACCCACACATGCACAGGCCCCCAATCACGTCATTCAGCTCTGGGAACTCCACATTACAGCAGTCCTAGAAACTGCACATGTACACAGCACTCACCTACACTTCCCAGTTCTGAGAAGGTGCCAACCTACAGAGCCAGGTCACATCTTCCCCCAATCCATGAAGGCTTAATGATGACCTGCTGTCACAGCTCTATGCATGCACACAAAGGGCCCGGTACCTTAGACCAGTGCACTCCAGGGTTGCAACCCGCAGATTGGTGCACCAACACAGATGCATCCTCCCTGGCTGCTGGGTGCCCATGTTCACAAGCACCAGGGTAACATCCCCAACCTAAGCCCACACCTGCCCTGAAACAAATCACTGAACTGAGTGCTCCACCCCATGCCCTGCTCCCTGCTTTACAACCATCCCCAAACACAAAGCCTTAGACTACTGAAAGAAGTCAACTCCCAAAGTAAATCAATCAAGATATCTACATGTGACAAAGACAGCAGAAGATCACTAAGCCTATCACAATGTAGTCAGATATAGCCCTGCCTAATGACCAAATTAAAACACCTGAGGAGACACAGATGTTGGAACAACTAATCAAAGATGTTCCTACAACTCTACTTAATAAAATAAGTGGTATAACAAATGACATGAAGGAGATCAGGAAGACAGTAGAAGAGCACAAAGAAGGATTTGAAAGAATAAATAGAAAAATACTAGAAATCACAGAGATCAAAGATCCTATTGACCAAATAAAAAATATACTAGAGGCACACAACAGCAGATTTGAAGAGATAGAAGAAAGATAAGTGATATAGAGGACAGGGTAATTACTCGAAGATCAAAAAAGCAAGTGGCAAAAAAGATGGAAAAAGTTGAATGGGAATTCAGGGAAATGATAGGCAAAACAAAGCACACAAATATAAGAATCATTCATGTCCCAGAAGGAGAAGAGATGAGTAAAGGGCTAGGAAGAGTAGTTGAGGATATAATGGAGGAAAACTTCCCAACCCTCATAATGGACATACATATATAAGTCAAATAAACCCAAAGAAATCCAAACTGAATAAATCCAAATAGGCCTTTCCAAGACACATACTAATCAGTCCATCAAATGCTGAAGAGAAGCAGAAAATCCTGAAATCAGCAAGAGAAAAACAATTTGCTACATACTAGGGAAATCAAATAAGACTGAGTTCACACTACTCAGCTAGCACAGTGCAGGTGAGAAGGCAGTGGTACAGTATAGTCCAGATTCTGAAAGAAAAAGACTTCCAGCCAAGAATTCTGTACCCAGCCAAATTGTCCTTTAAAATTCAGGGAGAGATTAAAATTTTCACAGACAAACAAGTCCTGAAAGAATTTTTCAACATGAGACTGGCCCTTCAAGAAATACTAAAATGAGTTCTGTCAGCTGAGGAAAACAAACAAACAAAAAAGACCAGAGAGGGAGGTCTGGAGGAGGGCACAGAATTGAAGAGTACCACTAAGGGTAATTTAAAGAATACAAAGAGAAAGAGGGAAAATAATATATAGATCTGACAAATAAAATAAAAAAAAGATAAGATTGTGGATTCAAGAAATGCCTTTTCAGTAATAACTTTGAATGTTAATGGACTAAACTTACCAGTTAAAAGATACAGATTGGCAAAATGGGTTAAGAAACAATCAGCTATATGCTGCTTACAAGAGACTCATCTTAGACACAAGGATGCAAATAGATTGAAAGTGAAAGGATGGAAAAAGATCTTCCATGCAAGTTGTAACCAAAAGAGAGCAGGAGTACCTATACTAATATCAGACAAAATAGACTTTAAATGTAAAGACATCATAAGAGACAAGAAGGACACTATATACTAATTAAAGGGTCAGTTCACCATGAAGATATAACAATCATAAATATTTATGATCCCAATCAAGGAGTTCCAAAGTATATGAGACAGACATTGGCAAAACTGAAGGGAGCAATAGATGTTTCAACAATAAGAGTAGGAGACTTCAATATACCACTCTCCTCTATAGTTAGAACAACCAGATAGAAGATCAACAAGGAATAGAGAAGTTAAGTAACTTGATAAGTGAATTAGATCTAACAGACATATATAGGTCATTGCACTCCAAAGCACAAGGTTATACATTTTTCTCTAGTGCTAATGGAACATTCTACAGGATAGATCATATGCTAGGGCACAAAACAGGCCTTTATAAATTTAAAAATACTGAAATTATTCAAAGTACTTTTTTCTGATCACAATGGGATGAAGCTGGATCTCAATAACCACCAAAGAATGAGAACATTCACAAATATATGGAGTTTAAATAACACACTCTTAAACAACCAGTGGGTCAAGGAAGAAATTGCTAGAAAAATCAGAAGCTATCTGGAGATGAATGAAAATGAGAATACAACTTATCAGAACTTATGGGATGTGGCAAAGGGTGTGCTGAGAGGGAAATTTATCATCTTAAATGCCTATATTAAAAAAAATAAAGAGCAAACATTGAGGACTTAACAACAAACTTGGAGGAACTTGAGAAAGAACAGCAAATGAACCCCAACGTGAATAGAAGAAGAGAAATAGCAAAGATTAAAGCAGAGATTAATGAATGGGAGAACAATAAAAAGAATCAATAAAACCACAACTTGGTTCTTTGAGAAAATCAATAAAATTGATGGGCCACTAGCAAGACTGGCAAAGAAAAAAAGAGAAAGGGTGCAAATAAACTAAATGAGAAATAAGAAGGGGTGTGTTGCTGCAGACCCTGAAGAAATAAAAGATATCATAAGAGGATACTATGAACAACTATACACCAAAAACTAGACAACTTAGATGAAATGGACAAGTTCCTGGAGACACACAAAGCAGTTACACTGACCCAGAAAGAAATAGAAGATCTCATCAAACCAATCACAAGTAAAGAGATTCAATCAGTCATCAAAAATCTTCCTACAAAGAAAAGCCCAGGGCCAGATGGCTTCACAGGGGAATTTTATCAAACATTCTAGAAAGAACTAACACCAATCCTGTGCAAACTTTTCCAAAAAATTGAGGAAAAGGGAACTCTACCTAACTCATTTTATGAAGCTAATATCCTTTTAATACCAAAACTGGGTAAAGATGCTATAAGAAAGGAAAACTACAGGCCAATCTCCCTAATGAACATAGATGCAATAACTCTCAATAAAATATTAGCAAATCGAGTCCAACAACACCTTAAAAGAATTATACACCATGACCAAGTGGGGTTTATACCAGGAATGCAAGGATGGTTCAACACAAGAAAATCAATTAATGTAATACAGCACATTAACAAATCAAAAGGGAAAAATCACATGATCATCTTGATTTATGTTGAAAAAGCATTTAAAAAAAAGTCAGCATCCTTTTCTGATAAAAGCGCTCCAAAAGATAGGAATTAAAAGTAACTACCTCAATATGATAAAGGGAATATATGAAAAGCTAATAGCCAGCATCATACTCAATGGAGAGAGACTGAGATCTGGTACAAGACAAGGATGCCCACTCTCACCACTATTATTTAACATTGTGCTAGAAGTTTTAGCTAGAGCAATCAGGCAGGACAAAGAAATAACAGGCCTCCAAACTGGAAAGGAAGAAATAAAACTCTCATTACTTGCAGATGATATGATACTATACTTGGAAAACCCTGAAAGATCTATAGCAAAGTTACTTGAGCTAATAAACAAATTCAGCAAGGTGGTGTGATATGAAATTAGTGTGCAAACATCAGTAACATTTCTATACATAAGCAATGAGCTAGCTGAGGAGTCAGTTAAGGAAAAAATTCCATTCAAAATAGCAACTAAAAGAATCAAATACTTAGGAGCAAACTTAACTAGGGATGTAAAGGACTTGTACACAGAAAACTGCATAACATTATTAAAAGAAATCAAAGGAGATCTAAATAGGTGGAAAGACATCCCCTGCTCATGGATAGGAAGGCTAAATATGGTTAAGATGTTAATTCTTCCCAAATTGATCTACAGATTCAACACAGAACCAATCAAAATTCCAACAACTTACTTTGAATATTTGGAAAAACTAGTTACCAGATTCATATTGAAGGGAAAGAGACCCCAAATAGCTAAAAACATCCTAAAAAAGAAGAAGACAGAAGCATTGACCAATGAAATTGAATTGAAAGTGCAGAAATAGACCACCAAATCGATGGTCAACTGATTTTTGACAAGATCCCCAAATCCTCTGAACTGGGACAAAATAGTCTTTCCAACAATTGGGCATGGGAGAACTGGAGATCAATAGCCAAGAGAATGAAAGAGGACCTCTATCTTACACCCTTCACAAAAAGTAATTCAAAGTGGATCAAGCACCTAAATATAAGAACTAGCACTATAAAGCTTCTAGAAGAAAATTTAGGAAAACATCTTCAAGACTTAGTAATAGGAGGTAGCTTCCTAAATTTGACACCCAAAGCACAAGCAACAAAAGAAAAAATAGATAAATGGGAATGCCTCAAAATCACATGCTTCTGCACCTCAAAAGACTTTGTCAAAAAGGTGAAGAGGCAGCCAACTCAATGAAAGAAATAAATGGAAATCACATATCACACAAAGGTTTGCTTTCCTGTATATACAAAGAAATTGTACAACTCAACAACAAAAGAACAAACAACCCATTATAAAATGGGTTAAAGATATGAATAGACATTTTTCCGAAGAGCAAATACAGATGGCTCAAAAGTACATGTCCCACTGACTCACACTAGAAATATGAATAAGTTCTTGTAAGAATTATTTCAAAGATATGATCCCAGAATAAAGAGTGATAAAGTCCAGGGTATAAGGGGAAAACTGCTATTACATGCTATGAGCTATGTTCAAAAGGAAACCATCAGCACTACCACAGCAACAGCAGAGGTAAATACTGGGGGTGGGACAAGAGTTAAGAGGTGATTTAGATTTCCATTTGGTGAGGGTGCGTTTACTGGTTTTCTTTCTCTTGGGAACAATGAAATTATCTAAAATTGAGAATGTTGATGGACTATGGACTTTGGAACCTCTACATGCTGCCTGATGAATGCAGGTGGCTGAAGGATGCACTGATGGAGAAGTAGAATGGTAAGCAATAGTGCATACTTATGAACAAAGGCCGTGCTGCTACAGAAGGGAACATTGTCATGAGACATACAATGATGTGAATGAACATGTGGGATATTTGGTGAGACAAAATCAGCCAGAAACAAAAGAACTAGAATGGTATGGCCACCTTTAGGAAATGCTAATAAGAAAACGGGCCTAGATTGTAAGCTTTTAGAGCAGACACATTAAGTCTGGAGAGGTGATTATTATTTCTGGATTTTGAGAGGCTGTTTTATATATATAACCTGATATTTAGAGATAAGAATGAAGCTGAACAGGTTGGGGTAAAGTAATTCAGAACATAAGGTTAAGGAAGTCAATGCTATGTTTTAGAACCACATGTACTCTTTGAGACCAACAGAAGAAAGGTTTATTTGATCTGGAACTAAAATTTTCTGTAGTGCATAATCTAATTCAACCTATCTATATGGCTCATTTGAACAACTGAAACACAGAGAGCACAGAATGAGAAAGAGGTCCTTTAATTCTGTATAAATTATTGTAATTCCTGGAAACATTCTATAGTATATTAAGCAGATAAAATAATATTGGCAATGTCCCCTGAGGGAGAGGAGAAAGAAAGACTATGGAACTATTAAAAACCTTACCATCATGGAATTCCCTAATACTGTGTCCAACCTTAGGGACACTCAAATCAATAGGCCATGCCCTCAGTCATGAGGCTTACCCTTGTGAAGCTTATGTAGGTAGCGTAGAAGCTTAATCTACCTGCAGGCATGCCTAAGAGTTACTTCTAAAGGACCTCTGTTGTTGCTCAGATGTGACCTCACTTTCTCTAAGCCCAACTCTGCAAGTGAAATCTTTGCCCTCCCCACTACGTGGGACATGACATCCAGGGGTGAAAGTCTCCCTGGTGATGTGGGAGATGACTCCCAGGGATGAATCCAGACCTGGCACCATGGGATCAACAATTCCATCCTGACCAAATGGAGGAAAAGAAGTGTAATAAATGAAGTGTCAGTGGCAGAGAGAGTTCAAATACAGTGAAGAAGCTACTCTGGAAGTTGCTCTTATGCAAGCTTCAGGTAGATCTTGCTACCTATAACCTGCCAACCCCCAACCAGGACAACTCCAGGCAATCCTAAGGAACACCTGGGGAAATATATAGGATTCCACAAAGGTTCCAGGCACTAGAGTAACTTTCCAGAAACCTACAACCTCCAGATGAGTCCCTAGCCCAGATAAGTCCTGAAACATAGCCCAGCCTATGTAGAACACCAGATAGTTCCATCTCCCTTCCAAAGGTGACAGACCCTTCCAAAATTAAAAATTTAGAATTGCCATAGTCCAAACAACCCCAATGAGAGGTATGGTAAGATCAAAGGTGATGGAGGAATTATCCATAGAAGATAGAACTTAACGAATATGAATGCTGAATCATTAAGTTGATATCTCTTTTAGTCTCCAGTATTTTAGAGCAGCTAGAAGTAAAAACCTAAAATTGTGAAACCGTAACCCATGTCAAAGTCCGAAATATGTTCTACAACTAATTGTGGTGCTGTACTTGGGAATTTATAGCTTTTTGTTTATATGTTATTGTTCACAAAAAAAGAAGGAAAAAAAGTCAATTGTGATGATAAAAAAGTATTTAAGCCTGCTAGCTACCTATATTCTGGAGCAGCCAGAAGGAAAAATATGAGAGGAGCATATGGTAGCCCATGACAAACTCTGGGACCTGTCCTTCAACCACTTTTTGAAGAGTGTTTTGAAAACTGTTGCTTTTTTTATTTCTTTGCTTTGTATATATACTATACTATACAATAAAAACAGTTTTAAAAAAAGTTACTTGATGACTACTTTTTCTCATGGGCCAGGCTCCACCCCTTGAAGAATATAAAAATGCAATGTCAGAGCAGCACAAATTCCTTACTGCCAACATGAAGTGGGGCATGCAGAGCCTCCATTCACATACCCTGACCTGAGCAGTTGGCCTCCCCAAGGGACTGGCCATGATGGCACCCCTTCCCCTACTTGTCTGAACCATTTCTGCTGTGTAGGTAATAAAATGGTCATTTGATGAAAGTCTTAAATATTCTTAAGTCTGTGTTTCATGGCACACTGTATAGCAGCTCACTTTAAAATATATTTTATTGAGGTATCATCACACACATACAGCCCATTCAGAGTATGCAATCAATGGTTCACAATATCATCACATAGTCATGTATTCATCACCAATATGATTTTAGGACATTTGTATCACTCCAGAAAATGAAAAAAAGAAAAAAAATCATACATTCCATACCTCTTACCCCTCCATCTCATTGACCACTAGTATTTCAAATCTACCCAATTTTTTTTACCCCTTATCCCCTCCCATTATTTATTTATTTTTGTCCTTATTTTTTTACTCATATGTCCTTACCCTGGATAAAAAGAGCATAAGAAACAAGATTTTGACAATCACATTGTCACATTGTGAAAGCTATATAGTTATACAGTCATATTCAAGAATCAAGGCTACTGGAATACAGTTCAACCATTTCAGGAACTTCCCTCTAGCCACTCTAATACATCATTAACTAAAAAGGGATATCTGTATAATGCATAAAAATAACCACCAAGATAACCTTTTAACTCTGTTTGAAATATCTCAGCCACTGAAACTTTATTTTGTTCATTTCTTTCTTCCTCATTTTGGTCAAGAAGACTTTCTCAGTTCCATGAAGCTGGGTCATGGCTTATCCTGGGTGTCCTGCCCCATGTTGCCAGGAAAATTTAGACCCCTGGGAGTCATGTTCCACACAGGGGTGTGAGTTCACCAGCCGAGTTGACTTAGAGAGAGAGGCCACATTTGAGCAACAAAAGAAGTTCTTTGGGGTGACTCTTAGGCACAATTATAAGTAGGCTTAGCTTCTCCTTTGCAGGAATAAGTTTCATAGGGCCAAATCCCAAGATGGAGGGCTGGCTCAGTCTATTCAATTGGTTGTCTCTACTGCTTGCAAAAAATACTAGAATTCTCCAGATGGGGAAGTTTGATATTTCTTCCTTTTTCCTCACTTCCCCAAGAAGACTTTGCAAGTACTCTTTTATTCCCTGCCCAAATTACTCTAAGATGTATTGGGGCACCATATTAACCTGTACAACCCAAAAAGATCTCATGCCTTTTTCAAGATTCCATGTAATTATGGTGTTCAAGTAGTCTGACCATACAAGTTAAATTACATGGTGTGCTACCCAAAATATAAATTTTGCACTGAATAAACATCTCTTTCTTTGGTCTCACATAGAAGTTGAAGTTCAAAAAAATGAAGCATATCATCCTTTATGCTGTACTCTGATTTATCTTAGTCCTAGCCAGATCAGTTTTATTCTTACCTCCAATTGAAGTCTGGTCAATTTTTCAACTTTTTAAAAAGTTGCTATATGGGATACTGCAGACTTTCATAGCTTCAGTGCTCCAACTCTGAGTTTCAGCTGTCAAATAAATATCTGAAGTTTCAGGGAATGACCAGGTTATACACAAGAGCTCAGTAACTCTGAATTTAGAAAAAGAAATAACAGTTACAACTCCAGGACAGATGTGACTCTGTAAGAATTTATAATCTAGGAACCTTTATAATAGGTCCCAACCTCTGAATTAGTTCATATGAGTTAGGCAGGATAATATTTGTCTTTTTGTTTCTGACATTTCATTCAACATGTTGTCCTCAAACTAGTTGCATGCCTCACAATTTCATTCCTTCTTGCAAATGCTCAGTAGTCCATTGCATGTACGCACCACAGTTCCCCCTTACATTCCTCAGTCATTGTGCCCTTAGGCCCCCTCCATCCACTGAGAGACACAAACAATTGCCACCATAAATACCAGTGTGCAAGTGTCCATTTGTGTCTCCACCTCCAGGTATATACCCAGAAATGGGGTTTCAGGATCATGTGGCAACCCTACTCTTTGCCTCCTATGGAACCACTGCACTGACCTCCAGAGAGGCTGCACCTCTCAGCTTCCCTACCAACAGTTAATTGGCATAAATTTTTCACCACATTTTCTCTGGCACTTGCTACTCTCTGCTCATTTTAAAGAGTCTTATTCATACATCATACAATCCAACCTAAGTAAAATATCAATGGTTTTTGGTACATTCACATAGCCATGCCTTCACCACCACAATCCATATGAAGACTTTTCCTTTTCTTCCACAAAGAATCCATACCCCTCCCCCATATTCCCTGCTTGTTGACATTTAGTTTTGGCATAATGCCTTTATACATTCAGTGGAAGCATATTATAATGTCACTGTTGACTAAAACCTCTATCTTGCAATGATTGTATTTTTTCCTGCATACCATTCCATTTTCAACACCTTGTGATGTTGACATTCATTTGTTCTCTTTCATGCAAAAATATTATTTTATCTGTACATTTAATCACCATCATTGTCCACTCTAGGCATTGATAAGTTATACCATCTCAGTCTTTATCCTCTGTCTTTCCTTCTGGTGTCATACATGCCCCCAGCCCTTCTCCCGCAACCATACTCACACTCAGTTTTCTTCAGTGCACTTACATTATTGTGCTGCCATCAGATAGTATTGTGCTGTCCATTTCTGAATTTTTATAGTGAATTGTATTGCATATTCTGGACTCCTTCAGAGCCAAATGCCCAATCCCTATCCTCTTTCTAACTTCTGATAACCTGTGTCCTTAACTTTAACTTTCAAAGTTTACTCATTAATGTTAGTTCATATTAGTGAGGTCATACAGTATTTTTCCTTTCATTTCTGGCTAATTTCACTCAGCGTAATGTCCTCACGGTTCCCACCCACTTTTTGTTCCATCTTTACCTCAATTCCTGTGCTGATGGACTTTACAACATCCCCCAAACTAGCAGTTTTTCAGCCAACTCCTCATACCCGTAATTAATGGGCAGAAATTAAATTTGATCATCATCTAGAACTACTTCAACCTCCAAGATTTTAAATCAACCCTTGGCTTTCTATTAGCTTGTTAAGCTTTATCCTAAGGGAATAATAGCCATTGCCAAATCTTCTAGGTTTGGTTATATATTAAAGATAATCTTTTATTTGTTTTAGCTTACCTTCTTGGGAGAAGGAATTTCTTAAATTCATGGACAAACTTCAATGCTTTAATATATTAACTTTTTATGGAGAAAATGATAACTTTATTTTTATATAAATATTTCTTATAAGGTTATATGCCGATTTGGCCAAGTTCAGGTGTCCAGTTGTTTGGCCAAAGCAAGCACTAAGCTGACTTACTGTGAGGACATTCTGTGGACTTAAAATCATCAGTAAGTTGATTGCATTTGTGGCTGATTTCATCTATAATCACCTGAGGAGAGCGGCTTCAACAATTAGAGACACCTGGTCCAATCTGTTGAATGGTTTCAAAGGAGAAGTGATGCCTGGTTCAGCAGTCAGAAGGAAGAATTTCCATCTCTACTGCAGCCAGCAGCTTCTCCTGGGGAATTCATTCAACGCTTTCTTTGGAGTTTCCAGCTTATGGCCTGCCCTATGGAATTTGTACTTGCCAATCCCCACAGTCATGTGAGACAATTCTTAATACAAATCTCATAATATTTACAGCTGTCTCCTATTGTTTCTGCTTCTCTAGAGAATTCCTACTAATACAAAGAAATAATATATAAAATGTACTGATTGGAGAATTATTTTGTATAGTGTGTTGTTCTAGTTTGCTAGCTGCCAGAATGCAATATACCAGGAGTGGAATGGCTTTTAAAAAGGGGGAATTTAATAAGTTGCTACTGCCTACGGTTCTAAGGCTGTGAAATTGTCCAAATTAAAGGAAGGCTATAGAAATGTTCAATCTAAGGTATCCAGGGAAAGATACCTTAGCTCAAGAAGACTGGTGACATTCAGCATTTCTCTTTCAGCTGTAAGAGCACATGGCGAACATGGTGGCATCTGCTAGCTTTCTCTACAGGCCTCTTGCTTCCTGAAGCTCCCTGGGGGCACTTTTCTTCTTCATCTCCAAAGGTCTCTGGCTGGTGGACTCTGTGGTTCTCTCGTCCTTCTGTCGTGGTTCTATGGCTCTTTCCTCACTCTCAAAAGGAACTCTCTACAAACTGTCTCCTCTTTTATAGGATTCCAGTAAACTTACCAAGACTCATATAGAATGGGTGGAGACATGTCTCCATCTAATCAAGTTTAATACCCACAACTGATTGAGTCATATCTCCATGGAGATAAGCTAATTAAAATTTCCAACATACAGTACTGAATGCAGATTAGAAGAAACTGTTGCTCCTACAAGATTGATTAGGATTAAAACATGGTTTTTCTAGAGTACATAAATCCTTATAAACCAGCACAAATGTGTTTATTGAGTGCCTGTTAGTTTCACTCTTCGTATTGTGAAGAGCTCACAACAGAGTGGCAGAAAGTGCATGTTCCAAGCATATATATGTCTTTATATGTATGTATTTATATATGAAAAATAATTTATCCAATGCTTGGCTCTTTTTCAAATATATTTAACACAATTTCCTTATATGATATAATTGTGGTGATAATTAAACAATTCTGTGAATATACTAAAAATATTGATTTGTGCACTTTAGCTAGATTGTATGGTATTTGAAATATATCTCAATAAACTTATTTTAAAATATAATCATTGTTATACCTGAGCAGAGGGAGTATTCTGTAGAGCACACAGTCATAAAAATTGAATTAATATCTTCTTGTTCTCTCTGAAGTTAAAAACTAATGTACTTTCAAAACACATTAAAGTACACTTATAGTTAGCAGTGGTTTTTATTCTTCACCTTTATTTTACAGGTTTTATTGTCTGGTTTTAGAAACTTAGATCATGTATAAGCCCAGTTAATATGGTTTGAACCCAGTTTGGACAGTTCTTGATCTTAGTTTATATTTTGGTGGGTCATGATCCACTGTAAATAAGATCACTTCAAGATGTTACTTCAGTTAAGGAATGGCCTAACTGAATCAGGTTTGTCTTTAATCCAGAAAACCAAAGTCCTTTATAAGTAGAGTGAAAGTCAGAGAGAGAAGCTCAGGGAGCAACCAGAAGCTGGAAGTCTCTGGAACCCTAAAAGAAAGGAGAAGATGTCAGCATTTGCTTTGTCATGTGATAGAAAAGACAAGGGCCAAAGCTCACAGGCACCAGCCCCCAGAATGCCACAGAATTCTGGGAGAAAGCATCACCCTGCTCACACCTTGGTTTTGAATTTCTCCTAACCTCAGACCTGAGCCTGTGAATTCTCATTGTTTAAACCAAACCATTGCAAGGAATTTGCTTTAACAACCAGGAAACTAAAATACCAATTACATAATGAAAAGTTGTAAATTGGAGTCAGTGACCCCTTAATTGTTTTCCAGAAAGATTGTTTCTGAATGCTTAAACCTGCCACTGTTTCTCTTGCTCAGAAATTGAAGTTCTGTTGTTCATGGCTTGTTGTTTTTTTATCAGAGACATCCATGAACAAATAATTTAGAGAATGAAGTTGATTTTTTAAAGACTATATCGATGCTACAGAATTCCTTAGAGCACATTGACTTATTGCATTTGAGACAAGTTATCATATTTTAATAAGACTTTTGCCTTGAGAACTTTTATAATTTAATCATAGCAGGGAATAGGCAAAGAATATTTTTGAAGCTTTGCTCTAACTTTCAGATTTTCTCATAAATTTTTTACTATAGTTCACTGAAAAATATAATCTCAAAAAATAATCTCAATGCTCTCATTGAAAAGCAGACAAGTTATGAAAAATCTCAAAGATAATAAACACCATGAAGTCTTGGATGAATGAAATTATCCTTCACTAATTAAGATTTTTAAATATAAATTTATAAATATGAGTATATTTAGAAATACCTGAAGATCTTCTGTAATATAAAAATGGAGACTATTAAGCAGTACTTGCATGTTATAAGTTACTTATGAAATTGTCTCTGTTTTGAGCTTTCAAATATCACGGGACTGATTCATTTAAAAGGCTAAGCTAATTGGATAAAAGACCATTGTTAATCTCATAAACACTGTTGCATTATTGTTAACATAGTATTTGTATTTTTAAAAATTAACAATTATAGTTTATAGTTATTGTGTATTTGTGACACAGATTCATTCAGTCCTCATTACAACCCTGTGTTTTTGGTTGTTGTTACTTTTTTTTTGCACTGGCAGGCACCAGGAATCGGCCGGCATGGCAGGTGAGAACTCTGCCTGCTGAGCCACCGTTGCCCACCCAACCCTATGCTTATTATCTCTGTTTTTTTTTTGATGCAGAAATGAAGATTCCGAAAGTTTAGTTAACTTGCCCAAGCTCACATATCGAGGAAGTAGTGCAGTTAGCAGATTAACTCTAAGGACTCTGCCTGAAACTTTCCATGATACTGCTATATCATTTATTTGTTTAATATGTTTTTTAGTGTATTTATACACTGAAATATATACATGATATGTATATCAAGCACTCTTCTTATCTTTCCTTGGAACATAAAAGAAAAGAAACACACACTCTTACTTTCCTTCTATATAAATTGAAGCTCTATGTTATATGTTAAAATTTATGAGGCTACTGTAGATATAAATTGTGAGATTTAAGATTTTTCTGTAGGTTCTTTTTTTAATGTTTTAGAGCCTGAAATATATGGATCCCAGGAATTTCATGGCTTGATTTAAAAGAAATAACTTTGTTTTCGTTTGTATGCATAATTCATTTTAAAACTGAAACTTCATCAAGATACGTGGAAAAAGGCAGATCATAAACAAATAGAAAGTTTTGTATTTCACAATAATAAAACTAAAAGTAGTAATTTAAACTTTAAAAGAAATTATTTAGAAGGCAATTAATTATAAATATCTGATTTCACAACAAGCTAACTTTGCTAAAGTTCTGTCACTTTGAAGGGAATTCTTTACTCTTATCTGGAAGTCTAATATCTAATATTTAGTATGCACATAGCATATTTGTAAAGACTTAGCTACCTGAATAATGCATTTAATCAGAAACTTAAATGCAATGTGTTTTCTTATGTCGCTTGATTAGGAAAAACATTATTAGTTTCCCAAAATTTGAAACTTAGAGCTAATCATATGCATAATGTTCTTTTAGAGTTTAGATTTTAGTTCTGAAATAAACGTTGACTATAAAGCAGAATATGCTTTCTGTCTT
Organism: Tamandua tetradactyla; assembly: GCF_023851605.1. Classification (NCBI taxonomy): domain Eukaryota; kingdom Metazoa; phylum Chordata; class Mammalia; order Pilosa; family Myrmecophagidae; genus Tamandua; species Tamandua tetradactyla. Next base: position 168,181,227 of record NC_135329.1, read on the forward strand.
AGTTCATAATGCTTCATCCAATTCCATAAACTACAGTGAATAAGAAACGTCTTCAAGTTAATGAAAATAATATGTAAATTTTTATCACAGTTCTTAAATGAATGAAATCCCTTTTTCAGATACTCTTTCCTCCCTTCTTTTAATCAAAGCAGATGAATGAAACTAATAAATATGAAACTTTGAATGTGCAAATGATCTGCCATTTAAACATTTTAACAAAGTTTTCCCATGACACTTTCTTTTGAGAGGAAAGGGGTCACGAAAGGACTTTTGTGATATGCCTCCACAAGTCATATAACTTAAACTCCATTTCATCTATCCTTCACTCCCAGGACTTTCTGCAACTCTGAAAAGTGCTAAGGATAAGGGATTTAAAAGGTTGCTGAAAGTAATTCACAATACGTCAGCATGAGCAGTTACTTCTGCTATTGGTATAATGGTCACTGCTGTTGTCAACACACCTAAAGTGTGCTTCTCTCCCAGACATGCCACTTCTGAATATTTTCTTCATCCTTTGGGGATGGGGGCTGCCTTACCAGTATGCAATCTAGGACATCTTGGCAAATCATAAATGATTCCCTGTATGAGGCCAGGCCTTTCCTACTCTTCGCTTTGTAACTGCATCTTTCCAGACTTGATTTACTGTGTCTTCATCCTTTCCTTTTATGGAGTAATGTTTATACAACTCAAAATTTCCCATTTTAACCAGTTTTAGTTGTGCAATACAGTGGTATCAGTTACATTCACAATATTGTGCCAACATCATCCTTTACCAAAAATTGTTCAGTACCTCAAACAGAAACTCTGCACCCATTAAGCAATAAAGTGCCTTATTTACTTAGACAGATAATGCTTACTTAAAAAACGAAACATACACCCAAAAACCACAGGCGGCCCACATGCGCTTCCCACCTGCAATTACCAGAAAACTTCCATTTCCCTCACCAGTCTGAGCAATTAATTAGTTGTTTCAATCAAGACATATCCTGTGCCTACTTTGTTCCAGCTCTGTAGATAGAATGCTAAATATAATGGTGAGCCAAACCAGATGTGTTCCTGCCCTAATGAAATCTAAGCCAATGGGAGAGAAATTAATCAAACAAAGGTTAAACTGACAGTGGAACTTAGCTTTACTGGCTTCATATGTTCTTTAACTGAGGAAAACTTTGCAGCACTTACAAAGTCCCTAACAATGTCTCAGACATTGGATGGAAGGAAGAGAGCACACATTTATTAATTACATTATTGATATGGGTCAGAAATGTAACATGCTTCCTCTCTGTTTCTTATTGTTCAAACTGTTGGGCCTTCAACATGATGAAAAGGTCTAGTTGAATGTTTCAGGATGTTAATCACCTGTGAAGTAGGTATGGATTGAGTATAGATTTTGACATGAATCCAACTTGAACACTTCATATAGTAGCCTATTCCTACATGATTACTGATTGGGAATACATATGTGAAACCCTCTGCTTATATCTTCATTATGCAAAAATGTATTTTTTTTCACAATACGTAAGTAACCATTGGAACCTTTAGGAATGGCTAGTAAAATTATCTCTCGGCATGTGTATGATACTAAGTTTTCTACTTTAATTCAAACGCAAAAATTCTTAAGTATTACTCCCTACAAAAGGTTATACATCCAAGTGATTGCTTATTCTTTGAAGTAAAAAATGCATGTGTCTTACTACAATTTTCAGTTATTCTGTGACCATGCACAAATCACATAAACTCTCTGAATCTTTATTTTCTCATTTATAAAACATGAATGACATTTTGAAAAGTAGCATAATCCATGTAAAATACTCAGAGCAGTATCTGTTACATAATATGTATGTAATTAAATTGTTATATTAATATTGATTGCATATTAATAGATATTTAACAGAATACTAGGTATACTAATTTTGGCTTTTGCTGCTATGGATAGTTTGCATACATGTCAAAATAATCGAAATTGATTTTTTATAGGAATATTCCTTATTTAAGTCCTACAAAGTTCCTCTAACCACGACAGATATTTAACAGACCACCAGACAATATTTTCTTGAAACATGACTTGCATTTTCACATTCTATCCATTGATAGAATAACAAATAAAGCACCACATTATTTATTTATTTATTTATTTACATATTTATTATTTTGTTCCCATCACATTTTATATTCTCTTTCAGCTATCATTTCTGAGAAATGAATATCATTGCATTTTCAGTTCTCCTATATTTCCTTCCATTTTTCCTGTGTGGAATTTCTTAGGGTAACACCTGAAATTTCTAAAACAAATTAGTCCCCTCCTAATTTACTTACTATGTAAAACAAAATCAATAACAATGCCATGTTTTCTGCATCTCTATAGTCCCTTCACTCTGTTTTCATTAAAACTTAACTGGTGGTCACTTTTTTGTTTCCGTCTTGTGACAGATATTAGAAATAAAAAAGTGAATAGATCTCCCTTTAGTGTAAAAACTCACCCTCGAACAGTCAGATTTGAAAGAGCGTCTACAATAAAAAGCAGCAAGTCCTATAGTTGTTGTTTTTTTTTTTTTTTTTACATGGGCAGGCACCAGGAATAGAACCCAGGTCCTCTGGCATGGCAGGTGAGCATTCTTGCCTGCTGAGCCACCATGGCCCACTCCCTATGTTAGTTTATTGTAAAGAAGTACACAGAAAAGGTTGGAATTAAATTGAACTTACTGAAGCAGGAGACACTTCATAAATAAAGAGATGTGCCCCAAAGGGGATAAATTGAGTGTAGAGTATTTCAGGGAAAGGGAATAAATAGCATACTAAGTTTAAGAGGCTGGCTGTAGTTGGGAAGTTGGTGAACACTTGTGTGACTCAGTACAGAGAGCATGGGCCGAGGGAGAGCCAATGAGACCGCAGAGTTAAATGTGAATACAACAAAGAAAAGGGAGACATTTGCAAATGCATTTTATGAGAATTAATGTGGAAGGAGGTCCTAGTGTAGGTAGTATGAGGCAAGAAGGAAAAGTCTGGAAACTACTTAGGACACTGCTGCAAAAAAATTAGACATGGGAAAGGAAAGGATTAATAAGAGAAAGATTGGAACTAACTGGAATTTAAAAGAAAAAGAAAAGAGAGACTAACAAACCTAAGAGCCATAAAAACTGCGGCAGATTCCTTTACTCTCACTAAAAAACATTGTTTTACACTTTATTAATTCTACTACTGTTTTCACAGGATTCCTGTGCACCAGTGTCTGCATGGAAGGAGGAGTTAGCGTATGTGTATGTGGATATGAAGGAGTTTTCAACATACAGTGCGTTTACGAACTCAGGGGAACTTAGAAATAAGGGTCCACATGAAAATCATCTCCAGGTGAAAGCTGAACTGGACCACCGCCCACCTGGCCAGGGTGTGCTGGAGCTGCTCACAATGCCTTGCAACAGCCAATTATGTGTATCCTTCCCATGTCCTTGCTCAGGAACTTGATGTTGGTAGTTTGAATTCAGGCATTGTGCAATTTTCGAACCAAGGAAATTTTAGCAAATGCTGTGAATTGGAATTCTCTTCTCTGTGCCCTGCTTCCAGAGCACAGGTTATTCATTTGCCAGCTTCATTTAGCTCTCTTTATTTAGCCATTTCCCCATTCTTTCTCCAAGACCAATAGAAACAAGCATATTTGCAGGTTCTCTCAGTCAGCAAACTCCCAGTGATAAGTGGGTGTAAGTTCCCTCAATTCATAAGCAGCCCCTAAAACCTCTCTGGAGTGTTCTCTTACACATAAACACATCACACCTTTCCTCTGGAAACCATTCATGGGAAGAAAGACAAACTTCTCAAACTCTTAAGGCATAGAACTTTCCATTTCATTAATCACTCATGACAAAAATAGAGAACCACCTCTGAATCTTCCAGACCTTCTTTGATTTACCCATTTAGAATCTGACTATTTTTTAACCTCAATTGTCCATGCAGGTGAGAAGAAACATATCCCATGTCTCCAGTTTCTGCCTTACATATCACATATGTTTAATCTGATAATCGGAGGTGAAGTTTGAGTTTAACCCTGGAAAGGAATGAAAAGGAAAGTTTCTCATAAGTTCATTTCTTCCGACTTCTCTCATGGCAGTACACCTTTGCTTGTCCTGTACAAAGCTTCTACACAGGGGTCTGTGCCGGTCCAGCATTGTCTCTGTCTAAGACAGGTTGGTAATTCTGTCTAATTCTTGGGTTCAACTAGCAACCCGACATGGCCCTGATATTAACTAGGTTCTCCAACACTCTTTTAGTGGTGCATTAATAAGTTTTTCTCCCATTTGCTTTGCATTTTTGTCTGATTTTCAATTGGTTCAGAGCTTGAGAAGGGAAAAAATGTGCTTTTCTTTGAACCAGTTAGCAGACTTTAAAATCAGTGTGTTAGGCAAAATAGTCTACTGAGCCATGTAGGGAATTGAAGATAAAAATGCACGTAGGCAGCTAATTAATAAAGTGGTTCATTATTCAGTGACAATGTGAAATTAGACATGGCAGTGGCTTTAAGAAAAAAGATGAAGGAGCATGTTTGGAAAAATAAGCAAAAAATTGCAATGTATGAAAGAATAGGTAGAATTTTAGGAAATCAAAGATAAAACTCTGTGCACTTGAAAAATGTCAATTCATTAGAGAATAGAGTGCTAACTTCTTAATTTTTTTTTTCTTTTCTTATATACCTATGTCTTTGTTTATAGTAAGTCCCAACCAAGAAAATACGCTCTTGGTTGGGACTTACTATTTTTATTCATGCTATAAAAATGTACCTTGTCCACCTAAATTAAATGTTTTCAAAACAAGTTAATCACATTTCCATTTCTTCCATCAATTTACTTCTTAATTGCAGTTCTAATCAAAACCAAATGAACTTTACCAAAGAAAAAATTTGTAGTCTTTGCATATAGTGTTATACTTGGAAGATTCAGAGAAGTTTGCTAATTAGGTTATCACAATTTTGCGTGAGTTCACGTTTCATCTCAGGAAGTGAAAGCAGAAGAAAAAAAAGTAGCATAAGAAATAGAATAAAACTGAAGTCTCTCAATCCTTTTTTATGTACTAGAAAATGTACTGGACAAATTTGTGACCTTGATTGAGCTCCTCTTCTCTTGAAATGTGTAGCAATAGGCCAATCACATTTCACTTAGGTGTTTTAGAACTATAGTTTCAAATAAGGTGAGGAGTATTTCCTGTCAAGGAAGAATAATACTGTGCTTTATATGGGCTCACACTAGTGGTCATTTTATGAAATAAGGTTTATTAAGTTTGTAATGATCAGGTGATTTCCCCAAAATCATGTTATTTTGCTCTGGTGTTACATTCTGTAATCATAGCTTAAATGAATCAGATAGGCTTTGCCATGTTAATAGGATAATTGAAGCCATAAAGCAGTGGATTATGAAATAATAGCTATTTAATCATAGCTTATACATATAAATGCTTAGTATTTCTAAGCATTTATATGTAGTAACTAATTTAATCCTCACTATACCTGACATATTTAGTCTAGGGTTTTCTAGATGAAGAAATGGAAGGAAAGAAAGGTAAGCCACTTGCTTAAGTTCATGCAGTCCAATAGTTCACAGCTATGATTTGATCTCTGGTAGTTTAGCTCCAGAGTGATATTGCTAATCAATACTATAAAGTGTCACCTTTTATTTATAACCTCTTAATATTGCTCTGTTTTATTCATTTTGGTTTCTCTCATCCATGGGTCTTTTGGGTTGACATTTTATATTTTAATATTTGTGGTCATTTGGAAATAAACAAAAAACATCTTAGTTTACTGATTTCTATTCAGACACAAATATGCAATTTGATACAAGGTAGAATATTAGTCTGCTTCAAAGGAAATCTCTCCAGTCTCTTGGAATTTTTATGTTACAGTCAAGGCTGCTTTTCTCTTGATAACACTAAGATTAAAAAAGATGAAAATAGACTATGCCAAAGAAGAGCTACTGCTGCCTGTTTGACTATCTTTTCCCATCTTGTTTTTTTTTTTTCTCAGATTGTGAATGTGTAGCTCAGTTCTCCCATTTCATCCTGCCCTTTGTAATATTCATAGTTCTCGTTTATTTACTCATCTCATTAGCTAACCACAAAAATTTTGTAATTTCTCAGACTGAGAAACTACAGTGTTCCTTAAAGAAAATAAATTCTTCATCACCTCTGAATTTATTAGATTACAGTGTGGCAGGGTGAAAACAGTTATACACCTATTTTCCTATAATCATGTTTTCATGCAGATATTATGGTAATAGTCATTTTTTCAAAATCAAAGATTTTAATTTGTGTTCTACTGGAAGACAGCTTCCAACTCTTAGCACCATGTGAGTGCACTGGTGTGTCTGTGCACACCTACATACACACCTGCACAATTCATATATACTGCTTGAAAAGCATGAACTAGATATAAATTAAATGAGCAGCACTGTGATTCTTTATAACTAATCATACGTTATTTGGAAATCTATTTAAAATTTTGAATAAAGAAAATTTTTTAGGTCTATTCAATTACTTAAGTCTCTATAACACTGATGTATGACTATATAAATTCCTAAATCTGACTCACAGTAAATCATTGGTTTAATTAAAAAACTGCTGTATTTTTCAGAGACTCAGAAATATTCCAATCATGTTAAGCTCTAACACAGTAATATTTTTCCCATAACTTGAACTTATTCTAAAAAATAAAATCAAATTATTCTATAATGGCCTTTCTAAGATATTTTCTGAATATATTGGAAACAATTTTCAAATTGACAAACTCTTCTTATGCACCTGCAGCTTCACCAGATGTATATTTAGGGGAATTACCCAGGTCAATTAGCAGTGCAATTCCTCCATAACCCTAATACAGAGGTCACTCAATATGGAATATACTTTAGGAATGCTACCTAAAATCTGGGCAGTGTTCAATTGATAGAACATTTATGAGAGTGGAAATATTGTGGGGATCAACTGAAAATGGCCATTTTTTTCCTGATCACTCTCCTTTCCTGATATTAGATTTTTTCCTTGAGGTTTCTATTGGTACTCACAGCACACAAGATCTTCTTTTCTTATATTTACATAATCTGAGGCAAGAAAAAAGTCACAGAAATTCAAATGAGCTATTGTTTCTAGGATTTGGTTAATTGTGGACACTAAGAAGGGAAATAAATTAGAAAGGGAGCATTTGAATACATGCTGTAAGCATTCTCATTCTTTTCATCATAGGAAATTGGGCCATTTAGTTAGAAAACAATTATAATGCAGAAAAGCTGAATTATGTGAATAGCTTATGTAATTTTAAAGACTATTAGTATAATTTGGAAATTCAATTAAAATTTAAATTTTCAATTCTCATCATAGTTCAAAGAGCAGAGAGTTTATTTTGAATTTACTTAAAAACAAGAAAAGGTTGTTAGCAGTAGAAACACTTTAAGAATATTCTTTTCATTTTTATTTCTTTTCACAGTGTCATATTTGACAAATTAAAACTGGGGTTCTCTCTACGACCATGGTCAAAAAATTGGTAGGTCAGTATACAGCTGACCAAAAGTTCTAATTTTAAGATAAAAGGCACTTATACAAAGAAGTAGCAAAGAGTGTGCCCTTAATTCTTTCCCTATTGAAGCATATTAGATCATTTATAAACATATTCTAAAGTTAAAACATTCATCAACCTTGAATTATCTATAAAACAACTTCGAACTTTCATGTTATGCACAATAAGTGGAGGGTTCAGGAAGAAAATAGGCTGATATTATAAGCTTCTTTTTGTAATACTAGTAAGGGTACTATAAATATCTGTTATAAATTAATAAACAAGTCATCTCTGATTCTTCAGAAAACACATTTTATCTTATATACAGAGCAAATGTATAGAGTTTTTGCTAGAATTTAAGAAATAGGTTATAGAAATATGCTTGCTTTTTCTATTATTCTTTAACTATATCTTCAGTAGTGGCTTGCACGATAATTTGAGCCATTTGCGCGTGCTTTACTTTTCCTCCATTTCCTGCTTCCGGTGCACTATTTCCCCATAGATAAGTTGTTACAGCAGAAGATAATGGAGTTTATGACATTCAGTGGGGAGCCTGTCAATGATGACTCCAGCTGCTCCCTTTCTTTTCCTTTCCTTACACTCCTCTACTATTCCCAGGCACAGTGAGAAACAATTATAAAAGCCATGAGCCATTATAAAATATTATACTGCCAAATGGTTATTTTTAAAAGGCTTTCAATCTTTTAGGTCTCTTTGTTTAGCCTCAGAAGTGGCAAATTGTATCATTATTTTCCATTCAATCTGCAGCATAGAGATGAGAGTTTTCTGCCTTGAGGGCAAGGCGATTAGATACTGCATCCAATTTATATCACTTCTTATGTTTGCCCTCCTCACGTCAATCTAAAACCTTCACCATCATACACACCTCCAATCTTTTACCTGAAGCCTTCCTTTCCCAACCTTCTTGAAGTGACCTCTTCTTGTGCATTTCCATGTTAAAGACCACTAACCTTTTATGAAACAATGATCTGATAGACATAACTAGTATCCACCAATATCCAGTTCTTTTACCCTTTCCATGAAGAAAACTGTACTTTTCAGCTGACTTACACATGTGAGGGGAGTTCAAAAAACTAATTCTGACCAATGAAGTATGAGAGACATGACATTTGTCACCTCTGGACTATGAAAACAGCAAAGATGTTTCTCAATGTTTTCTTGCCCCCTGCAATGGCACCCAAAGACTGATGTTGTGATGATGCAACTCAGGAGTCTGACAGCTCCATCAGCCTGTGTGACCCTAAGCCCCTGCCCCCATCTCCAGACTTGCATATGATCTTTAGACAGTGGAAATAAGCAATTATCTTTTGTTTGTTAAGCCACTGAAATTTCATGTTACCATATTATAATCCTATTTCATACAGCACAAAGATTTTTCTATCTTCCTAAAGACTTAATGTCATTAAGCAGTATGGAATTTTGGGGGAACCTTGAAATATTTGGCAGGATTTATGGGTGTGGCAGGACTAAGTTGCCCCACTACTTGTTGCCACGCACCTCTCCACCAAGCAACTGTCCAGAGATATCAAAGAGGGAAGGGAAAAAATTGAGTATCAAAGAGGCATAGGCAAGAAACTTGCTTATACTGAGAGGTAATATGACACTTTGGAAAGAGCGTAGAGATTGGTGTGCATCCTAACTCTATTAATTTAATAGTGTGTGCCATTCGACAAGTTACTTAAAATTTCTGGCTCATTTACCTCAGCTATAACTGTATGATAATAGAATATAATCTACCTTTCAGGATAGAAGTAAGGATTACATAACTGCAAAGTTATTGAACCAAAATATCTGCTTGGAAAATGTCTTCTTGCTTTTGGAAATCTACTGAATGAGTCATAGGGTCCACTGGTTTATAAACAATTTAATTTCTGTGTAATTCATTTCACTTTAATCATATCCTACCTTGTGGCATCACATTCATTTAAATCTTGCTTGTGTGTGTGTGTTTTATTTGACTTGTCAAGGTGTTAATTTTATACTGCAATTCATCTAGAGTTTATTATTTTCTAGTAGGCTTTGTAAGACTAAGTTTCATCATCTGTGAAATAAAGATTGTTTTGATAAATTTTGGTAAAGTTTTTTATAAAAAAAGGTGAAATGCCTATAAGATATTGGCCATTCAATAAACGATAGCCATTATTGTTATTATTATTATTATATGCTGTTGGCCGCATAAATGTTAAAATACATAGACTAATTAGCATAAATGGTGATACCTTGAAACTCTCAACCCTTCCCAATGATAAGAAATGTTATTTTCCATTAACTTTAGATTTCCTTTAACTCATATTTGAGCACTTCCAGTTTTGCTATTTAATCTTCCCTTAAAGGTCAGCCAGAATCTTGTTGAAAATATTGGGAGATCTCTTTATTGAACTCTACAGTAACCTCCAGCTCCTGAAAAGAAATTCAGCAAGCTGAGGAAAAGTTCGGAGTTTAAACAGCTTGGTTTGCCGCTGGTTTCAATTTATCCTCCAATTTGTGCTGAGTATGGAATAAAGTGAAGGGAGGAAAAAACTGCCAGGGCAGCAACTATAAGTTAAGGAGACCTAAAATGCGTTATATATTCTTTGGAAATAAAGATCACACACTATTCATCTTTTTTTTTTTTTTAACTTTTTTTTATTGTATGGTATAACATATATACCAAGCAAAGAAATGAAAAAGCAATAGTTTTTAAATCACTCTTCAACAAGTAGTTACAGGACAGATCCCAGAGTTTTTCATGGACTACCATACGATCCTCTCATATTTTTCCTTCTAGCTGCTCCAGAATATAGGAATCTAGAGGGTTTAAATATTTTTTATCATTACAATTGACATTTTTTCCTTCTTTTTTTGTGAAAAATAACATATATACAAAAAAGCTATAAATTCCAAAGCACAGCACCACAATTAGTTGTAGAACATATTTCAGAGTTTGGCATGGGTTACAATTCCAAAATTTTAGGTTTTTATTTCTAGCTTGTTCTAGTTTGCTAGCTGTCATAATGTAAAATACCAGAAATAGAATGGCTTTTAACAAGGGGAATTTAATGGGTTGCTAGTTTACAGTTCTAAGGCCGAGAAAATGTCCCAATTAAAAAATGTCTATAGAAATGTCCAATTTAAGGCATCTGGGGAAAGATACCTTGGTTCAAGAAGGCCAACATCCATTTTTCTCTATGGTGGCATCTGCTGGCTTTCTCCTGGCTCTACCAAAAGGGACTCCCTCCAAAATGTTTCCTCTTTTAAAGTATTCCAGCAAGCAACCCCGCAGAAATCATCTAATCAAAAGTTACCACCCACAATTGGGTGGGTCACATCTTCATGGAAACAATCAAAATGCTCCCACCCAGCAATATTGAATGAGGATCAAAGGGCATGGCTTTTCTGGGGTCCACCACAGATTCAGATTGGCACATAGCTGTTCTAAAATACTAGTGACTAAAAGAGACATCAATTTAATGATTCAGCATTCATGTTCATTTGTTAAATCCTACCTTCTCTGTATAACTCCACGATCACCTTTGATCCTTCCATTCCTCTTTTTAGGGGTGTTTGGGTTACAGCAATTCTAAATTTTTCATATTGAAAGGGTCTGTCACTAATATGTGGTAAGGTGATAAAACTTTCTGATGTTCTGGAGAGGCTGGGCTAGATTTCAGAACTTATCTGGACCAGGGACCCATCTGGAGGTTGTAGAAAGTTACTCTAGTGCCTGGAACCCTTGTGGAATCTTATACATTGCCCTAGGTGTTCTTTAGGATTGGCTGGAATGGTCCTGGTTGGGGATTGGCAGGTTATGATAGCTAGCAAGGTCTAAGTGAAGCTTATGTAAGGGCAGCCTCTAGAGTAGCCTCTCAAATCTATTTGAACTTTCTCTGCCTCTGATATTTTATTAGTTACACTTCTTTTCCCCCTTTTGGTCAGGATGGAATTGCTGATCCCACGGTGCCAGGTCTGGATTCACCCCTGGGAGTCACCTCCTACGTCGCCAGGGAGACTTTCACCCCCAGGTGTCATGTCCCATGTAGGAGGAAAGGGCAATTTTTTTCACTTGCAGAGTTGGGCTTAGAGAAAGTGAGGTCATACCTGACCAACAAAAGAGGTCCTCCAGAAGTAACTCTTAGGTATGCCTATAGGTAGTCTAAGCTCCTCCGCTACCTACATAAGCTTCACAAGAGTAAGCCTTATGATCAAGAGCATGACTTATTGATTTGGGTGTCCCTAAAGTTTTACACAGTATCAGGAGATTCCCTGATGGTAAACATTTAATAGTTCAATATTCTTTCTCCCATTCCTCAGGGGACTTTGCCAACACTTTTTGATTATCTGGTTAATATACTCTAGGATGTATCCAGGCATTCTGATAATCTATACATGATTAAAGGACCTCTTTCTTATTCTGGCCTCCCTGTGTTTCAGTTGTTCAAATGAGCTATACAGATAGGTTAAGTTAGATTATGCACTCCAGAAAATTTCAGTTCCAGATCAAATAAATCTTTCTTACATTGGTCTTAAAGAGCATATGCGGTTCTAGAATATGGACACTGTCTTCCTTACCCCTATGTTCTGACTTACTTTAACCCCAACCTGTTCAGCTTTGTTCTTATCTCTAAATATAAGGTTATATATATATATATAAAAGCCTATCAAAATCCAGAAATAATAATCACCACTCTATACTCAACGTGTCTTGTCTAAAAGCTTACAATTTAGGCCCTGTTTTCTTATAAGCATTTTCTAAAGGTGACTATACCATCCTTGTTCTCGTTTCTAGCTTTTGTCTCACCAAATGTCCCACATGTTCATTTACATTGTTGCATGCATCACAACTTTGTTCCTTTTTGTAGTAGCACAGCCTTCGTCCATAAGTATACACCATCATTTGCGTATCTACTTCTCCATCATTGGATCCTTCAGCCACCTGCATTCATTGGGCATCATGCAGCAGGCCCAAAGTCCACAATCCATTAATACTCTCAATGTTAGATCATTTCACTGTTCCCAAGAGAAAGAAAACCAATATACACACTTGCCAAATAGGAAATCTAAACCTCCCTTTAACTCTTGTCCCTACCCCAGCATTTACCTCTGCTTTTGCTGTGGTAGTGCTGATGGTTTCCTTTCAAACAGCTCACAGCATGGAATAGCAGGTTTCCTCCTGCACCCTGGACTTAAACACTTTTTGTACAAGGATTATAACTCTGAAGTAATTCTTGTGAGAACTAATTCATATTTCTAGTGGTAATCAGTGGGACGTGCAGGTCTAATCAACCCCTTTCAATCTTGTTCGTCTTCAATATGGTAATATTACTTATAGACCCACTAGAGAACCACCTTCACTCCTATATATTCCCTTACATTGGAGTTCAACTCATTAGCTAACACATCTCTAGCTTCTATTAGTTTACCCATCTCTAGCTTTTATGTTACTCTAAGTCCTCTATATTCTGTAATATAAGCCTCTGATTATACCTTCATGCTGGTCATAAAAGTGGAATCATACAGCATCTACCCTTTTGTATTTGGCTAATTTCACTCAGCATTATGTCCTCAAGGCTCATCCATCTTGTCATGTGCTTCAGGATGTCATTTTTGTCTTACTGCTGTATTATATTCCATCGTATATATATATAATATATATATATATAATATATACCACATATATATATATTATATATATATACCACATTTTGTTGATACACTCGTCTGTTGATGGGCATTTGGCTTGTTTCCATCTTTTGGCGATTATGAATAATGATGCTATGAACATCGATGTGCAAATGTCTGTTCGTGTTGTTGTTTTCAGCTCTTCTGGGTATATACCAAGTAGTGCTATTGTTGACTCATAGGGCACTCTATATTTAGTTTCCTAAGGAACCGCCAAACAGTCTTCCATAGTGGCTGCACCATTGTACATTCCCACCAGCAGCGCATAATTGTCCCAGTTTCTCCACATCCTCTCCAACATTTATAGTTTCCTGATTGTTTAATAGCAGCCATTCTTATAGGTGTGAGGTGGTATCTCATTGTAGTCTTGATCTGCATTTCCCTTATAGCCAATGAAAATGAGCATCTCTTCATGTACTTTTGAGCCTCTTGTATTTGCTCTTCAGAAAAATGCCTGTTCGTATCTTTAGCCCATTTTATAATTGGGTTGTTTGTTCTTTTGTTGTTGAGTTGTATGATTTCTTTGTATATACAGAAAATCAAACCTTTTCCGATATGTGATTTCCAAATATTTGGTGAGGCTGTGTGATACTATGGGCAGGGGTGCAGCGGTAGCCTGGGTATGGAGGTTAGTGCCCACAGCCGTTAGGAACTGGCAACAGCCTGCAGGGTACAGGGAGGGGGAGGTAGTGCTCAGGGGGGGTGCAGGAGAGGTGGATTGGGCTGGTCTTGGGGTGGGGGGCAGGTACATGCATTGGGGGCTGGTTAGGTGGCAGCACCTGGAGGGCGGAGAATGGGAGTGGTGAAAGGGTTCGGGTGCATGGGCTGTGGGGTGAGTAGCCAGTCACAGGACTGCATTGGTGAGGGTATCCGAAAATCAACTGATCTAGGGGGTGAGAAGGTAGTTCAGTGGTATAATTCTTGCCTGCCATGTGGGAATCCTGGGTTCAATTCCCAGCCTATAAAATGGCCTCCCAAAGATTTTCACATCCTAATTCCTGCGACTTGTGAATATGTTATTTTTCATCACAAAGGGAAATTAAAATCTCGGATTGAATGAAGTTTGCTAATCATCTGACCTTGAGACAGGGAGAGTAGCCTTAATTATCCAGGTGGGCATAATTTAATTACAAAATCTTTCTTTCTTTCTTTCTTTTTTTTTTTAAGGGGCAGTTGGAGGCAGGAGTAGTCAGAGTGAGAAGGTTGTCATGTCAGAAAGACAAAAAAAAAAAAATCCAACTGTCCATTATTGGTTTTGGAAATGGAAGGAGGTCACAAGCTAAAGAATGCAGGCAACCTCTAGAACTGAAAAAGGCAAGAAAATGGATTCACCTTTAGGGCTTCCAGAATGAAAACAACAACCCACTGAGAAGTTTATTGTAGTCCTGTTAGACCCACTCCAGACAACAGGACTGTGCTGTTAAATTTGCATTGTTTCAGTGATTGGTCACAATGGTAACAGGAACTGAATACACTTCCCTAATCTACAACGGAGCCTCAAACAGAGTCCGTATCCGGCTAATTGAATTCAGGGTGGATTTCTTTTCTTTTTACTTTAATCTGTAGATTTCAACTTTTATGGAGACTAGAAATAACCACATTGAAATAGAAACTACCGCAGAAGAGGAAGGTCAGTATGGAAGCAACACAAACAGTGAAATCCTCTTTGATGGCAACATTTTATTTTCAAGTATATTGAAAACTCAATTAGTTTAAAAATCTATGTCAGTATATAAAGGGAGCTTCAAAATTTTGGGTAAAAATAAAGTAATCTCCGTATGACTTATTCATGTTTTTAAAATAAAAATATTATGCTTCCTACTGATAAAAACAGCATTGTTAAGGAGCAGAATGCCAATATTTTTAAGAAATAATGCTGACATTTGGGAGTAAAGGGCCCAGAAAGCACACACATGTGCAACTTTGGAATTATTAAAAAAAATGTTTTTAAAATGTCAATTTGGAGTTTTAAAAATTTTTGAACATACATCTAAATCAAACAAAGTAAACAAAGATACAACAGCTAGGGAGAATGGCAGATCAATTCTACATATATTGGCTTTATTTTGCGTGGTTGTTTTTTTTTTTTGAGTTACATAATGGGCTCAACACATTATTTGTTAATCTGAATATCTTCTATTTCTCAAATCTTTCCTTTAGGGAAATCGCTCATGCGTAATTGAGTGGAGGAATGTGTAAATGAAAACTTCCATCCCTTGTTCCCATCATTTTTAATGTAAATGCTGTTCAGATTTAATTAAATTCAAATTTCAATTTGAATTGAAATTGAAATGGCTCCTTCAAGGATTCCAGAATGAGAATTGCCATATAAATTTGCATGAATGAACAGATGAAATAATTGATTAATAAAACTAAGGGTCAAATTAGTCACTGTAGAGTTATGCAGAGTGACTTACATAAAGTCACTTGGATTAATTTTAATACGCTTCCATTTTGCATAGCCTTAATCTTATCATGAAGCTTTGTTGAATTTTTGGTGCTTTAAAGAGAGACCATTCTTCTGTAATTAAGTCAACAGAAATGAGATAAATTTTTGAAAGCAAAAGAGTATTTTCAAATTTGGCAAGAACAAAAATGATTATTCTGCCAAATTGTATGCATAAAACTCTAGGAAATAAAATCGTTTGACCTTTTCAATCTCTAATTCCTTAATTGCCTTTGTTTGAGGGCAAATTATTTTGGGTAGTGTCCAAGTTAATTTATTTTTACTTCATATTCAGATTCAGTACATACACACTGAGTTTCCAAATTTGTCTCACTTTTAAAAAATGTTATTAAAGTGTTTGTGAATTTTTAAAGTAACCACATAAATCAGTTACTTTGTAATATAATATGAAGCTGCTCATGATTATAAATGCTTTTAAATCACATTTCCTACTTCTGTAATCATATTAGCATATGTTCACCATAATGACAACCATCATGCTAATATGGATATATAATTCATTCTGGAAGCTAGCCACAATCCTGCCTGCCCTGAACAGGGAAACCCAGTCATCTGAATGTGTTATTCTATATGGAGTGACAATTAGAATGGGTAGTCATTTTTTGCTAAAGCTTAAAAACGAAAGCTAAAATTAAATGAAACAAAATGCAGTGTTCTCACATAACATAGATATACAATTGAAATCAGGCTCTGTGATTGGATTTTGTGTTGTTGATTTTCATTATTTTTTTGTTTGCTCCAGGACGTAGATAAGAAATAGCCAGCTAGGTTTCTTACAGTGGGTCTAATGAAAACCCTTTTAGAATCTGCCAAATTACATCTCAAATTATTTTATAATCACATTCTAGAACTTTGAGAAGGAAACTGACACGATCAATCTTAGAAGATTTTTTTCATCTGATTGGTTGTCACTGTGCAAAAGTCAGTCTAATAATTGCATTTTTGGGCACTCGAGTCTAAGATAAGAAGCAATATTCCATAAAAAAAAGTCTGATTACCTTAGCAATTCTCTTATGGTTTGATTTGATTTATTTCTATTCCTTATTTTGATTCAATTGCTATGTTTTTTGGACACAGCTTACAGCTTTTGGCAGAAGGAAATCAGTGACAATGACTTAGGTGAAGCTTAATCCCATGAAAGAAATAAATGCTTGTCAATCAAGAAGTTTTAACCTTTACCGTGTCTTGACCTTTACATTTTCAAGGTGTGCTCATTATTTGGTCGAGAGTACCACAAAACTCCACAGGATGCTGTATAATCAATACACTCCACAGACCTTCACACTGTATGTTTAAAGGTATTAAGAAGATAAACAAACATCAGGATTTTACCAATTGGAACAATCCTGTATTGGATGTTTGCCTCATTTGGGGATTTACAATTAATCTCTTCACTATCCTGAACTCTTCAGTGCTATAATTCTCAGAAACTGCTACAAGGAACAGAAGCTTCTAGTTAATTGTAGCAAATATTTTGGAGTTTAAAGTTGAGAGTAACATGCATATTTATCAATTATATCCACTGAAACATGAAGAAGACAAAATTATCATTTTTTTCAAACTTGTATCCTATACTCATGATCAATATTTCTATAATATTCATTTATTAAAATATCTATTCTTTGAGTAGCAACTTTATATAAGCAGTTATTCTATGCTTTGGGGATACAGTGATGAATAAATCATACTTGATATCTTCCCCTCTAGAGCTTAGATATTAGTGGAGAATAATGATCTTGCAGACTTAAGGAGACATTAAAATATATAATCAAAAGTGTATTAATTTCTTAAGGGAGAGGAATGTCACAAGAGTATGCGGAAAGATACTTTGATCTAGCCTGGATGGGAAAGATGGTTGACCTAGCCTGAGGAAACTTTTTTGAGAAAGCATCCTTTGAGATGTCTTCGATGATGAAGAGAAATTAGTTAGCTTAGGGGTGTGTTACTTGGGTGATGAGGTAGCATTAGGAGTGGAAACAGGAGAGGTGAGGTCCCAGCAAAGGTATGAAAGAGTTCAATATCCTGAGAAGGGAAGGATCATATGACATTTCAGAAACTGAGGAGTGGGGCGGGTGCATGGAATGGAAGGAATGGTGAGTGGATTGCTGCCAGGTGTTAGATGGCGTTTGGCCTGAGAAGGCCTAGCCCATCAGTATTTCTGTATGAAAACACTTTCTGTAGCCTCAAAGAAGAGTAATTACACAGCAACTACTTGCATTTTATTTCCTATTCGTTCACTTTTCTGATAGATTTATTTTCTATCCTTTTAATAAAAAATTAAAACAAAGTTTTAACAAAAAAAATTTGAAAGAAAGAACAGTACAATAGTATCATATCCCATCATCTAAATTCAACAGTTTTGAAGGTTTTAACCCTATTTGCTTGTTATACCCACATACATACATAGACATGCACATGAATATTACATGTAAAATTTTTGCTAAGTCACTTGAAAGGAAGTTTAGATATCATAACACCTAATCAAAATCTTCGATGGTTTATTTCCTGTTAAAATGATCAGTCTTCTATAACCATAACACTTCTGAGGAAATTAGTAATGATTATTAATATTAACCTGTTTATATTTCCCAAATTGTTTCCAAAATATATGTCATATCCTCTTTGTTTATTTTTTGTTTGAACCAAGATCCAAAAGCCACATATTACATTTGGTGGTCATATTAGTATAAATTCTTTAATTTAGAATAGAAATGTGTCATAAACATGTTTTTAAGATATTGGCTTTTTGAAGAGGGTAAACCATATGGTTTTACAGAATGCTTTACTTCTTTGACTTGTCTGATAAATTTCTTGTGGCAGTATTTAACTTAGTCCTTTATTCCTGTATTTCCTCTGAAATGGAATTTAGTTGTGAATTAAGGTGTAGATTCAGAATATGCCATTTGCTGCGTATTCTTCCTATCAGTAATCCATAAAATCCCTCTATACACGATGCCAAGTTTGATCAACAAGTTAAAGTTGCCATTTATGCCTTCTAAACTTTGGTTTACTTTTTGCAGTTAGACAAGAAATAGAGAAGTGATCACTGGCACTTTCTGAAAATAATGTTTATCCAGGCTTTGGCCTACTGTTTTCAAGTTGGTTAATGGTTTTATTGAAATCTTTTAAAGCTTAATTCACTTTTTTTGTCTGAAAATATGTGTCTTTTAATTGGGGATGTTTAGTCATTTGCATATAATATAATTACTTATTTTGTTGGAATCATTTCATCATCATGCCATCAGTTTTCTGTTCAACTCACCTGTGTTCCCCTCTCCCTTCTCCTCCTGTTTTCTTTTATATTTATTGGTTAATTTTACTAGTCCACTTTATTTCCATTATTAAATTATTAAAGTATAATAATTTGTAGTAATTTATTATATATTATATATAGCCATGTGTGTGTATTATTGCTCTAAAATTTATAATATAGATATTTAACTTATACCTGTTTTTAAATAATAATATACCATTCCATGTATAATATAAAAAAATTCTACAAATCTCTTTCCAGTATCCCATTTCATCCTATTTATTGTTGTAATACATTTTAATTTACGTATGTTTTATATCCCACATCACATTGTTATTATTTTGGCTTTAAAATTTTCTTTTCTAAACATTAAATATCAAGGAAAAAAAACATCCTAAAATGTGCCAACATATTTACCCATTCTGGAACTCTCCATTTGTTTATTGGGATCATAGTTTTATTTTGGTAACATTTATATTTTATTTGAAGAACTCCCTTTAATAATTCTTATTAGGAAGTTCTGTTGGCAATGGCATTCTCACTTTTCGCTTTTTGAAATATTCCTTGTTACATATTTTAAAAGATATGGGTCATAAGTAGAGGATTCTGCATTATTTATTTTCTTTCTGCACTTTGAAGACACCTTTATGCTCTCTTATACCTCACATTTTAACATGTATATTTATTGGATATAGGACACCGTGTATTAATGTATTAAGTGTTTACATTTTTTCTCCCTTTAGAGAATGTTGAAATTTATTTTGGCTCAGAGTTATGTTACTGTCAGATCAATTTGATCATTTCAGCTTGTTTTATATTTTTACTGGGATGAGTGTAGCCTTCCTTAAAAGTTTATTCTTGCTACCAAGTTGTGACCTTTCTTGGGTCTCTGACTATCACTCAGCTGTTCACCACAGTCTCGCTAAGCTAACTGGATGTGACTTGAACATCTCTAAATCCTATGTATGTTTGAGGAATTGTTCAGCCTATAGCTCCTTGGTAGTTGCTCTTTAGCCATTCTTATATCATTTCAGCTAATGCATGTGCATATCAATATTCAGAAAAGACTCAAGGGACCCTGTGCAGATTTCTGAAGCTCTTTTCCTGCGTGGCCCTTTTCTCTCCAGAACTCTTCTTCAGAAATTTCAATCACTTTTTACCCTGTCTTGTTAAATCAGAGAGACTTTTATTCTCTGCTTGGGTTCTCTTCCTTTCTCCATGGTCCAAAATTTTTCTCAATGCCAAAAGTCAAAATGATTGCAAAACTCCCCTAATTCACTTTCATTCTATCAGAGACCACTCTTCCACACTGTTTATTGTTCCAAAGTGTACAAACAGTTGCTTCATATACATATTTCCAGGTTTCTAGATTTTTATTGCAGGATGGCAAGCTTTATGCCACTAACTCCTTCATGGGCCAAAAGGCTTTCATTTTTGTTTGTTTATTTGTTTTAGTGATAGTGTTGCTGTAGTAATGGATTAATTATTAAATTCTAACAGTAGAAGTCCAGTCTGCTTTTGCTTAAGTTCAGTATCATTCAAACTTTATTGCTTTATAATTTTTCTAATAAATAATATATGAGTATAAATAAAATACTTAAAAAGTGCATTATGGTCAAAACCACTAAAGCTATTAGTGTGGTTGAGCTAACCAATATACCAATGGGATAAAGAAACCTGACAAAGTCATCTAACTTCCCTTGTCTGATCAATAACCATTGATAACGCTCTTGTTAATTATTAATAATTATATGATTTTAAGTGCTGTTTTTTTCCCTAGAAATAGAAATCGAAACAGGTGCCAGAGCCATATTTACTTACTTAAATTACTTGGACTACATTTTAAATCCACAATTGGAGAGATATGGAATAAATGACCTTCCAAAAAAATATGTCTTGCTCTCACACTTGCTCTAGTCTTCCATCCATCCAAGCTGTTTTATACTTTTTTCTCATTCTTTTCTTCTACCTTAATAAATTCAACTCTTTTGTCTTAATAGAATTTAGATATAATCATTTATGATGAGGTTAAGGTCCAAATGTTCATTTGTATATTAAGTTAGTTTACATATTAAGAATCTTGTTAACCTAATCATTTTAGAAATATCATGGTGACACGTCCACATTGACATTTATATAAAAGACAATTCTGTAGCTTTCAGCAATTTCAGTTCGCAATCTTTCTCTAAATCTGAAGTCTCACTCTTATTTGAGATGCGCTGCCAGTTGAGCTTGGAGGGACGTAATCAACAAAATATTTTCTTTTTGTTTTAATATATTGTATTATCTTCCTAAAACATTAATTCCTTTACCCCAAGTTATTCAAGCATGTTATTCCAAGTTTTTATGTTTATGTTGGATGAGTTATTTGTTATTAATGATAATCACAAATACATTGCCAAGTTCTTTTAAATAAAAGTTGAAATCTTTAAAGGAAAATTACTCTCAAAGAAACAATAAACATTTTCTCTCTTGAAAATTTACTTGTACTTATACTTTAAAATCAGAAATATAATTTTCTCTCTTTTCATTATAAATAATTTATGCAATAAACTCAATGCAACTAAAACTGATTTTCATAACTACATTTCTTTTCATTCTTGTTATTTGAATCCACAGGAATACAAACTCATAGAAGAAAGTTCATTGCTTAATTGCCACCAAATATAAGAACGCCCCATTAAAAACTATATATTTCCAAATATTTATTTCAAACATATATGCTAATTTGTGCTACATTTCTGTATTGTGTTTATGTTATGTTCAGGAAAGGAAATTTTAAGTGAATTGATGATCAAAATTGGGAAAACCCCAAGATTTCATTTATGTGGCATGACTTTGTAGTATGACTTTTAGTAATTCACTTCATCTACCAAACTCCTTCACAATTTTAATAATGCAAATTTAGAATGAATAAGGAGGACCTTAAAATTCACGAAAGCATACAAGAGTCAGACTGAAAAGCAACATTTTATTCTAATAGCCACCTGCTGAATATCGGTATATCCATGAAGTCTCAAATACTCTGACTTTAACATACTTCTCTGGCTTAAGGCCAAGTTTTAGATGCCAGTTTCTATTGGTTCTGCACTATTTGCATGTATTTTGAGGAATAATAAAGAATATGTGGAAAAGCACAAACCTAGTTTACATGGATGACTTATATGAGAACTGTGACAATGTTTGTTTACAAAACACATTTCTTCCCTAAGGAAGCTGGTATTAGAGAATCAAGGTGAAAAAAACAGGAGGCAAACTTCTGATAATAAATGAAATTGAGGAAACCTTTTAAAAATGTGGTTGAACATGGACATTTTTAATTATCATCTTTTTTTCAGTAGGGGGGAAGAGAGCAAAGTTATGTAAATTACTAATTAATTTTTCAAGAAATTGCAGTGGCAGTTTGTCAAGCATTTTCACTATTTCTTAGGGAAAGAAAGCACAAATTTTCCCCTAGGTCAAATGGGTATTGTAGTAAGTCAAGCCTAAGGCCTAGAAAGTGTGTATAGAAGATTGCAACCTGGGAGAAAATACTGAAGGTATACTACCTGGGACATGACTGATAAGAAGCTCATCACCGGCAGGGAAGAGGTCCCACAGATTTGCCCTAAAAGGAGAGTAAAAAAAATGGTGTACATGCTGTGCTAAAGACTTCTTGATAGTTGAGACGATTTTAAACAGCACCAGCTAAAGGAAGAAACATCTCTCCCACTCCCTCCTCAGTACCCTTCCAGTACTGGAGGGAATAAAAGTAGGAGAAGGGAGAGGAGAAAAAGGAGAGTGAGAAACAGCCCAAGGTGTGCCATCACTTCCCTTTTCCAGTTCTTGGCTTTTGGGCTAGATGTCAGCCCTGAAATGTGATGAGGGGAGAAACCCAAAACTATAGGAAATGAATTCCGTAATTTTAAATGGGAAGCCCAGTTTGAAATGGACAGAACTTTTAAATAACTGAATATAAGTTGGTTTTTGGAGCTGACTATTTCCAAAAATGTTTGGCATCTTTCTGACATGTGATCAAGCAACAGGGAAAAGAGATCCCAGACTGAATTTAAAATAGCAGTAAAAAAAAATAAATAAATAAAAAATACTGTTTATCTCCTGTGGTTGAAAGTGCCAACGCTTTCAGGGATTCATAATTTGTAAAATAAAAGTGGCACTCATACAAACCAAGGAATATTTTGCTTTTAGGATTAATGTCTAGGTTTTTAAAATCAGGAATTCTTCCTAACACCCTTTTAATCATAATGTAAATTTCTCCAGGAATTTTCATGGCTGTTGAGTACTTTAGGCTCTGTCAACAAAGTGTTAATTGTAAAGAAACACGTCAGAAATGGGAATGTTTGGAGTATCATTGATTTTCATATGCTTTAATTTCTTCATAGCTGCCTCAGTACTGAATGTGTGAGGCTTGATAGGTGGAGTTCTGACTTCAGTAGGAGCGCTTGCTTTAGCATCTGGTTATATAGAGAGTCTCTTAGTCAATTTTTCCATAAAGGAAAAACTTTGAGGTTAAAACACATTTGAAAATTAATGGAATTAAATTCAAACAAAAGACAAGAATCAGACGTTTATTCATATGGAATCAAAGGAATACTAAAATGGTCAATGATCAGTGATTAAATATAAAAATCCTGTGCAATGTATTTGCAAGATAAACATGTACCAATAACTATAAGTTAATTGTTTTCTCAAAAATGCATCTCATTAAAATATGTGAAGCTTGTTTTCTAAGAGTTCTGAATTAGAACTTAATACAGAAGGGTCAACAAGGATCAGAGAATACAAGTGTCATAATTTACTAAAATGAAAGAAAAATAGTTCAGTACTATTCTTTTTAGTTTCGGGGACCCAATATATACTTTATTACTAAATGTTATTATTCTTTGCCATTTTAATTGCATGCATCTTGACCTGTTTGGGATGTATTTTTAATTCATTCATCATAGTTTTCTCTGTTCCTCTCCAGTTTCTTTTCTTATATTATGACAAATGAGATTCAACTAGCTTTTGTAAGCTGTGAAATAGAGCCCTTGATGCCAGGTATAATTTTCACCTTACTATCTATTCCTAATGTATAACTTAAACTATTAACCTTTTTTTTTTTTTATAACAAACAGAAAAAAAATTTTTTTTTATTAATTAAAAAAAGAATTAACAGAACAATTAGAAATCATTCCAATCTACATGTACAATCAGTAATTCTTAATAACATCACATAGTTGCATATTCATCATTTCTTAGTACATTTGCATCGATTTAGAAAAAGAAATAAAAAGACAACAGAATAAGAATTAAAACAATAATAGAAAGAAAAAAAAAAAACCTATACCTCACATGCAGCTTCATTCAGTGTTTTAACATAATTGCATTACAATTGGGTAGTATTGAGCTGTCCATTTCTGAGTTTTTATATCCTGTCCCGTTGTACAGTCTGTATCCCTTCAGCTCCAATTATCCCTTCTCTCTTTTTTTTTTAATTAATGGAAAAAAAGAAATTAACCCAACATTTAGAGATCATACCATTCTACATATGCAATCATTAATTCTTAACATCATCACATAGATGCATGATCATCATTTCTTAGTACATATGCATTGGTTTAGAAGAACTAGCAACATAACCGAAAAAGATATAGAATGTTAATATAGAGAAAAAAATAAAAGTAATAATAGTAAAATCAAAACCAAACCAAACCAAACAAAACAAAAACCTATAGCTCAGATGCAGCTTCATTCAGTGTTTTAACATGATTACTTTACAATTAGGTATTATTGTGCTGTCCATTTTTGAGTTTTTGTATCTAGTCCTATTACACCGTCTGTATCCCTTCAACTCCAATTGGCCATTATCTTACCCTGTTTCTACCTCCTGCTGGACTCTGTTATCAAGGACATATTCCAAATTTATTCTCGAATGTCTGTTCACATCAGTGGGACCATACAGTATTTGTCCTTTAGTTTTTGGCTAGACTCACTCAGCATAATGTTCTCTAGGTCCATCGATGTTATTACATACTTCATAAGTTTATCCTGTCTTAAAGCTGCATAGTATTCCATCGTATGTATATACCACAGTTTGTTTAGCCACTCTTCTGTTGATGGAGATTTCGGCTGTTTCCATCTCTTTGCAATTGTAAATAACGCTGCTATAAACATTGGTGTGCAAATGTCCGTTTGTGTCTTTGCCCTTAAGTCCTTTGAGTAGATTCCCAGTAATGGTATTGCTGGGTCGTATGGCAATTCTATATTCAGCTTTTTGAAGAACCGCCAAACTGCCTTCCACAGTGGTTGCACCATTTGACATTCCCACCAACAGTGGATAAGTGTGCCTCTTTCTCCGCATCCTCTCCAGCACTTGTCATTTTCTGTTTTGTTGATAATGGCCATTCTGGTGGGTGTGAGATGATATCTCATTGTGGTTTTGATTTGCATTTCTCTAATGGCCAGGGACATTGAGCATCTCTTCATGTGCCTCTTGGCCATCCGTATTTCCTCTTCTGAGAGGTGTCTGTTCAAGTCTTTTTCCCATTTTGTAATTGGGTTGGCTGCCTTTTTGTTGTTGAGATGAACAATCTCTTTATAAATTCTGGATACTAGACCTTTATCTGATATATCATTTCCAAATATTGTCTCCCATTGTGAAGGCTGTCTTTCTACTTTCTTGATGAAGTTCTTTGATGCACAAAAGTGTTTAATTTTGAGGAGTTCCCATTTATTTATTTCCTTCTTCAGTGCTCTTGCTTTAGGTTTAAGGTCCATAAAACCGCCTCCAGTTGTAAGATCCATAAGATATCTCCCAACATTTTCCTCTAACTGTTTTATGGTCTTAGACCTAATGTTTAGATCTTTGATCCATTTTGAGTTAACTTTTGTATAGGGTGTGAGAGATGGGTCTTCTTTCATTCTTTTGCATATGGATATCCAGTTCTCTAGGCACCATTTATTGAAGAGACTGCTCTGTCCCAGGTGAGTTGGCTTGACTGCCTTATCAAAGATCAAATGTCCATAGATGAGAGGGTCTATATCTGAGCACTCTATTCGATTCCATTGGTCGATATATCTATCTTTATGCCAATACCATGCTGTTTTGACCACTGTGGCTTCATAATATGCCTTAAAGTCAGGCAGCGCGAGACCTCCAGCTTCGTTTTTTTTCCTCAAGATGTTTTTAGCAATTCGGGGCACCCTGCCCTTCCAGATAAATTTGCTTATTGGTTTTTCTATTTCTGAAAAATAAGTTGTTGGGATTTTGATTGGTATTGCATTGAATCTGTAAATCAATTTAGGTAGGATTGACATCTTAACTATATTTAGTCTTCCAATCCATGAACACGGTATGCCCTTCCATCTATTTAGGTCTTCTGTGATTTCTTTTAGCAGTTTTTTGTAGTTTTCTTTATATAGGTTTTTTGTCTCTTTAGTTAAATTTATTCCTAGGGATTTTATTCTTTTAGTTGCAATTGTAAATGGGATTCGTTTCTTGATTCCCCCCTCAGCTTGTTCATTACTAGTGTATAGAAATGCTACAGATTTTTGAATGTTGATCTTGTAACCTGCTACTTTGCTGTACTCATTTATTAGCTCTAGTAGTTTTGTTGTGGATTTTTCCGGGTTTTCGACGTATAGTATCATATCGTCTGCAACAGTGATAGTTTTACTTCTTCCTTTCCAATTTTGATGCCTTGTATTTCTTTTTCTTGTCTAATTGCTCTGGCTAGAACCTCCAACACAATGTTGAATAATAGTGGTGATAGTGGACATCCTTGTCTTGTTCCTGATCTTAGGGGGAAAGTTTTCAATTTTTCCCCATTGAGGATGATATTAGCTGTGGGTTTTTCATATATTCCCTCTATCATTTTAAGGAAGTTCCCTTGTATTCCTATCCTTTGAAGTGTTTTCAACAGGAAAGGATGTGGAATCTTGTCGAATGCCTTCTCTGCGTCAATTGAGATGATCATGTGATTTTTCTGCTTTGATTTGTTGATATGGTGTATTACATTAATTGATTTTCTTATGTTGAACCATCCTTGCATACCTGGGATGAATCCTACTTGGTCATGATGTATAATTCTTTTAATGTGTTGTTGGATACGATTTGCTAGAATTTTATTGAGGATTTTTGCATCTGTATTCATTAGAGAGATTGGTCTGTAGTTTTCTTTTTTTGTAATATCTTTGCCTGGTTTTGGTATGAGGGTGATGTTGGCTTCATAGAATGAATTAGGCAGTTTTCCCTCCACTTCGATTTTTTTGAAGAGTTTGAGGAGAATTGGTACTAATTCTTTCTGGAACGTTTGGTAGAATTCACATGTGAAGCCATCTGGTCCTGGACTTTTCTTTTTAGGAAGCTTTTGAATGACTAATTCAATTTCTTTACTTGTGATTGGTTTGTTGAGGTCATCTATGTCTTCTTGAGTCAAAGTTGGTTGTTCATGTCTTTCCAGGAACCCGTCCATTTCATCTAAATTGTTGTATTTATTAGCGTAAAGTTGTTCATAGTATCCTGTTATTACCTCCTTTATTTCTGTGAGGTCAGTAGTTATGTCTCCTCTTCCATTTCTGATCTTATTTATTTGCATCCTCTCTCTTCTTCTTTTTGTCAATCTTGATAGGCGCCCATCAATCTTATTGATTTTCTCATAGAACCAACTTCTGGTCTTATTGATTTTCTCTACTGTTTTCATATTTTCAGTTTCATTTATTTCTGCTCTGATCTTTGTTATTTCTTTCCTTTTGCTTGCTTTGGGATTAGTTTGCTGTTCTTTCTCCAGTTCTTCCAATTGAACAGTTAATTCCTGCATTTTTGCCTTTTCTTCTTTTCTGATATAGGCATTTAGGGCAATAAATTTCCCTCTTAGCACTGCCTTTGCTGCATCCCATAAGTTTTGATATGTTGTGTTTTCATTTTCATTTGCCTCAAGGTATTTACTAATTTCTCTTGCAGTTTCTTCTTTGATCCACTCGTTGTTTAAGAGTGTGTTGTTGAGCCTCCAGGTATTTGTGAATTTTCTGGCATTCCACCTATTATTGATTTCCAATTTCATTCCTTTATGATCCGAGAAAGTGTTGTGTATGATTTCAATCCGTTTAAATTTGTTAAGACTTGCTTTGTGACCCAGCATATGGTCTATCTTTGAGAATGATCCATGAGCACTTGAGAAAAAGGTGTATCCTGCTGTTGTGGGATGTAATGTCCTATAAATGTCTGTTAAGTCTAGCTCCTTTATAGTAATATTCAGATTCTCTATTTCTTTATTGATCCTCTGTCTAGATGTTCTGTCCATTGATGAGAGTGGGGAATTGAAGTCTCCAACTATTATGGTATATGAGTCTATTTCCCTTTTCAGTGTTTGCAGTGTATTCCTCACATATTTTGGGGCATTCTGGTTCAGTGCATAAATATTTATGATTGTTATGTCTTCTTGTTTAATTGTTCCTTTTATTAGTATATAGTGTCCTTCTTTGTCTCTTTTAACTGTTTTACATTTGAAGTCTAACTTGTTGGATATTAGTATAGCCACTCCTGCTCTTTTCTGGTTGTTATTTGCATGAAATATCTTTTCCCAACCTTTCACTTTCAACCTATGTTTATCTTTGGGTCTAAGATGTGTTTCCTGTAGACAGCATATAGAAGGATCCTGTTTTTTAATCCATTCTGCCAATCTATGTCTTTTGATTGGGGAATTCAGTCCATTAACATTTAGTGTTATTACTGTTTGGATAATATTTTCCTCTGCCATTTTGCCTTTTGTATTATATATATCATATCTGACTTTCCTTCTTTCTACACTCTTCTCCATACCTCTCTCTTCTGTCTTTTCGGTTCTGACTCTAGTGCTCCCTTTAGTATTTCTTACAGAGCTGGTCTCTTGGTCACAAATTCTCTCAGTGACTTTTTGTCTGAGAATGTTTTAATTTCTCCCTCATTTTTGAAGGATAATTTTGCTGGATATAGGAGTCTTGGTTGGCAGTTTTTCTCTTTTAGTAATTTAAATATATCATCCCACTGTCTTCTAGCCTCCATGGTTTCTGCTGAGAAATCTACACATAGTCTTATTGGGTTTCCCTTGTATGTGATGGATTGTTTTTCTCTTGCTGCTTTCAAGATCCTCTCTTTCTCTTTGACCTCTGACATTCTAACTAGTAAGTGTCTTGGAGAACGCTTATTTGGGTCTAATCTCTTTGGGGTGCGCTGCACTTCTTGGATCTGTAATTTTAGGTCTTTCATAAGAGTTGGGAAATTTTCAGTGAAAATTTCTTCCATTAGTTTTTCTCCTCCTTTTCCCTTCTCTTCTCCTTCTGGGACACCCACAACACGTATATTTGCGCGGTTCATATTGTCCTTGAGTTCCCTGATACCCTGTTCAAATTTTTCCATTCTTTTCCCGATAGTTTCTGTTTGTTTTTGGAATTCAGATGTTCCATCCTCCAAATCACTAATTCTATCTTCTGTCTCTTTGAATCTATCATTGTAGGTATTCATTGTTTTTTTCTATCTTTTCTACTTTGTCCTTCACTTCCATAAGTTCTGTGATTTGTTTTTTCAGTTTTTCTATTTCTTCTTTATGTTCAGCCCATGTCTTCTTCATGTCCTCCCTCAATTTATCGATTTCGTTTTTGAAGAGGTTTTCCATTTCTGTTCATATATTTAGCATTAGTTGTCTCAGCTCCTGTATCTCATTTGAACTATTGGTTTGTTCCTTTGACTGGGCCATATTTTCAATTATTTGAGCGTGATCCGTTATCTTCTGTTGGCGTCTGCGCATTAGACAGATTTCCCTGGGTATTGGATCCAAAAGTTTGGAAGATTTTTCTGTGGAATCTCTGGGTTCTGTTTTTCTTATCCTGCCCAGTAGGTGGCGCTCGTGGCACACGTTTGTCTGTGGGTCCCACCAGTAGAACGTGCTGTGGGACCTTAAACTTTGGAAAACTCTCGCCGTCCGGGGGGTTCGCTAGCCGAAGCGGCTTGAGCCGGCCCGGGGTCCGAACGCAGGGAGGGTTGCTGGTCGCCGCAGCCCGGGAAAGAGCCCGTCCGAATTTCCTAGTCGGCCCTGGGCGACAAGTGTGGTGGGAGGGCGCCAGCGGCAGCGGCCCGCCCGAGAGAGTGCACGTTCCCCGGGAGTCACGGGTTTGGAAGGGGCCTCCCCCACCCGTCACCGTTCTCCGCGGCCTGGGAATTTCCGATCCAATTCTCTCAGTTGGTCCGGGGTGCTGCGTGTGGTGTGGGCGCCAGCCGCCTTTGTTTCAGGGGACTGCCTCTCCAATTCTCCCAGCCGGCCCGGGAAGGGGGAAGGGAGTTACTCCGGCCCGGGAAGGGGGAAGGGAGCGCCACCCGCGCGCCTTGGCAATCTCACCCGAGCTGCTTCTCTCAGCCAGCCAGCCATTCCAGGATGGGGTACGCTGTCTTTTTTATCTCTTGTGGCTTTGGGCGCTTTCTGTATCGTTTCTACTCCCCTAGTAGCTGTCCTGGAGAAGAAACTAAGATCCGCGCGTCTTACTAAGCCGCCATCTTCCAGGAAGTCCCTAAACTATTAACCTTTTATGTCATTGCTAAAATCTATCAAAATAGATAAGTATTTCAGTTTGACCCTTTTGTCTGATACTTCTAATCCTTGTCTTCTTGTGCATATAATTAAAATAATTGTGCATATAATATAATTAAAATAATTAAGTTTTTCTGTTTGAGCAAAAGCAAAAAAATTAATACTATGAGTTATCCGCTTATTTTATCAACTTGCATTAAACTATTTTAGTTCATATAATTCTTGTTTCCAAAGTTCTTCTTGTAAGAAGAGTCTCATAAGGTTCAGCTTTAGTAAAAAGTAAATTTCAAAACAATGCATTGTGTTTATTTAATTTAAATCTTATTTTTACAACAATTGTAACTAAAGCTTGTAGTTGTTTGAAGATGTTAGTAAGACAGAGCAAATGAGCCTTAGCAGAGTTTACAAGCAAAGGAATTAAGTAGAGCAGAGGGTAAAGATTTTCTCAGTGTATTTTCAACCCATGGTGAGTAAAGACCCAGAGGAAGATGAACTGGGCTTTGCTTAGCTCAATATGGTTTCAAATGTTGACGTCCAATATTTGGTGCTTTGGGCAATGTGGCACTTTTGGATCATTACTCACTTTCCTGGTACTAAAGGAGCAGAATGCAGCCCTGTGGGTGGAAGGAGGATTTACTGAAAAGGATGATTATTTTGTTTTTCAATTATCTTTGTGAGTATCCATCTTTGGAAGAAAACAAGGCCTTGAAAAAATGGTCATAGATTGAACCAGGAGAAAATGTCATCTTAACTGAAGAGCATGAGACAGTCTGGCCAAGATTCCCAAAGAGGCCTGGAGCTCTTCAGATGATAACGAGATGGTAACTCCAGGCAAGCTGAGGCCGCCCAAATGCAGGGTGAGAAACTGACGATAAGACTTAAGAATTTCAGATAAAAATCTTGCCTTTGAATCTAAACATGTGCTGTTTTATAGAATTTGGTAGATTAAAGATAAAACAAAAAAATGCAATTTATAAGACTATCAAATGTTTCTAGGTTGCTAGAAAATGTAAAGTATAAAAATTCTACAAACATGCTATATGTTATTGATGCCTTATGTTAGTGTCCTGAGACAGTGACAGACAACATATATTAAAATGCTATTTGCATCTTATCTACATTTTTATTTTCATATTAATAATTTATGTGGACAGAAGAAATATTTAAAGTGTATTCTATATGATATTAGAGGTTAGATGTTATATTATCAAGGGACAATAATAGTAAAGTCCACAGTCTGTCATTTCTATTGCTATTTGATTTTGTTTTAAATAGGTTTAATATAAGATTGAAGCTTCCCCTGAGAAAGAAAGTATGTGGGTGCTATAAATGGGCAACTTACTGGTTATACTGGTTATTCCCATGTCATTGGATTTATACAATGCCAGAAGTTCTTTTATTAAAACTGTTTTAATACTTTTGAAAGGTAACAGAATGCTAAAGGCATTAAGGGACTGAAGTCTGCTAACTACACATAGCATAGGTAGAGTTGAGATACTAAAAATATAGTATTTGACTTAAATTTTTAAATATTTTAAAAAGCATATTTTGATTTCAGGAAATGACATGTTTTGATGAAAGAAAAATATATAATCTCCAACACAGTTTTCTCTTAAGCTTTGAATAAAGAGAATATTATCCTGCTGTCTGCAGGTGGATTTCCAGGAATATGTGCTCGGTTGGAATTGCACATAAATTTTGTGCCTTTGCATTTGTGGAGTATGAGAAATAGGTTGGATAATGTTCTAAACCTTCAACAGGTCGAGCCTCTGATCCTAATAACTAACACATACCAAGTTTAATTTTAGATCTAATATACTTAATAAAATGAAATAAGGAAGCCTTCATTTGAAATATTGATCTCATTTTTTTTTTTTTTTTTTTTAAGACAGAGAGAAGGAAGGAAGGATAGAAGGAAGGAAGGAAGGAAGAAAGGGAAACATTTTTAAACATTTTCTTGTTTTTATTGTATTCTGTTTCTCCGTTTTTGTTACATGGGCTGGGGCCGGGAATCGAACCGAGGTCCTCCGGCATAGCAGGCAAGCACTTTGCCCGCTGAGCCACCGCGGCCCGCCCTGATCTCATTTTTAAGCTCTTTTCGGGGAAGGAACTGTTAACATATACATTAATCAACTGAGTCATCAAAATACTTTTTTATAAACAGGGTACTTATCTCACAAAGTTAGAGTCTGAATAGAAAGAAATAAATGTCATCTCTGAAAAACAACAAAAGAGAAGAGAGCAGTGCTGAAGGTCACTATGTATGAAACCTTGGGGAAAGCCATGATGACAAAACTGATAATAAATCATTTTTATAAAGTAATTACTGTAACAAAAATTGACGTGCTATATTCCACTCTACAAATGAGCCATTGACAAAGTCCTATTTTTATATAGAGGAATCTGCTTGTATTTATTTTTCTGTTGACAATTGAAAGCAACATAATTGTTTGTGTAATTGGCTAATTGCAGGTTCAGTGAGCCTTGCTTGCTCAAAGATGATGGGCAGGTGGCTAATTGCTGTTAGAATTATTTCCACATGCAATAAAATGTATGTGTTTAAAATTGAGGTTGTAAAGAGGCAAATCGCTCATGTAAAATTCTGCCCTTAGACGTTTAACACCAGTTGAAAAATTCATGTCTAGAGTATGGCAACCAATACATCTTATAAATATCCTCTTTTGCAAGAGAATTTTCAAAGTTAAAATATTTTCTCACCAAAACTGAGAGAATAAAAAAGTTATGGGAAGTATTTTTATTAGGTAAAGAAATATTTTCATATATCATATGATGAGGCATTTCATAAGTAATTTATTAATTCAGACAAAAAACCCAGTTAATCAAAAACAACAAATCTGGTTTATTTTTGTGAAAATAACTTAAAAACATAAAAAGAGAGAGAGAAAAAAGCGCATTGAACCTTTATGAGAACAGATTGGCAGTTCTAGAATAATTGTACTAGGGAATTAGAGCAGAGAAAAAGAATGCTCAAATTAGCAAATATATAGGCATATGACACAGAGCAGAAATTCTGAGTAAAGAAAAATGAAATAAATGCCCTTTGAACAATTTCCCTTTTCTAAAAATGGCACTAAGTTTCTTAAGCATATTTGAGGCAAGAAAATGTTTAATGCATCAGTGACATTAATGACTTATTTCATCCTATTAAACAAAAATTTTCAGAGGTTCATTAAAATATCATTTATTAAAACAGCGAATTTACCTTAAGTATAGTTCAAACATCCTAATAATGCAATAAAGTGTAGATAAAGCAATCGTATGTAGATGACCTTTGTTTCTAATAAATTATTTTGTATTCGAACATTTAGTATATAGTATTGCAATTCAGTTGCTATCTTATTAATAACTACACATTTAAGGTTATGGCAGTTCCACAAACAAAACTTTAGATTCTCTTCCATATTCAAGGATGATGGTGAATCTTTTCAATTGGAATTTTCTTTTAACTACCTTAATTCATTTCCTCAACGTAAATTATTATTTTAAAGTATAAACCTCTTGTGGTCATGGATTAAGGGGATTGCATTTGGGAAAGTCAAAGTTGACACAAATTTGTTCAAATTATAATATAAGGTTAGGTTTTCACTTTGCAACTTTGGAAACTTGGTCTTCTTAATCATTTGGATTCTCTTTGAAGTCGTCTAAATCTATATAATTTTCAAAAGTTATGTATGAATGAAAATATCAGATTACATTAGATTATTTTTATTTTACAATGTCAAATGTATATGTAAAGCAGTCCAAATACTCTAGTTAGCATTATTTGTACCTTTAGAAAAATCTGCCAGAGAAATTAAGTTATTATATGCCGATCTTCATGATACCAGAATAAGAGGATTTGGCTTTTCAGATATATATCTGCATTAAACCATTAAATTTGTTTCATTCTCTTCATAATACGTATAGTACCTTCCACCTGATTTAATAAATAAGGCAACAGAGCACAGCACAAACTTTCATTGAGAATTCCATTTCTATGGAATTAATATGAAAGGCCTTGGTATAATCTGGTTTTCTTCTTTGATGAATGCCACTACTTCTCTTTAAGATTGTTGTATATGTAACACCCTCTATCATTTGTAGACTTTTTTATCAACTTGTCATTTAACTCATCGTTTAGCACTTTACTTTGATTTAGATTAATAGCAGCAGAAATCAGGAAACCTCTTTCAAAGAAAAGAAGAAGAATGTCAAAAACTTCACATTTTCTTTAATAAGTTTATTTATCTCGCTAAAGTTTTCTGAAACATGATCTCAAGGATAAACAAAATGTTTATTCCATACACAATGGAATATTATTCAGCTGTAAGGAGGAATGACGTTTGAGATATGCTGCAACATGGGTGAACCTTAAAAACATTACCCTGGATGCACGGGTAGCTCAGTTGTAAAATGATGCCCAACTTGCACAAGACCCGGATTCAATTCCGGGCCCATGCACCCAAACAACTACAACAAAAAAAGTTGTGAACAAAATTCTCTATAATATATATACCACATATCTGCCTATGTGTGTGCTTGTGTGTGTATGTATAGATATAGAAATACATATATGTAGGGAGACATAGAAAAAAAAGAAAACATTATGCTGAATGAAATTAAACAGGGCTCATAAGGACAAAAACTGTAAGATTCACTGACATGAAAAATCTAGATATAGCAAATTAGTTTAGAGAGAAAGAAGATAAGTGACTATCAGGGAAGAGCACAAAGGGGAAAGGGGGTGGTGTTGTTTGGTGTTTGTAAACTGCTGGTAAATTTTGGTAATTAAAAAATGAGATACATAAATAATAAATAGCTAATCAAAACAACCAAGGAGAGAAATAAGATACAAGTGTGGGGAGAGAGCCAGTATATATACCAAAGCTTGAATAGCCAGAGACAAAAATACCTACCAAGGTCTGGGATACAAGAGTTTTGAAAAACAAAAGCCTAAGATGTGTGGCATTGCTTTACGAACTGGGCAGCTGGAAGTGGTGAGGAGAGTTATAGAAATTTGAGGAATAATGACTGATAAAATACACCTAGAATGTCTTGGGAAAAAGATTATATAAACAAAATATACAATTATAGTTTCAGAAGAGGTTGCAAAAATAAATGTTTATATGTTTAGGTGGGTCTATCCTTTTTAAACTGTGTTTGGCAAGGTACTAAAAAAAAAGCAACTTCTGTTGTTCAGAAGTTAGGAATAAAAAGAAATAGAAATAGCGCACGACTCTGTGGGGACTTCCAGTATTGGAAGAGATAACTGCTTCTCATTTCCAAATGTTGGAAGATAAAACTGAGGAATACTTTGAAAAGAGATCATTTAAAACTAAAGCATACAGTAAAAATCAAATCAAAGTTAGGGTCATCATAACCCTTATCAATCCTTTGAATGGATTAAGATTATGCCAAATTAATCTGTTGAGTTGAATGAAATCTCAATAAAAAGAAAAGTGTCTCTCCCGCCAAAGACATGGTATAAGAATATATCTCTATCTATCTACAGATAAAGATCAACATATTGTCTGATGCCTGCATCAGGTGTTCAAAATACATAGAAGATAGAGCCAATGACAACAGAGAATAGACAAAAGACTACGTCACAGGGATGGATTTTGAGCCTAATCAAGGTATGTCTGTCACCCACTAGGCAGAGGTTCTCATATCTGCCACCAAAGAATTTCAGAATTGCTTAATTCCAGTGCCTGTTTCTTGTTTCTTATTCCACTCCTTTCCTAATAAGAGTAATTAATATAATTATCATATTATCAAACATGGTATATGGGGTGTTTATTTTCGATTCATAAATCCATGAATCTAGGGTTGCTTTATTCATATTTAAGGAGAATCTGCCATGCAACATCCCAAAATGTGGATTTGACAACGCCTTCTAAAGAAACCCTGTACTTTTTGCTTCATTCAATTGTTACTGGATGTGACTACTCCTTGTCTTGGTCAGGAAGAGTTAACAAAATATTTGGTGACTAGAACTGACAGTCACTGTTACTATTTACCATATATTTCTTGTGTTTTTTCAGGCACCTGGTGTTTCGCATTCCACACTCTTTGAAATTAGGTGTGGTCATATGGTTTGTATCGGCCAAATCATATGCATATACAATCATATGTAAAAAGGTTGTATGCAATTCAGCATAATTTCTTTTTCTAACTCCCATTCACGATAGTGACTTCTCATCAGATGTTTTCAAAGTGAGAAAATTTGGACCAGAGCTCCTAGAAAACTGCAATGAAAATGTAGCATAAGTATGTAATAAAAAATACTGTGGTTCTTAAAACTATCAAGTTGTTGATATTGTATTAGAATATTGTTAATGATATGAAGGTGTAAACAAAGTTGTCACTAAGTTTTTTAAGAATATACAGACTATTTGGAGAATAGTGCAGTCCAATAACAGAAAAAAATTAGAATACAATTTTTTATAAAATTATTATATGAGCATTTCTCCTCATGGATAACCTATTATAGAATATTATAGAATATGTTGACTTATTTTAATTCATGTTATGTAACTAAGAGATAGGGCCCATTGCAAATCATTATGTGCAATAGTATCCAAATTTTATTTTTAAAAACTGCATCCATTGAAAGAAGACTGGAATATAAACTGCTAATTATTAAATGATTACCCACTGATATATGAATGTTTTATTTTAGTGTATTATTGCAGTTTTGAATATTACCTATATTTTCCAAAGGAACATTTAATAATTTAGTCTTCAGAACAATAATGAAGCACAGTAAATGAACTTTTTAAACAGAGGTGCTGCAAATGATAATATATTTGTCAGATTAGTTTAATCATGCTTTCATGGAAGTACTCAAGAATATAACTTGAATTATGCCAAATAATTAGGGTGTAAACCTGTCATACATTGTAGAACACAACAAATGGGTCTAGTTAAGAAGGAAACAGATAATGTAATGTCAATGCTGCATTTAAATATAAAATGTTAATTTCCAGTTAGAGATAGTAGCCTAAAAAAATTTATTCTACTTCTTTCACTAATACAAATACGAGAAATAGAGAAAAATCAAATAAACAAAACTCCTTCTTCAATGAAATTGGTAAATGACTATATCTCCAAATCAAAATCTGTGAAACTGTCAAATAATAAGGTACTTGGACAAGGAAGGGGAGCATACATTTTGTTTTTAAATTAGAGATGAAATTACATGCGGTTATGTTGGAAAAGGAAGACAGACCAAATAAGACCCATTTAAGGAAAATAAACAAATAGAAAGAAAAACAAAGGTGTGGCAGGGTGGGGTCGGGTGCCGGTGCATAGGTAATTTAGAGGTAGAATTCTCGCCTGCCATGAGGGAGACTTGGGTTTGATTCCCAGCCCATGCACTTCCCAAAATAAACAAACAAAGAAAAACAAACAAACAAAAAAATCAACAAATGGTGCTGCAATAGCAGGATACTCAAGTGGGAAAAGAATGAAATGTGACCCTCACCTTACAACATACAACAAACTAAATAATATTTATAAAAAGAGGGAAAAATTTCAAAATTTCAAAGATATAATAAAAATAAACCTATCTGATCTAAAAGAAGTTTTAACTCTTCATATCATAAAAGCTCAGGCATGATATTCTGTTGAATTTATTGCATGTTAATGATAACGGGAAAAATCAACATAGCAGGTCACGCACAGGAGAACAAAATCAGATTTGCTTCATATTTCCCCCATAAGAAACATACAATGTCAAAAGACACTTGAGGAATAACTAAAATTTTTTTTGAATTCCCACATTGTTTCCAGCCAAGTTTTTATTTAAAGCCAATAGTTGGAGCATATAAAAACTCAAGGGAACACCTCAATGAATAAAAATAATAAACTTAAGGAATTGAAAAGTGTAAGCAATATGACTTGCGTTATCATTTAACCTAATTAAATATATAACTAAGACTAAATAACTGACTTCTGGTCAGAAATAAACATATTATTGCTGAGTTTAATTTCTCATGCTTCACATTGTTCAAATTTTTAGTTTATAAAGCATGCAATTGCAGGCCACACACTTAAATCTGTTAGGTAAAATATTTAATATTTTCAAACCTTGGAGTTAAATATAAGCTGACTTTCAGTTGTCCTGTTTTTTGGTGGGAGTATCAGCTGAAAATTGCCTAGTGCATTGAGCTATGGCCTTACCATTTGCTTCTGAACAGTAACTAAACTGATTGGTGCCCATATTGTATCATTTCTTTATTTTTAAGAACACTGCTATTTATGGATATATTTTCTTTAAAACTTTCATAAAATTGAATTTCTCTTTTTATTTGTCCTATTTTGAACTTCGGGAAAATTGATACCTTTCAAACTTGCTTTTAGTACAGTGTCTATGTTTCTTTTTTTGTTGTTGTTATTGTTTCTTTGGTTTCGGTTGGTTGACTGAACTGTTGTCTATCATTCCTGGTGATACAGTAAAGTTCTACTTGCCTTCACAAGTGCATGCAAAAAGAGTTATGTAGGCATATTCTTAAGGAAACTTTGTGAATTTGAATCTGAGAGAAATAACTGAAAGTAGATAATAAGTTAAGAATCCAGTTATTATTTAGTGGTACTAAGTACCTTTTAAAATTTGAGTCCAGCTAAATAAACTCTAAGTTAGAACTGTGGTTTTATTATAGGAGCTAGTGTTCCAATACTAATTTCAACTTGATTGAAAAGGGATTTTCATAGAAAGATAAATCAATGCAATATAAAGAGTACAAATCTGAGTGCAGTAATATTTCTATCACTCTTCTTTAATATGACAATAAGTACTGTTACTTGACTTTTAGGCTCTAGAATGCCTACCCTCTTAATATGTTATTTTAAGGAAATGTCTGTACATAATTTAAATTATATCTCTCATAATAAAAAAAATCACTCAATAAATTAGAGAACAAACTTTTCCAAATATTTATCCACGACATTTGAAGACTCTATTTGGCTTAGTCTATTTAAGAATGAAGCAGTGTAGAAATTGTTTGTTTCATTGTGTAGAAAGCATCAGCCTTGAAAAGATTGGGTATCTTCTTCTGATTCTAATAATCCTAACCTCTCTCAACTACTTAGCCAATTTTCTATTTATAAAGTTGGCTTCTTTTAGTCTTCGCATGTTGTAACAGTATAAGAAAAATTAATTTGCAACACCTGACCTAGAAAATTTAGCTCTTGAGATATCCTGTCCCTGCATTACAATAATTTAGAGTTTATCTCATAGCCATGGGTAAAAACAAAGCCACCTGAGAATGTTTTCAAGAAAGTAGGTATACTAAAAATGTCTGCAGATTACAAAAATGTATGTAATTCTCCAGTGAGCGGTGTCCTTTCTGTTTGCAAATCCAAGTCAGCAAAAGATTATTTGAAATGTAGATTGTTGCCAAGAGCCCTTGAGTCCCAGATGTGCTTTATATAGATTCATTTTAAAGTAATAACTAAAATAGCTTTAGCATTCTTTGGAAATCAGCTGGCTTACTTACTTAATAAAGGTTACTTTCTACTTTCAGATTTAAAGTTTAAATGTTTTGTTTCCCAGAAATTGAGGCAAGTTTTTTTTTAATTCCCTGTTTTCCCTAATGATGGTGAATACAGATATTTGTTAAAAGAGAATGTATTTTAAATTACGTGTATCTTATTTTTAATGCCCCTGCAACCCAGTCTAATATTTTGCTCAAGAATCTGAAGTGCACTAATTATAAGCCAAGCTAAAAGGAGTGTCTCAATAGAACCTGATAAAACTTAGGTAAAAACTGAATATGCAGACGTCTGAGAGGGCAAGAAGGAGGAAGACTCTTGACACCTCAGGAAAGCAGTCCAGGGTTCTTTTTGTTGTTGTTGTTCCTTAATAAAATATTATTCTCCAACCTCACACAGTTAGCTATAAACTTAGAAAAAAATTTCATTTGAAATAAATTGATCTGCTCAGTCCAAACTATAGACTGGTTTCTCCAAGACCGAGAACACACCAGCCCCAGTGCGCCGTGACCAAAAAGTCAAGGTCACGTGGCTAAAACGGGATTCTCTAAGAATGACATGGATAAGAAAAAACTGTGGGGACTTTTAACTTTCCAGCACACACTGTTCTCTTCAGAAATACATTTCTAATAATTAATTTATATAACATGCTTCAAATATCACAAGTACAAATGACAAAAATACCCTTTTCTCATCAGGAGGCACACACATCGTGTCCAATTTACTGAAATGAGACAGGAATGGTACAAAGAATTCAGAGAAATTCTATTTAATTGGAGTGTTTAACTTCCAGTATTTAATGCAATTGCTCAGATTTAAGTCATCCAGTTTGCGATTTGTCTTCTATTTTCTCACTTTTACTTTTGCTCCTCAGTTCTTCCTTTCTTGCCTTCTTTTGTATCAATTTATTAGTTTTCTATTAGCAATTCAATTTGAATTTATCTCTGAAAAGTGTAGAGCTGGGAAGTCATCACTTCAATCCTGACAAGAAGAAACCTTAAACTGCAAACCAGCAACTCTTAGAACTAACAGACTTTTCGATCCAGGGCAATCTGCCTCCTCCAAATTGGAGATCAGCGAATATGTAGAAACAGTTTACAGGTGGTAGAAGATGTCACAGCATACTAAAGTAGATATAACACCTAAAATATAATTGACTGATTGCTGGAGAATGAGCATGAACTAGCTTGAAAGAGGAAAACTTTTGAGGGCCCAGTCTTAAGGGAACCCCTGCACTTGCTCACGTTTTACCTCCAGAAGCCCCCCTAGGGTTATGTCAACTAGGCCAGGTTGAGGTGTCCAGTTGTTAGTCAGATAAGCACTAGCCTGATGGTTACTTGGAGGACATTTTGTGGACTTAAATCATCAGTAAGTTGATTGTATCAGTGGCTGATTACATCTCCAATCAATTGAGTAGACTGCCTGCAACAATGAGAGGAGACTTTCATCAAAACAACTGGAGGCTTTAAAAAGAGACATGATGACTTCAGCAGTCAAAAGAGAGCATTTTCATCTCTCCTCCAGTGGGCCAGCATCTCCTGGGGAATTCGTTGAAAGCTTTCATTGGGGTGCCCAGCTTGCAGCCTGCCCTGTGGGATTTGGACTCGTGATCTCCACAGTTGCATGAGACAATTTCATAAAATCTCAAAATATTTACAGCTATCTCCCATCAGCACTGTTTCCCTAGAGAAACGACTCATGCATTTATATACTTTGGTCTTTTGCTAAACTCACAACATTTTCTTCAAAACATTTTTTTCTGGTCCCATACTTTCTTTCCTCTCTTTCTGAAACTTCATTTGAATGCATGCTTGACCTTTTGATATTTCCTCACAGGACCTGGAAGCTTTGTTCATTTGTCTTTTAATCTGTTTTTCCTATTTGTTTCAGATTGGATAATTTATATTGATCCCTCTATGAGTTTATTCACTCCTCTTTCATCTCCAGTCTGCTTTTAAGCCCCTTCAGTGTTTATTTCAATTATTGATTTGCTTTTGATTCTTTAAAATATTTCTAATTCTATCTTTTCACTCATTGCAAGAATGTTTTCTTTTAATCTCTGAATCTAGTTATAATAACTGCTTTAATCATTTCTTGCATATTCCAACAACTGGATCATCTCAGTATAGGTCTCCATTGATTTTCTTTTCTCTTGAGAATGGGTTACACTTCCTGTGTCATCATGTCGAGTAATTTAGTATTACATTTTACACATTGGGACTCACACATTACAGGATATCTGGATTCTGTTATCTTCCTCCAAAGAGTGTCACTTTACTATTCATTTTGCTGAACTCATACTGCTGACTCAGTGTCCCTTGAGCTAGGCAGCACTTCAAATATAAATTGAGTTTTAGCTGCTTAAAACTATCCTTCACATGCCAACGTGCATGATTCAGGTGTTAGTATATGTATAGAATTGTGGGCTACTCTTCTCTGGCCCTCTCCTTTCCAGAACTTTCTACTAATGTGGTTGCCATAAGCCATGTCCTGTGGATCGTCAAAGCATCCAGACCGTGGACTTTCTATGCTTAGGGTGTAGTAAACTGGGGGTTGCTCTAAGGCTCAAAGCTGTGAAACTAGCAAACTCACCCAGAACCTATTCCTCGAAATGCTAATTTGTGTCCAGTTTCTGCCTGTTTTGTTCACTCTTCAGTGCCTTCAGTTTTGTTTTTGTTTGCTTTTTTCCTGCTTCTATCAGATGTTTTAGTTAGTTCCTCTGAGAGATTTTGTCTATTGGGATCAAAGTGAGACTACCATAACTTCTAATTAAATAGGAAAATAAAAATAAACTTAGTGAGGTAGTTATCCATGCACCTTATGGTAAAATAGCAAATAAATGCAAGTATTTTTTTTTTAAATTGGTCAAATGTGATTTGTAGCTAATTGTGCCTCATTTCTTCCACTACTCATCTCATATGTACATTATCACAGAATTTAATAAATATTATTTTACAAAATAAAATATTACATTGATTTTAATTAAGAATAAGAATTCAAATATTCACTGTGAAAAGGAGTCTTTACTTCAGCTTAGCAGTCAAAAATTAAAGTACTAAAATGTACAGCAA
Organism: Tamandua tetradactyla; assembly: GCF_023851605.1. Lineage (NCBI taxonomy): Eukaryota > Metazoa > Chordata > Mammalia > Pilosa > Myrmecophagidae > Tamandua > Tamandua tetradactyla. The sequence goes on from NC_135329.1 coordinate 168,224,260, forward strand.
AAGGGACTCATGCAAGAGGGTTCAACTATGATAAAGATTTATTATTCAAAGGTGAGAGTAAGAGCCTTAATTTAGTCTTAGACAGGAGTCACTATAAAGACAGGGACACTTCAGTTGCTTTGGCTGAACTCAAGTTATATACAGAATAATAATAAATACTCAGACCTCTACTGGTCCTGAAATCACTCCATTAAATAACAGGTGATGAATGCAGGATGTTTTGGTTCTATCATTTTGTGGTAGAATAATATGTGTTTGGACAAGTCCACCTTCCCTTTTCACCCTTTAATACTCTCATATAATTCCTTCTACATAAGACTTACTGACATTTCCTATTTCATCATATGTCGAGTAATTTAGTATTGCTAACTATTACTAATTTAGCATTACTGAGTTACTCTGCATCTGATTTTGTGTGCTGCCACCTCCTAGACTTGGGTCTTTTCCTATCTGGACATTAAGGACTATATACCCCACTCCTCCACAAGACAATACAGTATTGTAAGTGATGCCCGGTACATGAAGTAGCAGTTTCTCCTTCAAGTTCAGGTAGGCAGAAAAATAGAGAGGAACAGTAAATGAGCACACAGAACTGCAGTATTGGGAAAACAGGGAGTTCAAGTTCAAATGAAATCCATTTGTTTGATGCCACTGGAAGTTTAGCAGCAACAATTTATACCCCCCAGTGAGACATTATGCATACTTTCTAAGGTAATCCACCACCATGACTTGGTGGTTGTTAAGGCTATAAAGAAAGATGTTTCACTGTGGGAACAAATCTTGAAACAAGAAGAAATACATTTTAAGAGTGTTTAGCTCTTTCATCAGGAATTAAAGGTGCTTACTCAGGCCAAGTTACAAAGCTCCTTCTCTCTGCTATCAAAACCTTATTTCTCAGGAATACTCAGAAATGCTCTGGAAACTTGTCTTGTGATGAGCTGTATATTTTGGGAGGATGTGAGGGTGACAGAAGAGGAAAAAGAAGAGAAGAAAGTGTAGAACAGTGAGAGAGTTACGAGAGACAGAAAGAGGATATTATGATCACTTGTTACATCATTGATTAAAACTAAAGAACATGATTTTAAATAAAAGAAAACAGAAGAAAAATGATTTTGAGGAATAAAGGATAAAAGTAATGTTATTTGCGTGACAAAATCATCAAATATGCATGATTGCTAAGTAGTACTATAAAGATCACATATATAGCACTTCAGATTAATATTTTACGACTCTTTATATACAAACACTAAGCTCTATAGAATACATAAGGGGTTATAGTTGCTCTTTCAACTGCTGAAAATGTAAAAAACAGAAAAAGGAATTTAACACCTTCAACAGAGAATGAAAATCTATTTGAAATCTCTCCAATATATGAGTACCTGGGACTTTGCTCTAGACAAATAGTTGCAGTTTGCTTCAAGGTTGCCTTTCTTCCCCCATTATTTGTGCTCAGGGTACTTGTGATTCAGTGGTGTTAGTTACCAGCTAGAAAGTCAAAATATTTGTTCTCCCCACCAGCAGTCCCTAAAGACTGGGAGCACAGCTTTTAAACATGGATCTAGAGAAGACATGTCAGTCTAAGGCAGAGCTGTGATGAAAACACTTTTAGTGGAATTATAATAGCAGCTGTCATAAACTGCATTTACTCACCATTCATACAACAATGTAACTAACTCCTAGAGCAAATCCTGTGTGTATGTTACGTGATTGAAAGTTAAAACATAATATCCTAACAAATATAAATGCTAATTTTATGCATCACACTTAAAACAAGCATTTGCAAAGAAGAGTCTTAACTGTTACATTCTGTTTTCCACAAAGATTCTTTCATGAATTCATTTATATGAGTTTAAATGCCATAAATACTCTCTTACCCTTTTTTTGCTCTGAGAGGAAAGATTTTATTTGCTTAATTTCTGGAAGGGTTTATGAAGTAATCCTTTATGTAAATGTGTAAAATAAAAAGGCATGTTGCAATTGCTTATTTTAATTATCTTTTTTGTCACAAGCTGTGGTCAATGTTTTTAATGCCCATACCTGCCCCACTGTAGTTGCATATACTTTGGTGTCTCTGTTAAAGTGAATGAGAGGACAGAGAGGGAAGAACATCTGTGTACATGTGATAGTTGGCTATAAGACTTGTCCTACAGAGCAGGCCTTCCATATGCAGTGAAGTTTAACCAACAGCTTTATTAAACAGCTCTTTCCATATATGACTGTACCTTTTGTGGTGGCTAATTTCATGGGTCAACTTGGCTAAGCTATGTTGTCCAGTAGTTTGATTAAGTCCGATTGGCCTTATTGTTACTGTGAGGGTATTTAATAGATGGATTAGGATTTATAGTCAGTTGATTGACTCTACACTGATTGCATCTACAATCAACAAAGGAGATTGCCCTCAGCAATGCTGGCATCTCCTCATCCAATCAGTAGAGGTCTTAAGGCAGAGCTAAGAATTTCAGCAGTCAGAAAGAAGAATTTCTGCCTTTCCTTCAGACAACCAACTTCTCCTGAGGAATACAACTTGCACAACTACTAGAGTGCAGCCTGTTCTAGAAAGCTTGATCATGCCAGATTTCAGAGACACCTTTCTTTTTCAGCTTTCTAGCCTAGTCTATGGAATTTGAACTTGTCACCACAGTCACACGAGCCAATTGTTATAAATTAATTTAAAATCCTCACTTCTAAAGATTGAAGTAAACTAGTGTTCATCCTTTTCCTCTCTCTATGCATATTCCATTCATAACCCATACCATTCTTTCAGATGACTGTAGAAATTTTCTATACTATTAAACTCGAAAATATAAACCCTTAATTTCTCCTTTGAACTGCAGATTTTATGCCTATCTACACTTCATACCCACATATATAACTAAACAATAAACCTTATCAAAATTGAGATTTAATTATTATCTTCTTTTTCTCCCAAACATGATATGTCACAAGGGACTCTATAAATCACAGTAAAGAGCATCATTTTTCTCTTACCTCTGCAGGCCATAAACCTAGGGTTATCATTAACAGCACAGATATATCCCAAGCCTAACTACATCTCATCTTCACTGCTGATGCCCCCCTACCTAAGCCACCATCACCGCTAACTTGCATTAGAGTATTAGTACCTTACCTGATCTTCTCCATCCCCCCTTACCTTCTCTAGGGAAATCGCCACATAGCACCAGAGTAATACTTTAAATTATAAATAAGACAATGTGATACCTGTACTTGCAAACATTTCAATAACTCTGACCAAATTTCCTACCAGTTTCCTGCACACTCATTGTATTCCTGCCACACTGGCCTTCTTGCCTTATTGAACATGCAAAGTATGTTCCTTAATCAGGATACAATTTTTGCTGTCACATTCTTCTTCTTGAACAGTCTTCTCCTAGGACATGGCATGGCATGCTCCCCTACCTCCTTTGGTACTGTCCTCTACAAAGGTTCATCCTCATCAAATTCCTGTCTTAATGTAGCACATACACATAAATATTTATTAATTGATCTGCCATTTCTATAACTAGAGTATCAGCTCCCTGAGGGAAAGAACTTTGCTTTTCCTAAACCACAGAAGCTTGTCTAGCACACAATAAATAGTCAAAACTTGTTTAGTGAGGAAAGGAATGAAGGAAAGAATGACTAAAAAAATACAACCTTAGCCAAGAACAAAGAATAAAAAGTTAAATTACATTCAAAATATTTTATATCTCCCTAAAAAGACTACATGCGCTTTCAATGTGTGACATTATCATTGCTTCAAAGGCATATAACTTCCAAGCCTCAACATTTATAATTCATATATGTAAAACTTTATGACTTCTAGAGGCCATGCAAAAACAGTGATGAGAAGTAAGAGAAAGAAATGTTATTAGATCATAACAGACATCCTTTCCAGTTTTTCCAACAAGGAACCTTCATTTTTTAATGAGGTCTTCTGCTCATGTTCTCAATTAAAGAATATTTTCCTTATATATCACTTTTATTCTTATTTAAATATGAATTCCGTTGGCCACATAAGTGGCCCATGTTAACCAAGATGTGACAAAAACTAATAGGGAAAAATAAAGTAACTCAGAAAAAAATTAATCTGTATATTAAAAAATCTCCTCTACAGAACATAAAAGGGAGCTGCTTGAAAGCTGATGCAGTTCATTGTACTTTGCAGAGAATGGAAGGAACAAAGTAGTGACTAGGTTGTAGGTCAAGAAATGGTGGCTGATTCAAACTGAGTCACTAATTAGTTCTGTAACCTAAGGTAAGTCATTTAACTTTTCAGTATCTCAGTTTTCTCATTTATAATATGAAAGTGTTGGAATTCAATTATCTCTACAAACCATTCGATGTCTGAGACTCCTTTAGAAAGTTGAGAAAGAGTCTCTAGGGAGTTAAAGAGATAACTGTTATTCCCGTCTCTTAAAAGGAAAAACAATATGAATTTATAAAATAGGTTCAGTTCATTTTACATCTTAGTCAATTAAATGTCTGAATAAATTGATTAAATACGCTGAATAAAAACCAACGTGGACATATGAGCTTTAGTCCAATTTAAAGTTCTATGATACTGTTAAAATTATTTAAAAATGCAAATTTGACCTCTATAAAGAAATTTTTATGAAATAGTTAAGAAGTTATGATCTAGGCTAAACTCTCCTTGGATTAAAAATGCACGGTTAGGCGGGCCACGGTGGCTCAGCAGGCAGAGTTCTCGCCTGCCATGCCGCAGACCCGGGTCCGATTTCTGGTGCCCACGCATGCAAACAAACAAACAAAAAACTGCATGGTTAATATTCTTATAATTTTTCCTCCATCTGCATTAAGAAATATTAGATCATCTTGAAAGTATAAATGAAGAATTCCTTCCCTTTGTCATCTTCCTATTTCAACTCAATCTCTACTCTTTCAAAATCGACTACTCTTTCTCAATATATCTCTCTAAAAAATAAACATCTGGCTCATTTGAATTTTAATATCACTGAGGACACTTTTTAAAAATCTATCTGCTAAAATAAATCTTAATAATGTAGGAAAATAAGTGAAAGCTAAATTTAAGAAAGCAAAAATTAGCATTGATGTTATCATTAATTAAAAGGTAAATAAGGTCTTTTTGGTCCTGCAGATGATTATCTAGAGCTACACTCTCCGAGAAGGCAGCAGAGTCCCGTGGGAATACAGAGCTCTTAAAATATGTTCAGTCCTAACTGAGATGTGCTGTAAGTACAAAATACACATTGAACTCTAAGTTAAAATCTCAATATTTTAGGTTGATAAATATTAAAATTCTAATTGATATATTGGGCTGTGAAGGAGGGTATTATTAAGGTTAATTTTGACTATTGATTTTGCTTTTATTGATTGGCTGGTAGGAAGTTTAAAATTAATATGCAATTCACATATTTTTATTGGAAAATATTGATCTGGAAAGGTAAATAGTATCTCTTATTATGGTAATTTTAATAGATACAGATGACATTAAAGGTCATCAAAACATTCTGTGATTTTTGCTTCCAACTATAGCATTTATCAGTGACCTCTTGTAGCACTTAATGTATAGTTTAAAGCTTCTTAAAAAACTTTAAAAGAATATATTGTTATATATTTCTTTATAAAAATAAATTCCCTAGTCCATTGTTTCTTTAATATGGAATTGATTAACACAAATGAGAGTGATTTCCTTAAACATATTCTTATATATTGACTTTTTAATTTATAAAGTTTCAGAGAATGCTTCTCGTGCATTCTTTCATATAGCTTTCTGACAATTAGAATTTTAACAATTTATGGTGCTTCAAAAGACACTATAATCTGTCTATAATATGTAGGTCATAAATGAGATACTATAATCTGTCTGCAATATTTAGGTCATATATGATTTAAATGTAGCATAATTATATTTAGCAATGCATATCTAAATGTATGGTTTTAATAACATGAAACTAAGAAAAATATAATGTCTGTGAAATAATTCAAAACAATAGAAAGAATTAATCTACTACAAACATGTATGATAGATTATGATTAGTGCAAATAAGTAAATATTTAATTTTTACCAACTCCTTTTAGTACCATTCATTACTCATGGGCTTAGCAAATATTTGTTTGTTTAAAGTTCTGCATGCAAGTTTTTGCTATATATGATTTACAATTCATTATTTTATGGAAAAACATACTTTATATTAGATATATAACTTCTGATAAGGTTCTTTAAACTTTGTAACTATTCATTCTCTCTTCATGAATCCTGATAAGATGTTTGAAAAATAGAACTTCAAATATCAAAAATGGGTAACAATATTCATCTGAATATTTTTGAAGATATGTACATCAAGAACAACTTTCATCAACAATGAATAGATACTTCAAATTTTTCCCTGAACAAAATAGATATTCAGTCACAATCAAGTGTACATTTTTAAAATGTAGCAATATGAATGTTGACACTAACACACATTCTTTTTTATTTGACAAGCATGATCCTTTCTCAGGTTTATCTCAAGGTTGATAAAAGTTTGCAAAGCTCTATTAAGAGAGAAAGCAGTGCTTTTTTTTTTTTTTAAAGAACAGAAGTATGGACTCTGTGACAAGTTCCTTGGTTTTGCTTTATAAGTAATTGAACTTTGGAGATTTATTTATAAATTTATAAAAATTATTACTCTAGAGTTAGGGTGCCTGAGATTAATTATTTGTTCTCTTTTATAGATGCTTCTCCCATCTGTAAAGTTATGTTAATAATCATGCCTAGAATTTCATGGGTTGTGAGATTTAATGAGAAAATGCATGTAAACACTCAGCACAAGGTCTGGCACATGAAAAGCACAAAATAAAGGTTAGTTTTTACATTTCCAATGTGTAAGCTATGTTTTTAATCTTAGTACTCAATACAAGGAAAGGTTTCTCATTTTATGAAGGCACTGGTAGTTTGATTTACTTTTTTCAAAAAGATCTTATTTCCACTAGAATAATAGTTTGGTTTCACTGTGATATCTGTGGAGAAACCTTTCTAAAATATATATGCACGATTTGAATGTTAGCATAAATCATATGGATGAGCTGGATTATTTTAGTATCTTATTCCAATGTATCCTCTGAAAAGAAACAATCTTTGTAGAAGAGAATAAAGGATTGTGGGTTGATTAATAAATCTGAGTATTTGGACAAGAGAATAAATTTGAGTCTCTTGCCTTGACATACTGTCTGCACTGCTTGCTGAATGAAAATGGACCTTGTATTTACTTGGAAGCTCTGATTTAAAAAAACTTTCAGCAAAACTATATATTTCCAAGGGATGAGCACAATCACTTGTATAAGAAGACCCACATGCATTTTTCATTTCAAGATATTCACAGGTAGATATGAGATTAAAAGTTTTCAACTCACTAATTGCTTACTGTACACTGTGAGAGTGGAGAACAGTGTACATTAAAATATATATTTTGCTCACACAAATTGATTTTTAAATTATATTTTTATCTGTATATCAGAGAGCTGAATTTTCAATTAAGTAAACTCTCATTTGCTTATATCTATCTTTTGTATTTGTTCATTTGTTCATAATTTTCATTTTTAATAGACAGAAATAGCATTTATGACTTTGAATCCACAGAAACTTTCTCTCAAATTCTTATAGAATACCAGGCTTTTTATATACAGTGAACTTTAGAGATAATTGAGTCCAATACTTTCATATTATAGATAAGAAAACTGAGATTCAGAGAGGTTAAGTGACTTGCCTCAGCTCACAAACTAATTAGCGACTCAATTTGAACTAGTCACTATTTTCTGACTGGCATGTTTTAAATTTACATACTATTAGAGAAGTTATAGGTTTATAGAAAAATCATACAGAAAATAGAGTCACCATGTACTCCAACCCCCCCAACATTTACACAGCTTTCCTTATTATTAACATTTTGCAATAGTGTGATACCTGTGTAAAAATGATGAAACAATATTATAATTATACTTAGGGCTCACTGTTTGGGTTGTACAGTCCTATGTTTTTAATTAAAATTCACATTATGGTAACATATATACAACCTAATTTCCTCATTAACCACATTCAAATATATAATTCAGTGGTGTTAATTACTTTCACACGGTTGTGCTACCATCACCATCATCCATTAAAAAACCTTTTCATCAGCCCAGCAATAACTTTAAACCGATTAAGCATTTAGTTCCCATTTCCTACCTCCATCCCAGTCACCTTAATCTATATTCTAGTCTCTGACTCTATAAATTTGCTTGTTCTAATGAGTTTATGTCAGTGAGATCATAAAATATTTGTCCTTTTGTGTCTGGTTTAATTCACTAAACATGAGGTATTCAGGATTCATCCATGTTACTGCATGTTGTCAGAACTTCTTTCTTTTTTATGCCTGAATAGTATTTCATTGTGTGCACATGGTACATTTCCTTTAACTGTTCAGTTGTTGATGGGTAGATACTTGGGCTGTTTCCCTCTTTTAGCAATTGTGGATAATGCCACTGTGAACATCAGAATGCAAACTGTTAGAAACCTTACTTTCAATTATTTTCGGTCTATACCTAGAAGTGGGGTTGCTGGTTCATATGATAATTCTACAGTTGACTTTCTGAGGAAGCCCCAAACTGAGCATAGCAGCTGCACCATTTTACATTCCCACTAACAATGAATGAGAGTTCCTATTTCTCCACATCCTCTCCAAGGCCTATTTCCCTTTTTTTCTAAAAGTAGCCATTCTAGTGGATTCAAAATGGTATCTCATTGTGGTTTTGATTTTCATTGCCCTAATGGAAGTAGCATTTAGCATCTTTATTGGCTTAATTGGCTATTCATATATCTATTTTGGAGAAATGTGTAATCAAACTATTTTGCCAATTTTAAAAATTGGGTTGTTTGTCTTACTGTTGCTGACATAAATTTTCTTTATATATTCTGTATACTAAATCTTTATTGAATAAGTGAATTTCAAATATTTTCTCTCATTTTGTAGGTTGTGTTTTTACTTATATGATTTAGTCTTTTGATGCATAAAGTTTCAAATTTTGATGAAAACCCATTTTCCTATTTTTCTTTTGTCAATCATGCTTTTGGTTTAAGTCTAAGCAACCATTGCCAAACACAAGGCCCTGAAGTTTCTTTCCTATGTTTTCTTCTAGGAGTTTTAAGGTTTGGTACTTATACTTAGGCCTTTGATCCATTTTGACTTAAATTTTATATATCCTGTGAAATAGGGCTCCACCTTCATTCTTTTGCATGTGTGTCCAGATTTCCAAGCACTGTTTGTTGAAAAGACTATTCTTTCCCAATTCATATGCACCCTCGTCAGAAAGCAATTGGTCATAGATGTGAGGATTTATTTCTGAACTCTCAGCTGGATTCTTCTGGTCTATATCTCTTTGTGCCAGCACCATGTTGTTTTGATTACTTTAGCTTTGTAATGAGCTTTAAAATTAGAAATTGTGAGTCCTCCAACTTCATTCTTCTTTTTCAAAGTAGTTTGGACTATGCCCCTATGCAGCCATATAAATATGATTGGCTTTTCTATTTCTATAAAGAAGAGTGTTGAAATTTTGAATGACATTCCATTGAATCTGTACATCACTTTGGGTAGAATTGATATCTTAATAATATTTAGTGTCCCAACCCGTGAATATGGAATGTCCTTGCATTTATGTCATTGATATCTTTTAGCAATGTGATTTTCTGTGTATGTCTTTTACATCCTTAACTAAATTTATTCCTAGTTATTTGATTATTTTAGCTGCTATTATAGATGCATTTTTCCCTTGATCTTCTCTTCAGATTATTTTCTAGTGTGTAGAAACTACTGATTTTTTCATGTTAATCTTGTACCCCACAACTTTTCTGAATTCATTTATTAGTTCTAAGAGCTTTGTTGTGGATTTTTCAGGATTTTCTAATTATAGGACCATGTCATCTGCAAATACGGAAAGTTTTAATTCTTGCTCTACAAATTTGAATGCCTTTTATTTCTTTTTCTTGCTATTTTCTCTGTCTAGAATTTCAAGTAAAATTTTGAATAACAGTGGTGACAGTGGACATCCTTGTCTTGTTCCTGATCTTAGATTAGAGGGAAAGTTTTTAATCTTTCACCATGGTGTATGATACTTGCCTCTCATTACTTTCTGTATATATTTCCCTATATTTTCTTGTATTTACCATGGGGCTTGAACTTACCAAACAAAATCTATAAAAATCATCTTTGACTTTTTTTCCAACCTAATTTCAAGCATATATATTCACTGTTCCAATTCTGGCAAGTCAAATAAGATTTCCCAATAGAAATCTTAAAAGGGCTCCCATAGGTCCAGTGAACCAATCTCCCATTTCTAGAAACAGGTCATTCTAGATAAGTATGCATAATTTTTTAGAGAGCAGTAAATTTTTAGGTTAGTTTCTGTGATATGTAAGTAGTTTATGTAAAAGCAGCAATTTCCAGGTATGAAAATGCGGATACTCTCCTGGATGACTGTTAACAAATTATTTGTTTCTTTGTTTTGCATTATCAATTTAGCTAAACTCTGTGTGTCTGAAGTTTATGAAACATAACAAAGCTCTGGTTAAAAGACAGTTTGTTAGATTTAGATATGTTTACAATGACCTTTTCTGGATGTAAGCATTTAGATCAGGAAAAATTGTCTCAATGTAGTTAAGGTTTAAGGCTCAATTATTTAGGAGGTTACAATGTTTCCTGAGTAGACATACAAAAGACCCGAGGTTTGAAACATAGCTACCATCTCGTGTTTTGAGAAACTACCAATTTCACGATCATGTTTTCCTCCTTCAGACAAGGTCAAAGTGTTGCAGGGTTTAAAACATTACAACAGCAAAGGTGAATATTTGAAAGGGAAAGCCACAAAATTTCATCAGAATTTTGAAATTTTGAAAGCCACTCTGCTGGCTGACAACTATTAGATTTTTCCTGAAATTAATAACTGATAGTGTATACCACTGCCAACTATAAGATGTGTTCTTGGACTTGGGGTATCAGCAGATACCCCGAATAATTCTTATGCAGCAGCTACTGCTCTAAAATACCAAGTGTAACTGAAGATAATAAGCCATGGGCTTCTGCTAACTGCCATGTGTTTGAGTGAGAACTCCCAAGTCTTGATTTTGATTTTCATGTGCAAATAACGAGAAAGGTGGATTATAGTTTGGTAAACTGAAGGTTGGGAATTGTATCAAGGCTTCCTTTAATTGGGTAAAAGCCCATTCATGTCATTTTTTTCCCCATTGCAATGGTTCAGGGACTGAGGTTTTAGTTAACTAATAGAGGAGAGGCTAGTAGGGAGAAACATGGGACTCATGTTCTTTAGGGTAGGTTTTTTTATTTAGTGACTGTGATTGCTGATGCTTTAGGGCCATCAGCCTCTTAGCATAACACGCATATTTCTGTTCTGCTTTTCTGTCAAAATGTTCAGTCATGTGTTAGAGTTCTGAGATAGAGGTAATTTCCCATTCTAGTTTGTTTTTAACTAGGTCATTTAATTCAGGTTTTAGGTCACTGAGAAAATGACTAGAAAGCACTGTTTCTGTATCTGCATTTATTTGAATTCCCAAATAGTGGCTGAAGATATTTTCTAACCTTTCCTGGCAATCTTCTATAGATTCATTGCTTTTTTGTTTACAAGATCATACCATTGTTAATCTACTTTTATGGGAAAGTCCTCAGGGATTTTCTCTAATAATGACTGCCCAATTTTATGAGCTCTTTTAATTCTATCCTTAGTAGCATGCTGGGCAAGATCTTTTTAATCCTCATGAGAATCATTTCAATCACTGAGTTCTATCTATTTTCTAGCATCTGATGGCTTTACTAACATGTAAACCAATTGACATAAATCTGAGGTCTCTGGGTCATTACCCCAATTAGAATTTTGAATTTGTCTTTACGTTTGATTAGGTGTTTTGGAGGGGATATCTTTGATAATGGCACAAAATACAGCCCTAGCCCAAAACTTGAACTCAGTTGTGGCTGTTATGCTAAGCTCAGTGTAAGTCCTAATTTTCAAGACCACTGATTTATGGGCTTTAAGGGAACAGGTGAAAAAGAAAGAGAGTAAAGGGGTCTGAATGTCTGTAAGAGGGAACAGTGAGACTAGGGGCAGAGTTTTTAATTTTTTCTTCTGTGTGCTTTAAGGAATGTTTTGAAGATGCTATTTGAGAATCATTTTGTCTTTTAGATGTGACCAAGAAATTTTCAGGGGCATCTCTTAAATGTATTATTTTAGCTAGTTCAAATGTTCCCAAAGTGGCCACCATAAAACCAAATCATCTCTGATGAGATTTACCCATGTATTTGAAAACAAACATGAACTGGGTCCATAGTGAGAAAGCATGAAGGCTGTTGGCATCTTTGTCAGAGGAGATAGGGAGTGGATTTAAACTGAGAAGAGCTCATGTTCAATCAAAGTTTCAGAAAATGAAAAGGATATAGGAGCCCCATAAACCGAAAATCAGTTGACCAGAACCTCCATACCCTCCCCACACAGATAGAACAAGGTATTCAACAAGAAGACATCTGGACCAAACCCAAAATTAAACCCAAACCAGTCTAACAATAAACCTGAAGAGCTCACCACAAAAACAGGGGCACTCAAACCCAGAAGAAACTTACCCATCACACTACACAAGTGATAAGAAAGAAGTAGACAGAAAAGGTCCTGTGGTACCAATACTGTCTGCTCACCTCCCATGAAGATACTAGGGGGTCTTCTCTGGATCCCACTTTTGACATTAATAACTGTCAAAAAAAATCTAAGGCCCCCTATATCTTGCCAACTCCCAACAAAAACCATTCCTATCAATCCTAAGAACACCTAGGGCATTATATAAGATTCTATAAATGTTCCATGCACTGGGGTAACTTTCCAGAAACCTACAATCTCCAGATGGGGCCTTGGACCAGATAAGTCCTGAAATGTACAGGGGTCAGTTTTTCCAGAACATCAGCTAGTTCCACCCCCTATCCCACATTATTGACAGCCCCTTCCAACATGAAAAAGTTAGAATGGGCATAGTCCAAATACCCCTAAAAAGTGGGAGAAAGATCAAAGGTGATGGTGGAGTTGTACAGAGAAGTTCAGGTATAACAAACGAGTATGATTGCTCAATCATCATATTGATATTTCTTTTAGTCTGCAGTATCTTAGAGCAGCTAGAAGCAAAACCTAAAATTGTGGAACTGTAACCCATACCAAACTCTGAAATCTGTTTTACAACTAATTGGTGTGATGCACTTTGAAATTTATTGCTTTTTCTTGTATGTATGACATTTTTCACAAAAAAGAAAAAAAAAAAATTGTGCTTTGTAGGATGTTAGCCTGAAGATTGATTTCAAGATTTTTCTTGGTTTGGTAGTTTAAATATGTAAAGTATGCAGGAAGTTTTAAGGAAAAAGAGTGTACTTTTCCCCCTAAATAATATAACTGGATTACTTGTTTGTTCTTAGTGAGAAGCTATAAAAGGTATTTAACCATCTGAGTAATCTGCCTAGATGGCAAAGATTCTATGCCTTATCAAACCAATATACTTAATGATATGTAAAAAAAAAAAAAAAGGAAGAGATAAAGAAAAAATACATTGGATCTAGGTGAACTATTAAGTTAGTATAATTATAAAAAAAAGATGTTTTATTAGTTTCATTATGGAAATTATAACAAATGTACGATACTAATTAAGATATTAAAAATTTAAAAAGAAAACTCAGGCCCCAATAGTAATCAATATTACAGGTTTACTGAAAGAGAAACTACTCAATCAAAGAGAGTTTGAACTGAAGTAAGAGTCTCAAATTGCAAGTTACATTAGCTTATAGAGACAATTAGGGGTTTCTAAAGGACAAAGTGCAATAATCGGTTGACATTTAGATTCCTGCACAAAGTTTGATACAAGCTTTTTGCTCAGTGTCAGGTGTCTCTCTGGGATGTGAAAAAGCCCAGCACTCAGGCAGTTCAGGGTTTCTCACCTCTGGCAGAAGGCAAAGGATCCAGAACTGCCATTCACTGATCTTGATCCAAGAAGTTAGCCTCCCCAGGGGACTAGCCATGATAACACCTCTACCTGTGATCTTCTGTACCCTTTACACAGTTTAAGAAATAAATACATCATTTGTTGAGAGGCTGTTTTGTGCCTGAGCCTACATTACCACAACATATTTTACAGCATCTTGCTCCACAAAGAGCCTTTCTTTTCAGTCAGAAGAACTCCTTTTTGCATAGCTTGTAGGGCATGTCTAATGATTTTAACTCCTTCAGCTTTTTGTTTATTTAAAACCTGGGAATGTTTTAATATCTCCCTCATTTTTGAGTGAGTCTCACTGGATATAAAATTATTGGTTGGCAATTTTGTCTGGCAGCACTTCAAATATTTTGCCCCTTTGCCTTCTTGCCACCGTGTTTTCTGATGAGAAATTATCACTTAGTCTTATTGGGGCAACCTTGCACATTACACGTTGGTTTGTTCTTACGTGTTTCAGAACTTTCACTATTTGTCTTTGGCTTTCAGTGGTTTGACTACTATGTGTCTGGGTATAGTTCCTTTCGAGTTCATCCTGCTTCGGGTTTATTGTGATTCTTGGTTGTGTGCATTCATGTCTTTCATCAAATTGGGGAAGTTTCCTGCCATTATTTCTTTGACTGTTACTTCTTCCTCTTTCACTCTTTACTTCTGGGAATCCCATAATGCATACATATATTGGTATGCTTGATGTTGCCCCATAGGTCTCTTAGGCTCTATTCACTTTTTTTCATTCTTGCTTCTTGGTGCACCTCAGCCTGAATCACTTCATATATCTTGTCTCAAAGTTCACTGATTTCTTTCTTTTGCTAGCTCCAATCTGCTGTTGAAAGCAACTGGGTAATTTTTTCAATTAGGTTTTGGGGTCTTCATCTCTGTTAGTTTAATTTGGTTCCTTTTTAAAATTTCTATTTCTTTATTGAGATACTTCAATTGTTCATTCATTGTTTTCCTGATATCCTTTAGCTCTTTGTTATTTCCTCTATCCCCTTGAGAATACTGAGGATCAATTTTTAATAGTCCTAGTCCAGTATGCCCAAAGTCTGGTCTTTTTTGTTCTTATCTTTTTCTTTTGGATGGGCTTTTTCCTGTTTCTTTGTTTGTCTTAAAATTTTTTGGTGTACACCGTATATTTTAATATTTTAAGATGTTAATTCTGAAGATGTACTGCCTGAGCTGTTTGTTCTTTAAATTTCTATTGAGCTAGTGAAATGACAGAGATTTCTTTGAGTGCTAGGGGCTAACAAAAAACAAGCAAACCCATGCAAAAAACACCTTTCAAAGTCTTTGAAAATTGGTTCTGCACTAGACGGTGCTCTCCTTCATAATGTAGCCCTCGTACCAAGATGATACCTTCAAGATGAAGGTGAAGTACAAAATGCTCTCCATCTTTTATGATCGTGCATCTTGTCTTGAGTTTGTATTTGTTCATGGTCTTAGGAATTCTCCTATTCAGAGAATTTAAATGCCCTCTCTGTTCCTATAAAATTGACTTCCTCCCCACTCCAGGTACTCAAGTAATCATCTGCCCCAAACCATTTGATTTAATTGTTTCTTAACTGTTTTAGCTATCTGAAAGTTGATTCTGCCTGTGAGTTAAAATTCTGGAAGTGAAACCTGAGAGGAGTTTCTTGGTTCAGTGTTTCATGCTGCCACCCAATAGCTTGGAACCAACATACAAGTAACCCGGTATGTGCATAGGGATTATCTGTCCCCTCCAGAACAGGACCAGGGACCATAATGGGAGCACAGACTGATGTCGTACTGTGTCAATGTTGGGTTGAAGAAAGAGCCAGCAAGGGTACTAGGAGCTTCTCCTACCTTGTTTAAGCTTGTGTTTTAGTTAGCCAGCCCTTGCCTAGTTATTAGAACCCTTTAATTTTTTTCCAGAGTTAGGATGATGGCTTTGCCAGATTTTTGTTAGTTGTGCAATGATTCACTCTGGGTGCTCTTGCACTGTCCTCTTGATGAACTACTGCCAATTTGAATTTTGAAGTGTGTGTGTGTATGTGTGTTTTTAAACATTCTTTTGGAGTTAAATTTCATTGAGTTTATTATATCTTATAACCAGGTTATTTCACCTAGTTCATTATTGGATTTCTTTTTTTTTTATATATGGGTAGAAATTATTGCAATTCATCTATTTTAGCTCAAAATCTGATTAGCAAATACCAGTTCTAGCAACCTGTGTTAGGGGCTTTGGTATTTAATATCCATTTTCTGAAGGCACTTGTGAAATTAGTTTGGATTATATGAAAAAAAATTTGAGTGAGAAAAAAATGACAATAGAGTTCTGAAGACAGAAGGAACTGGTTTTTTTTTTTTGATTTTGCATAAAATACTATAGGATTTTTCCTTTTCCTTTTTTTTTAATTTTTAAGATAAGTAATCTGAGAAATCAAAATAAAATTAATACAAAAAATTATCTGACTTTATGGATATTATTCTCTCAGTCATTCTTTATTGAACCATTTGTTTAGGCATTTTGTTCATGATTCTTCAAATAATCATTTCTCACGATTGGATCAGAAATAAAAAGGAGGTGGAAAATAATTTGCTATATGTTTGTACAAAAAACAGGGTACTTCAAAAATTAATGAACATCTTATATTTCCTCCATAAATTATGCAGATTACATCATGAAATTGTACATAATCCACCCTAATTTTGTAATACATAATGAGACCAAGAAAACTTTGAACTTCTTCCTAAAATTAAATATTTTCAGCAAAGTTTCATTACTATGTGTGTTCTCAATATAAAGCTCAGGAACCATTAACTTATTCTAACATTCTAGCTAATAGAAACCAAAACCATAGAAAATAACAATGTGATTTATTTTCTCTACATCAGATATCTTGACTGTTAAGCACAAAATGAAGCACCACATTCATTTTATGAAAAAAGAAACAAATTAAATTTCACTACCAGAAAAACCAGCATTATCTTAGTATTGTTAACTGACACAGGAAAGCAGAAGAAGTTTAATTTTCTTTTTATGTTTTGGTTGACTCTTTCCCCACCTCCTTGCACACCTGGAGTATTATAATCTTATAAATACAGAATTGCTTTATAGTCCCTCTTCTGTTACTTCTCCCCAGTCAAAGCAAATACAATAGAAATAATATCTCCCATGGTTACATTCATCCAAAAGCTTATCAGCTCATGATGGGGTTATTTCATTCAATAATCTCAATGCAGAATATCTTTACAAATCAGTTCTGTAGATTCTTTACACTATGAAAATCATTAGCAAGGATAATTAACTGAGACTGTGGTGACGAATAGGACTGCATTACTGATCAGTGCAATAAAGAACAGAAGCCACTAATTACAGCTATAGAGCCTTGAAGCTACTGAGAAATGTAATTTAACATTGCTGCCCAAATTCCATGCAGCCAAATACAAGTGTGGAATTAAATCAATAAGGTCTTCCCACAAATAATGCTTTTGAGGCTGTTCCAGGTGTAAGAAAATGTATCCATCTGCATGAAGTGGCTTGTGATACAGTGAGCGCAATGCCTGAAGTGGCTTATGATACAGTGAGCGCAATGCCTGAAGTGGCTTGTGATACAGTGAGCGCAATGCCTGAAGTGGCTTATGATACAGTGAGCGCAATGCCTTAGGGAAAGACATTTTAAAAGTTAAACCTGCCTAAGGATTGTGTTAGATAATCTCATCACAGCGCCACTTTCTATTGCATTCTCTGGTAATTTCTTTGAGTTCTCAAAAATTTATCAATGTTTTAGAAGAACATCTGGTATAGAAAAATAGAGTAAATCTGATGAAGCTATGCAACCATTTAGAATTGTCTGTTTCTTAGATACAAAAAGACATTTTTCAACTGCAGAGAAAGGTAATAAGTTATACAGCAGTTTCCCAAACTCAATGGATGAATTATATGAGGCCCTTGTTAAAATATAGATTTCTGGAAAGTACCCTGGGAAACCAGAATATCATCTCCAGGGACAGAACCTGGGACACTGTGAGTTCAGTGAGAGCTCTAGATGATTCTCAACAGCAGGCAAGCCAGGGTGCAGTAGACTTGTTCTTTGAATACTGGATCTGTCACTTAATAGCTGTGTGTACCATCGAGTGTCAGTTCTTTCTGATCCTCAGTTTCTTTATTTGTAAAATGTCGAAATATATCAACATCTTTGGGTACACATAAATTTAAAATGTATGTAAAGTACCTAATAATGTGTTTGTACATAGTAGATGTAACAAATACCAGTTTCCTGCCATTTTCTTCTCTACTGTACATGACAGCATACCTTTGAATTCTTTTCTTCAATAAATATAAATAGTCTCACTAACAGTAATTCAGTCCATAAGAGTCATGTTGAGGGAAGGAAGCTATGAGAATAGTATATGCATTTAAAAATTAAAGCATCAGGCGGGCCGCGGTGGCTCAGCGGGCAAAGTGCTTGCCTGCTATGCCGGAGGACCTCGGTTCGATTCCCGGCCCCAGCCCATGTAACAAAAACGGAGAAACAGAATACAATAAAAACAAGAAAATGCTTAAAAATGTTTCCCTTTCTTCCTTCCTTCCTTCCTTCTATCCTTCCTTCCTTCTCTCTGTCTTTCCTTTAAAAAAAAAAAAAAAAAAAAAAAAAAAAAATTAAAGCATCCAGAGTATGCATGGGTTTCTCAGATAATTCATCCTTATATGAAGAAGAGAGAGTATACTCAATAAGAGAGCTTCTACTGGCATACCATTGGTAGTGAACGTATGTAATATCTTCATAGACAGACATTTTCTTCTGTTCTGATGTTAGACTATGGTAGCTAATATATTCTCCAGTTACAAATAAGAGAATTTTAGCATAAAAAAGATGTTTTCATCCTTTTTAGGAAATAGTTTGTGATACATTTCTACCAGTGACAAAATATTTTCTAACATTTGCATAACATGTAAAAATTTAAAAAGTTTAATCATTAAGTAATTTCCCTACTTAATGTCATATATTCAAATAATATAAACAGCTTCTTAAACAGTTTAAGATTATTTCTTTTATGAAGCACATGTGGAGTCTAGTACCATTATCTGGAGTCAGACCCAAAGAGATAATGATTAAAAAAATGCTTATTGCTAGGTGTGCTGGTTTGAAAATATTATGGACCCCAGAAAAGCCATGTTTTAATCCTGTTTCAATCTTGTGAGGGCATCTGCTTCTTTTAATTCTGGTTCAACACTGTTATTTGAAAATTTCTGATGTGATTATTTCCAGGAAGATGTGACACGCCATTAGATGGAGAAGAGACTCCATGCATTCTAGGTGGATCTTGATTAGATTACTGAAATCTTTTAAAAGTGGAAACATTTTTGGGAGGGTCAGAAATGACAAAGACAGAGCCAATGGAGAGAGAACCAACAGAAACTTCAGGACTGACAGAGAAAGCAGAGACATGAATGGTTGGAGATGCTTGGAGCCCAGCAGATGTTGCCATGTACCTTCCCATGAGACGTTAAGCAAGCCAGAACCTAGAGACAGCCAAGGGAAGCGAAGAGATGAAAGCCAGCCCCAGAGAAGCAAAGTGAAGGACCCCCCCCACAGGAACAGAGGCTGAAAGCAACAGAGCTTGGGATCAAGAGACCAGCAGATGCCAGCCACGTGACTCCCCAGCTGCTAGAACTGTTCCAGACAATATCAGCCTTTCTTGAATGAAGGTAACCTCTTGTTGGTGCCCTAACTTGGACACTTGCACTTCCTTAGAACTATAAACTTGTAGCTTATTAAACTTTCCTTCTGTAAAAGCCATTCCAGTTCTGGTATATTGTATTCTGGCAACTAGCAAACTAATACACTAAGTTATCTGCATTGTATTTTCTTCTTTCTACTAAGATGATAATTTAAATAGTGATATTGCAAAAGTCATGCTGGAAAATAATTTCCTGTGAAAATGAGAATACTCTCATTTGCAAAAGTGTGGTCTCAAAAGTTTATTTTTAATATCTCTGTTAATATTACAAATATTTATTGATGACACATGCAAGTCATTGGGCTAGACCAACTGGAGAATATGAGAATTAGTTAAATATAGCAGAGGATTTAAACAACCTTGAGTCTATAAGTTACACATATGTACTTTTATAAAATGGGTTAAAAATTGACCAAGAAAGATACAAATATTTATGTGGATTCAGAAGAAGGCTATATCTAGCATGAATGATCAAGAGAACATGATGAGCTTCATAATTTATTCTTCACAAAATCAATTTTCTTCATTTGTATATTAATGATAAAAAATTTGATCCATTCATGAAGTTGCATTTCACTATTCAATCACACTTTATCTACTCTTATCAAGCAGGATAGTTTGAAATCCACTACCAAAAATAAGAAAAAGAAAAAAATAATATATATATATTTGTACCATAGCCTTATTCTCTACATTATTTTTAATACCTATAATTCTTGGGGAGAATTATATTTGCTCTCTATATATTCAACAAATACTTTTTTGAACACCTAATGCAATAATGAATATAGCCCATGGAACCTACCTCCTAAAGGAGGAAGACATGCTATCAATAATAAACATTAGGTTGGACACATTTGAGGAGAGATGTGAAAGAGGTGAGAGAAGGAACACCACAGGCAGAGACAAGCGCTGGTGGAAGGGCGCTCAGAGAGAGCATGTACAAAGTGCCTCCCCAGTGGTAGCTGATATCAAATAGGGCAATAGAGATGAGAGCTTGAAGTCATGATACATGCAAGAGAGAATTATTATGTTAATTCAGGACTTCAGCTCTCTAATCAAACCATAGATGTTTATGTCTCCTTTCAGTGACAACAATGAGCCCTTGTCCCACTCTGGAAAGGAATTCACAATTTTCATCCATAGGAAAATGTTTCCTTCTTAAGAGTTATAAATGCTTTTTGAAGATGGAACTCAAATGGAGGAAAATGGAATAGGAGCAAGGAATACTTGAAATGTGAATCAATAAAATCAACAGGTTTTGAAAAGAACACCTCATTCCAAGTTGTTAAAAGTCCTTGTTATTCCTTACTCTATCATAGTACGTACTCTCTTATAACTTTTTTACATTCACATACAAAATCAACAAACAAAATGCAAATTGTAAAAGTATCTTGCCTATCCCACAGGCTTAATTATTAACACAGGTTCAACAAAAAATACGAGATTAAAAGAAAAGTGCTACACAAGAAAAGGGTAAAGGCTATAATTAATTGCGGAAAACCTTGGTTCCTGAGGGAAAATAATCGGACACTGAAAAAGAAAGTCTTAGATTCTATCAGTTTTACTATCGAATAATAAGAAGCAGGCCATTTTCATTTTCTGCTCTTGGATCCAGCTGTTTTCTAAAAACACCACTTTATAGCTGCCTAGTTTAGCCTTCTCCGATAGATAATATCCGTATCTACTAGAACAGAACATCTTTCAAAATATGTCAATATTTTGATGCCCTTCAAAGACTAAGAAAAGCCTTTCAAAACTAATCCAAATACAATAGCTTAGTGCCTGGCATATTGTAAATATTCAATAAATGTTAGCTCTTTCTCAATGTATCAATTTCTTTCACGTGTTCTTATTTTACATGTGCAAGTAATCAAACTATTTCTTAGAAACTTCTGCTAGACTCTCCCTTGTGTATAAAAAAAAAATGTGTTGAAGTAACAGTTGATAGAAATGTATTCCAGAAGTGTTTCTATGTCAGTGTTAATACTGCACTGCCTGTGTCCCTAGAAAACCAGAAAAACATGTTCTCGGAAACTCACTGATTATCATATCCAATTGGTTTGCATTTCCTTAATTACATTTTTGGCAGTTTACTATTTGAAATCGTAAGTTTAAACTATTCAGCAAGAAACTGAGAAGTACTTATAGGGACATTGAATAGCATAGCTTGAGAAATATATAAAATCACTAAGATAAAGATGCTCATTAAGAAGTAAGGAAACAATAAATTTTGGGTTAATAGTAACAGATAGAAATGCTTACAGTAAAGTCTTGGGTAGGTGCATGGTGTGTCAAAATGCTGACTCCAAAATTCCTAGGGATCTGAGCTATCAAGATAAAAATTCAGATCAAAGTCAGGATTGGGGGAGGGGAGAAGAGGGAAGGGCTTTTTCTTAAGAGATACAGCTTCTGTTGGTACTGAGGCCTGAGAGAAACTTCTCCTTTGGGATAATGTAAAGAAGAAGCTGCTCCATACATTGAATGATGCTTTCAATAACACTTGACACAAAAAGAAGGCTAACAAGGTTCTTATAACTGTTTCCATTAATGTTTGAGAGAAAATGGTGGTAAAATGTCCGATGCAATTCAGTAAAAGCAATTCTGTCAGGGGCCAAAACAGTGCCATTCAAGGATGTATCTCCCTGTTAGACTCAAATTCAGATTTAGTCCTTTGGGCTCCAAAGGGAAATGACCTTTTACATGTAAAGAGAGCACTCATCATAAAAGGAGGAAAGTCTTCGTTTCACTCTTTCTAAAGTTACAGGCTTAAAAATTTTATAAAAGGTAATTCCTCAAATTAAGTTTCAATAGTAGAAATGCCGTACTCCTGTAAGTATGTCACACAGCATGAAGGTTTAATGATCAGTTCTCCAAAAAGGGAATCACCATGGGAAATTTCAGTTTTGATTTTTATCTCCTTGAGGCCAGAGCAGTAGTAGCATTTTTATCTGACTTTATTTTCTATCAAGGTTCACTTTGAAAACTTCAAAGGCCATGTTTGGAAAATGAAAATAGCCCTCATTTTTATTCCATTTTTCCTTCAGGACAGCATGTAAAAATGGCAATACTTTTAATCCTAGGGAAAAATGCTTTTAGACAAACTATGTAGGTGTTCTTTTTTCTGGTAATAAATTAAAAGTAATGTGACAGAATTATTATAGATAATGCATTAATACAGTAGGCCACTGAAAACAGAACAGGTAGAAATCATCATAGTTCTCGACCAGTTTAGACTTTATGCATTTGTTAGAAATCTTGAGGCCAATAATAAAATTAAATAATATACTCAAAGGTAAAGATCTAATTTTTCCTTTTAAGAATAATTTTACATATTCTGAGAGACTATAAAATAGTGAGAGGTTGATTTAGGGTGCTGGTATTTATGTGAAATATATTTCTATTTTATGAACATATTTTAGCCCCAGTTTTCCTTCCCTTCCATCAAAGGTCTGATGTTTGAGAGAAAAAAGGAGAATTATATGGGGACCATACAATACTTAGTAGAGATTTCCTGGCCACAAAATTTTCATTCATCCTGTTGCATGATTCAGCATCCTCCTACCACACTTTTCAGGGCAATGGAGAGAAAGAAACTATGAAGCGTTATCCTAGAACTAAGGAATAATCTACCTTGAAAGGTCCTGTGATTAGTTTAGGTAGACCAAACATATGTCTCCAAATGCCTTTCTTGAGATTCTATTTTACTGTTACAAAATCTCCTTTGGAGAACAAATTCCTTAGAATAAGTTCTCAGATATGTTTTTCCCTGCTATCTGAACAATCTTTCAGAAAATTTTCAGTTTATTAGTCTGTAAAGTATTGTCATGGTCAGGTTCATGTGTCAACTTGGCCAAGTGCTGGTACCTGTTTGATTGGTTGGGCAAGTGCTGGCCTGTCTGTTGTGAGGAGGACATTTCATAGAATTAAATCATGATTTTGTCAGTTGCATCCACAGCTGATTCCATTTGTAATCAGCCAAAGGGAGTGTCTTCTGCAACGAATGAGGCTCAATCTAATCACTGGAAGCCTTTTAAGGAGGATTCAGAAGAGACAGGCTCTCTTCCTGCTTCAGCGAGTGAGCCTCTCCTGTGGAGTTCTTACAGAACCCCCATCGGAATCATTGGTTTCATAGCCTGCCCTGCGGATTTTGAACTCTGCATTCCCATGGTCACGTGAGACACTTTTATAAATTTTATATTTGCAAGTGTTCCCTGTTGATTCTGTGTCTCTAGAGAACCCTAACTAATACAGACCCCGATTGCCTTGGGAAACACATGGCCTGGAAACACATGATGTGTCAGAACATATATTAGTTGTATCCTTATTGAGAGGAAAGTTCCCCCAAATGAATAGGTCTTGATTGCAAATGGGTTGGGAGTTTGAAGACATCTTTAGGAAAAAACGCATCAGGCAGGAGAAGAATGGTACAGCATCAGAAGCATAGACTACCTGAGAATCTAGGAGGTGGTGTGGGTAGTGCGCCCAAGGAGGCTGGAGGTCATGACCCAGGCTTTCCACAGCACAATTTTACTGGCATCTTAACCTAAAGCCATTAAATGTCATACTTCCCTTGTTCTGATCCCTTGCTCACCATGCAGTCTTCTGGTTTGACTTGGCATCTCAGATATGTCTATCAGCAGGCAGAAATGTATTTTCTGTGCCAAGTCTGATTGGCACAGGAGTTACGGTATATGGGGTAAGTTAATTAGAGAGCAGTATGATTTACACAACTCCTCTGAGGTTAATTGGAGACTACTGGCCAAACTGTTCACTCTTAGGTGCTGACCAAACCAGGTTTCTGGGTCTGCAAGGCAGAGAGGGAGATTCTGGGCTGCAAAGTTCACCTAGGAAGGCAAATCTGTGAGGCCTCTGGGCAGCCCTGCAATCTGTTCCCCTCCCCTCCGCAGCCAGGTTCACCTTTATTCCAACTTTTATAGATGATTTTCTGTTTTGTTTTGTAATGGCTCCGAACCTTTTGATTACTTGTCATTTCATTTGTCTACCTTTAGGTATGCTCTAGGAGTAAGTTACTGCAGATGCTTTTATTTAAAGGCAAAGTGGCTTCAAAATAAACATGAATATATAGATACGCCTATGTGAGAAAAGCCCAAATTGGCAAATCCATTGGTGAGGTTAGAGAGAGAGGGATTATATGGTACCCTGCTGAGAGCAAAGTCCTGAACGGATGGAGATGCAGGGAAGTTATAATGGAAAGAAGTGGAGATTATAGGAAAAGAGAGACAATGCCAAATATTGTCTTCAAAAATTTGACAAAGGCCAATCCAGTTGTCTTGAATGTATTCATTAATCCATTCATTCACCTATCCATGCAGTCTTGCATGAATCAGCCATGTGCCAAAGCACTGTGTAAGCCTGGGCACATGGATGGGAGGTAGTGATACTACTAAAGAGGCAGTTTAACTTTCATCTTGCTAAGTGCTTGATGCCATGTGCCATGCTTAGACATATTCATCACACAATTGTATGTAGGGTATCTTGGGCATCCAATGCATTTTCTCTGGTGCCTTTCTCAAGCTCCTGTGACTCCTTTCATCCTGGACTTCCTTGTGCCTCTGCTCTACAGGGGACCAAGGAGATAATAATAGGAGATAAATAAACTTCTAATTGAAGTTTCCTGCTTGGTGGGAAAAGTGTTGGAGGCTCAGCATCTGAAGATTCTCATGGCCCTCAGTCATTTCATGGTCTGGGCTTACCTGGGGGTACAGCCAGTTCTGAGACTGCAGCTGTAGATATTTCCCAGGACTTCCACTAGGCACACTTAGCAGCTAGAGTCTATGAGGTCTGGAGGATCTGAGCATTCATTGCTTCCCATCACCATCTGTGCAGCCTTTGCCTTACCTCTTTTCCACAGGCCATAGGATTATCTCATCTCTTGGATTTACCAGAGCATGGTACAGGATAATTTCAGCATGGATAATCTCAGAGAAACCTAATCTATTGGACGTTTGGGAATTCAGGAAGCTTTATGAGTGTCTGGCATTCCTGCCTCTTGAAAGCCACGTGCACTCTGGCTTGGCTTTGCTTGGTGGCCACCACTTGCTGCCCAACGGAGAGGTAGTATACAGATGAGGGGGAGTTGTTTTCAATAAATGTTGTCAGTTTGCTCTGTGGAAATTCTTGGAGTGGAAGAGGTCATTTCTACACAATTTGGTTCATCCTTCCTCCATAAGCTACTCATTTATTCATTCTTCATGTATTCATCATTATCTATTCATTCCTTTACAGTTTATTAGATCTGTGGAACACTTCTTCTATCCAGCTACAAGCTGGTAGTACTTTCAAGCTCTCAGACTTGGTGTCTGTTCTTCAAAAGTATATACTCTTGTTTTCCTCTTTAAAGAGATGCTTTGAAAAGCAGGCTATGACCTTTCAGAAGCAACTTCTACATAGATTATTACAGAATGAATGTATTTTGTATATGGGAAAAACATATTTTTTTTAGGGTCCAGAGGGTGAAATGTGCTGGTTTGGAAGGATGTATGTCCCCTAGAAAAGCCATGTTTTAAACTAAATTCCATTTCATAAAGGCAGAATAATCCCTATTCAATACGGTATGTTTGAAACTGTAATCAGATCATCTCCCTGGAGATGTAATTTAATCAAGAGTGCTTGTTAAGCTGGACTAGGTGACAACATGTCTGCACATATTTGGGTGGATTTGATAAGTTTCTGGAGTCCTATAAAAGAGGAAACATTTTGGAGAATGAAAGAGATTCAGAAAGACCAGAGAATGCTGCAGCACCACAAAGCAGGGAGTCCACCAGTCAGTGACCTTTGGAGATGAGGAAGAAAAATGCCTCCTGGGGAGCTTCATGAAACAGGATGCCAGGAGAAGAAGCTAGCAGATAACACTATGTTTGCCATGTGCCCTTACAGATGGGAGAGAAACCCTGAACTTCATCGGCCTTCTTGAACCAAGGTATCTTTTCCTGGATGCCTTTGGTTGGACATTTCTATAGACTTGTTTTAATTGGACATTTTCTCAGCCTTAGAACTGTAAACTTGCAACTTATTAAATTCCCCTTTTTAGAAGCCATTCTGATTCTGGTATATTGCATTCTGGCAGCTAGCAAACCAGAACGAATATTTTAACTTTATTTGATCTTATATAAATAAACATCCCCAGAATCTTATTAATACTGTATCATAGCACTACTGATTAGACAACATATTACCTAAATATATCTCCTCCACATGAAGCAAACAACCATAAGTATGAAAGTCTTATTTGGTTTCCTATATAATCTTACTGGGTTTCTAAAGATATTCTCTTAAATACTCTGTAAAATTTATAAACATATTCCTGAATATTTAATTTTTTTGCATTTTCAATTGAGATAAAACAAGATTTATCTAATTTTGCTAAAAGTTTAAGAGAATTCCATAATCATACTGAAATTCCAGGCTTTACAATTAACTTGCATTTTATATGTTATGGATTATATAACCTTAAAATAATGAACTATTTATAATAAAATGAAAGGCTGGCACAGGACCACGATCTATTATTTGGAATTCTGAAATCCCAAAAGTTTAAAAATCAATTTTTTCCTAACTCATTTCATGGCAAAACCTGACTTTGATGATGAGACTATGTAGTCTTTAGTAATAACATTTAGTTTGCAAGTGCATATCTCAGTGCCAAAAAATATGCATCCACCTAGATTCTTCAAATATTCATAATATATATAATGTATTACTTTTCTGAAATGCAAAGATGTTCTGGTTTCTGTTCCCAAGATTTTCAGATAAGGGAATAGTTAAAATAAGAGGCTTTATAATTATCCATGTACTGAAAATTTCATTCTACTATCACAGCTGTATGACTGTGAACATGAGGAAAGTCAGAATTGTAGTTTCTGCTACATGAGGTTGTTTTGAGGATTTTTAAAACATATTAAATTCCTAACCTAATGCCTATCATGTAGGAAGCACTTAGAAAAAAAGTAGCTATTAAAATTAATATTATTGCCAGGATCTTTTTTAATAAAGAAAATATCTGGAACCCTACTGTCCTTTCTGAATCTTCTAGTATTAGGAATGATAATTCAAATTAAATATATTAAAAGTTGGATTTTAGTATCTAAATATATTAATATGCAATAAACAATTTATTAAGGTTAAAAATATATGAATTGTTTGTTTCCTTAAATTTTCTCATTTAAGAAATACAATATGGGTGCCCGGTTTGCGCTGTTGGAGAAGGAAACTACAAATATGGAATGAGAAAAAGAGCAGAAAGTTACACTGTGGTGTTGGATTGGACTTGGAAGAGTCAGCAAGAACTCATGATTTTTTATGATAAATAGATGATAAGGTGATTAGATAGATAGAGGGCCAACCTAGAATTAGTGACTCCCCAGTAACAATGAACAAATCTTGCATACAAATCTTGATTTTTAAATGCCATTTTTTTCACTAAAGGGATTCACGATTCTTTGGAGGAAAAGTTGCTTCCACATCTGTGGCAGATAAAGTTGAACCAAGAGAATTGACTTCTGCTAGCAAATAAAGAAGTAGTCAAAGAATGATGGCATGTATCCAAAGGACACAGAAGCCCATGCACTTCCCCCTAAAAACAAACAAGCAAGCCAGCAAACAGAAAACCAACCCCCAAGAAATCAACAAATGGGGCTGCAAAAATGGAATACTCATGTGGAAAAAGAATGAAATGCGAACCTGCCATATAGCATACAAAAACAAAATAAAAGCAGCCTTGAAGGAGCTTCACTGGCCAAATGAGGAAGAGGTTGTATTTCAGAATAAATAAAGGATAATTGATTAAAATTAGAATACATTGAATAAAATTAGAATACATTGATCCATACTAATTTAAACCGAACAGGTAAAAGAAAAGAGAGTTCTTCTTTACAGTAAAAATCTAATATATGTATCTATCTATCTATCTATCTATCTATCTATCTATCTATCTATCTATCTATATATATATATATATATATATATATATAAGGAATGATGGAATTAGAAACTTTTCATTGGTTGGTAATACTATTTGGTGATAGTTTTATGAGCATAAGGTATTTGCATATTTGCAAAATAGCCCCCTGGTAGTTAGATTCAGGTGTCAACCTGGCCAGGTGATAGGCCAAGTTCTGCTGCTGTGAACGTGAATCATTAGCATGTGAAACTCATCTGTGGCTGATTAATCTGTAGTTGGCTAAGGGAAGTGCCTTCCACATCAATTTAATTAGCCAGAGGCTTAAAAGAGAGAGGTCAGAAGAGCGCCCAATGCAGCACAGCCCAAGCAGTTCAGAATTACCTCATCTCAGCACTCACAACTCAGCTCAGATGTTTGGAGATGCAGAAAGGAATCACCCCGGGGAGAGCCACTGGAGCCCAGAAGCCAGGAGAGAAGGTCAGCAGACACTGCCCAGTGCTTTCCCATGTAACGGAGAACCTCAACTGCCTTTCCTCTGAAGAACTGTAAGTTTTTAAATAAATAAAACCCCTTTTATTAAAAGCCAATCCATCTCTGGTGTGTTGCATTCTGGCAGCTTTAGCAGACTAAAACACTCCCACTATTTTTTTTTTTTATTTACTTATAAAGTAGAAAATAGTAACTTGATGCTTAACCACCTTAACCACCTGATTATTGTTTTCATCACCAAGACTGAGACAAATTAGCATCATTTCCTTCCTGATCTGATTTACAGAGGATAGAAAACAAACAAACAAAAAAACCTTATGAATAATTCCTGCCACAGACATAAAAAGTGAATCTAACCATGAAAAAAAAATCAGAAAAACACAGCTGGGGCATATTCTACACAACTGTCAATTTTTATTCCTCAAAATGCATTAAAATCAGGAAAGATTAAAAAAATAGTTTAGGTTCTGTGCCAGATTAATAGAGAGACATGATAAACAAATGCCATTCCAACTCACATATTTTTCCTACAGATGATCTTGATTAAAATTTACTTCAACCAAAAAGAAAGAAATATATTATCCTTATAATATATATTGATAATGAATATATCAATTGTATCGAAGTGGTGCTAATTTTGATGCAAATGAAAGGAACATTCACCTCTTTAAGAAAAAGCAATACGAAAAATTATTTAATAACAGAAGTTAGAAAGTACCCTTTCTTTGACCACTAATGTCTGGAGACGGCAGAAAAGAAGAAAAGTGAACTTAATGGAAGAAAATGAGAGAGCGTAAAAGAAAAAGAAGATCTAGGCAATTACAGTGAAGCAAATAAAAGCCATCCAGAAATATTCAGTTCTAGATATTCAGGAAACTGAGTGAGTTATTGTATTATGATATGAAACATAATTGAGTTTAGTCAATAGAAAAGAAAAAGTTTCATAATTACGCCTAAAAAGATGTGAATGCCTCTTTACGTATCAAAATATTTAACATATTCGAAAGTAAAGCTTTAAATAAAAGTACACGTTTTATGAGAAATAGGTCCTTTAATAGCTTAATTATTTAAAAGGCAAACGTGAGTTTCAAGCATGTTTTTCCTGATAGGAGACTTCTGTTGTGAGAAGTTTTTGCTGTGTGACTGATATGCTAGCTCTACTAAAAAAAAAAAAAATTGTTGGTAGAGAAACTGAAAAAGAGATCAGTCTTCAATTAGAGATAAGAATGAAGCGTATCTCATTGGGGCTAATGTAAATCAGAATTCAGGGTAAAGAATCACAGTGTCTGTAATTTAGAACTTCACTTACTACTGTATGAGACAAAGGAAGAGAGATTTATTTTGTCCAAAACCTAAATATTCTGTAGCTCGCAACCTAACTTAACCTGTCTGGCAAGTTCACTTAAACAACCCAAATAACGTGGGGCCCAGAATGGGAATGAAGCCTTGTAATTCACCCATACCTTAATGTCATGCCCAGATACATCCCAGCGTGTATTGTATTGGCAAAGTCCCTTGAGGCACTGGAGAAAAAATATGGAACATTGAACTTTCCCATCTGGGAAGCCCTGGATATTCTCTCAAACTCTAGGGACTCCAAGAATAGGTCAAGCCCCTGATCTTGAGGCTTGTTTCCACAAATTTTTTTCTTGTAGCACAGAAGCTAAGCCGACCTATAATTATGCCTAAGAATTACTTCCAGAGAGTCTCTAATGTTGCTTAAATGTGACCTCTCTCTTTCTAACTAAGGAAAATCATTATCACCCCCCATCACTGGACATGTCATCCAGGGGTGTAAGTCTCCCTGGCAATGTGGAACATGACCCCCAGGGTGAGATTGGCTCTGGCACTGTACCTTCCTGACCAAAAGGGGGCAAAGAAATGCAACAAAATAAGGTATCAGTGGCTAAGAAAGTTCAAAGAGAGCCGAGAGGCTGTTCTGGAGGCTACTCTTAAGTAGGCTTCATAAGATGCCTAGATATTGCTAATTGCTGTGGTTTTGCAAACCCCAACTGACACCATTCCTGTTAACCCTAAGAAACACGCAGGGCTGTAGCTGAGAGCCTACAAAAGTTGCACGCACTAAGTTTACTTTTCAGAATCTAAAAGCTTCAGATAGTTCCTAGGCCAGATAAGTCCTGAAACCCAGACTGAAACCCAGTCTCTCCAAGAACATGAACCAGTTCCATCTCCCATCCCATATTGTCAATACCGCTTTTCAACATGAAAAGTGTTAGAATGGGCATAACCCAAATATGCCTAAAGATTGGAAGAAGTAGCAAAGGAGAAGGAGGTGTTGTAATAGGGAAGTTACAACTTAACAAATACTCATTGTTAAATAACTATTGATTCATTATATTAATATTTATTTTTAGTCTTTCAGTGCCTTGGAGTAGCTAACAGGAAAAATCTGAAATTGTGGAACTTAATCTATACCAAACTTTGATATTTGTTCTAAAACTACTTGTTAAAATGTACCTTGAAATTTATTGGGTTTTTTTTTTTTTTGGGGATTTCACAGTATTTGTATTTCACAATAAAACATGTTTTAAAAGTTACTATCAATTTCCACTTGCACTAAACAGAAAAATAAATACCAGAATATATAAACTGAATGCTCAAAAAAAATATTGAAGGGAGAATGCAGGACAGATGTCTCTTTATTATACAATAAATTTTTAAGAGATTTTAGGAATTACGGAAGCATGACAGAAAAATGGTACTTCTCTGAAAATAAATACAAACTAAAGGTCACTTATCTAGCAATAGTTAGAGCTGCTTACTGAAATTATTTTTTAAATTTTATATTTTGAAATAGAGTCACCTCATATTCCCTTCTTCCAGTTTACCTCAGTGATTACATCCTAGGTAATTATAGTGTAATATTGAAACCAAGAAATTGACTTGGATGCAATGTTTGTGTGTAGATGCAATGGTTGTGTATATGTTTATGTCATTATATGGAGTCCAGTGATGAAATCATTTTATCTCTGGAGGCTTAATATTCTTAAGATCTTCCAAAGTGAGCTTCAAATTCATTTAAATAGTGATTAATATCCACTAATTATAGTCACAAAATATGCAAAATGGCCATGTTCCATTGTTTCTTCAATTTTAAATATCTATTCAATATACATAATAATTGAGATGGAGATAATACAGAAGGAGCTGCTTTGGGGAGAATGCCAGGCTCTTAGGCTGGAAATATTAAATTGCAAATGTCTACTTGACTGCCACATGGAGAACAATATTGCTATATTATTCAGTATGCACTTAGCTAGGGATTAAATAAATGGCCACTTTATTGTGCTGTTATTATCATTTTCATAAGGGCTACTTTGAAGTAAAGTCAATCTTATTGGGAAAGGAAAATACAACAAATACTACAACCTTTACTATTACTTCTTATATTTTTCATCATTGATGATCTGTCCATCCACCAAGCTAACTGAGAGTCATCCGGCTCTTTTTTCTCCTTCAATACCCTCCTGCTCTAGGGCACGATTAATTTTCTTTTTATGTATTGCTTTCTATTACCTTCACCTGATGGACAAATCCTTAGCTTGAACTTTCATAATTTATCTAATGGATTAATTATTTAGCTTCTAAATGAGTTTGCTTAAATCTGGACCTACCTGGTTCTTATTAATTAATCCTCCCCCTTGCTAAAAGTTTTATTTTTCTAAAAAAAAAAAATGTGTACTTATGTGTTTCTTTTGCAGAAAAATTATTTCGTGGTTTTTACATTGCCTTTGGGGTAAAATCCAAAATCTTAAACGATTGCCTATAATTTTGAAAAAAGAACAAACAAAAACATCAAAGCAGATTAAAAAAAATTCAAACTCAGATGCCTGAAATTTCATTTATACATATCTTATCACGGTCAGCGTTTGAGAAGTTGCCTAGTTTTCACATCTACTATTACAAACAAGTTTATTTATACAACTTGATTTTGAGGAGTGTACCATTTTTGTAAAACACATCATTTTATTGTAGATATTAAATATCTTGGAACAAATTGGGAAACTGGGGAGCTGGTAATGTTCTGTCTTTTAATCTGAGTGCTGATTATACAGTTCAGTACAACTTGGGAAAATTCATCAAGTGGAAAATTAGTTTGGTGTTTTTTATAATTTTTGGTATGTGCATGATAATAAAAATTGAGAAAACTGAGGATTTAGGAAGAAGAAATGAGTACATAGAAAAATGGGAGGGGGAAATATGTATTAATATATGCTCATAAAAATGAATAATGCCATGGAGAGTCTAAATTTGAGATATATGATTAAGTTAGCACTATTTCAATTATCTTAACATTGGTTTTCATGAGAAATTAGATACTTAACATAAGTAATTATCCTAGTACAGCTCTTTATTTTATAATCAAGAGCATAACCTCCAAAAATTTTCTCCAGCATTACTATAGCTGAATTTATAAATCCAACAGATTTATTCAAATTGTGTCCACCAATATGGCAGCAGTCACTGAATTTATCCATAGTTACTTACTTAGATCTTTTCTTAGACCTGCTGCCAATCCACTTGTCTTCTTGTTAGCTCAGTGAGCTGGCAGTAGATTTTTCACCTCAGGATGTTTACTCTGGCTAATTTAGCTACTATCTTCTAATGTCTGATGTTTGGCAATAAAGTCTCAGTTGGAGTTTCCAACCAAAAACAGTTTGCATTTAGCTTTTGAGTCTGTTTTGTAATCTCAGTACCTTCCCTTCTGACTGCATGAAGACAATTGCTCCTAGGGATACCTGAACCTGAAATGAACTGAAAATAGAGTAAGCTTTTCAACTTGCCAAGCAGTAGAAGAAAAATTCATACCAATTCCCCAAATTTGAACAGCTGTTGTTGCTATAAGGTGGTATTGCTAAGGAATCTCAAAATAGAACAAGGCAAATACCATCCCTGCAAGGGTTCTACTATATTTTGGAGAGCTCCAGCTGGAAACTAAATTGTAATTTAAATAGAGCATACAAAAAACAGCTTTCCTGTATCTATTCACCATACTCTTATTAAACTGGAGATTTAATCAATAAGTCTTTCTAGTTTGGGGCTATGCAAAATTCTACAGGAGGAGAAATTTGATTTTTGCTGTTGATTATCTCCACTTCTTTCACTGTATTCCCCCCAGACTTTAGGTAATACCCCTACCTATCATAATCATGTCTTTAACCACTTGAAATTTAGTTCCCATTCTTTGTGTCAATGCTTTAAAGATGAAGATCACCAAGAATACAACTGTAATGTAACAACTACATTATAAATCAATGCACTGATTTATTACTGATCACAGCAAGGGAGAACACATACAAGAAGAAAATGTGGGCATCTCAGGGAGAAAGCTTTAGAAAGGATTTAAGGCTTTGGATGGATGATTTGGAGGGGCGGGGATTAAGATCTTAGCCATAGGTGGTACAGACTAGAGTGAGGCTAAAGCCGTAATTGATAAAAGAATAGCAGTTA
Source organism: Tamandua tetradactyla (assembly GCF_023851605.1). NCBI lineage: Eukaryota > Metazoa > Chordata > Mammalia > Pilosa > Myrmecophagidae > Tamandua > Tamandua tetradactyla. The sequence goes on from NC_135329.1 coordinate 168,258,870, forward strand.
CTCTTATTAGCCAGAATATAGGGTATGCTGTGGCTTGAACAATGCTCCCATTTTACCTAATGCTTAGACATGGAGAGGTAATGAGTTCACCGTCATCTCTCATGGTCACAGAATGGCCTCGTCTGACCTTGAGGTTCAGTGAAGTTGCTTATGTTCAACAGGAGATCACCGAGACCTACATGTGAGTTCCACACCAGCTTCTGGATGTCACAGGCTGCTTTTTTTAATTCTCTCACTTGATTTTATTAAATAATGGTAATAGAATATTACATAGCAAAGTATAAAATATCAAAAAAGTTAGAAATTATATCTTTAGTGAATTTTTAATTCATTCATTGATTCATTTATTTTTCATTCATAACAGAAGGACTTGAAAATTGAATTAATTTTCTCTAGTATAATTTTTGCCACTCAAATTTTAGAGAAGACAGTGATAGGTAGAAGTTTTTATGCACCTCGAAAAGAACTGGCAAAAATAAGGTCAGTCTCTCCTATCTTCTTATTACTTGCCACTTAGGATTTTCTTACGGAAATGTAAGCATGTTTTAAATATTCTGAGATCAAGATAAATTATATGGCAATTATTATACTATATTAAGCAAAGATCTATGTCTGAAATGAATTTAGAACGCTGTAACAGTCAAAGCTTTCTCATCTTTACTTCATTGGGACTGGTATTTGGTTAGCAAATTGAAAAAGTAAGTTAAAGAAGGGACCCAGAAACGCAAAAATACACACTTATCTTAAGAATTTTATCAAGTTAAGGTATATACATACACCTTGTGATATGAAGCCAAAGCTTTTCTTTGGGATGCGATTTGTTGATTTGTACTCCATATTTTACATAAAATAAATCTTAAGGATTCATCTCAGCCTAATGTTAGTTTCATTATGTGAAATAAGGGTATAGAAAGAATCTGGCACAAAAGAAAGTAGCTTACAGGCTATGAAAGTTCAGTCAGTATGTTTTGAAAATGGAATGGACAATTTCAGTTACTCCTGAAGGTTAGTTAAGTAGAGACCTATTAAGAGAGCTTTTGTATGTTTTGTAAATGCAGACAGAGGCTCCTTAGTAAGGCTTTTCCATATTACTTTCAGTTGCTTATATTATTTTTAAGTATTCCAAAGCCCAGTCTTATAAGCTAAGATATGGCTATCCATCAGATGCAGGATGTTTTTCATTTATTTACTTCCCTTCCTTAAGATACTACTGCATTATATTTGACAAATTAAGAATAGAAAGCAGGAGATTTGTGGGGAGATGAAGCATAGGAAGCTCCAGGAATCACTCCCTCCATCAGAACAACCATTAACCAGGCAAGGACTGTCTGAATCAACCATTTTGAAACTCTTAAGTCCAGTAGAATACCGTAAAGCATCCAGGGAAGGGCAAGAGGAAGACACTGGTATATTATAGTAAATACCAGTGAATTGCTCTCTCTAAGTGACATTTACCATCACTCATCACCCGTTCCAGTAGGAGGGAGCAATGGGGTCCAGACCCTGGTATGGCTTGGTGGTGCCAGAAAGAGATGCAAAAATCCACTTATCCATGATGTGGGAGAGCCATGGGATAATCACTGGGCATGGCCTTTGATTAACCACTTCAGAACCTGGCTTTGTTCCAATCTGCCCCAGGTAAAGGTGGCAGAGAGACTTAAAGATGGTATACTTCCATAGAGTTGCAAAGGACAGTAGAAGAGATATATTTGTTGGGTAGGTACCAAGTCAAAAAGCACACCTTTGGGGGAGCCATGGAAGAAGCTGCTGGTGCCCTTCCTTGCCCTTCCCACATACCCTATCACAGGCAGTTTGGAGTTGGCCCTCCCTTTGTAGGTACCTGGCTTTGTTCCAGCAGGGAAAGATGGATTTGGGAAGCACCTTTCCTGTGCGCCCCCCACTCCTAAAATTTGTCCTCCAACCAATAGCAGCTTAAGACTATGAAAGCAGTGTAAGAAACAGCTGAGGAAGATGGCCTGGGTCAAAGGCTTATCTGCTTTAAGTCTGCAGTGGAACAGCAGTAGAGGGAGGTCTGTTTCCTGGGTGGTAGAAGGAGGCATTCAAACTCCTATAAACAACAGAGCTCCTAAGGCCACTGGCAAGCACAAGCTCAGGAAAAGACACAGACCCTAAATGACAGGGAGGACCCTGCACTTTGCATTCACCTTCATCTGACCTTCAGAATAGGAAGGATGAATTCTGATGGAGAGCCAATGCAAAGGCCAATTTACAACAACAGTGAAGAGTGTTTATTCACATGTTTGCTTGGTTTTATTAGCTCATGATTCTGAAGAAAATCTCTGTCATATTACTAGCTGGATATAACTCAAGAAACAGACATCTCAGGGAATAAATCCCAAGGTGAACATTTTAACATTTTAAAATGTACAATGTGCAAAAAAGATTACAAGTCAAAGAAGCAGGAAATGATCGCCCATCCAAAGGAAGAGGATTAAAATCCATAAAACTTCAATGAAGAAGATCAGACTGTGGACATACTGTACAAATACTTTTTAAAAATACTCTTCAATATGTTCAAGGAGATGAAGGAAAATAGAGAGAAGGAAGTAAAGTATATCGGGAAAACACTGAATAAGCAATATGAAAAACTCAATAAAGCACAGAAATTTTAAGGAGCCAAATAGGAATACTGGGAGTTGAAGACCACAATAACTCAAATGAAAAATTCCCTGGAGCATTTCAGCAGCAGATTGGAACTGGCAGAAAAAAGAATCAGCAAACTCAAAGACAAGACAATTTCAATGAGTCAGGCTGAGGAGCAGAAAGAAAAACAGAAGTATAAAAAGTGAAAATACCCTAGCCTTGTGGGACACCATGAAGCACACCAATATATACATTATGAGAGTTCCAAAAAAAAGAAAGAGAGGGAGGGAAAAAGGAATATTCAAAGAAAGAATGACCAAGTTTCCCAAACTTAATAAGAGACGTGAATATGCAAACCCAAGAAGCCAAGAGAACACAAAGTAGGATAAACTTGAAGAAATATACCTGGTTACATACTCATTAAACTGTAGAATACAAAGAAGACAAGAAGAAAGTTCTGAAATCTATAAGAAAAGAGGAACATGCTATCTACAAAGGAGTAATGATTAGATTAAGTGCTGATTTCTCACCAGAAACCATGGAGTCAGGAAGCCCATGGGTTATAAAACTCAAAATGCTGAAAGAAAATAACTGTCAGCCAACAACATTATATCTGGTGAGAATTTCATTCAAAGATGAAGGAGAGATTAAGATTTTCCCAGATAAACAAACGCTGAAGAGTTCATCACCACCAGATCTGTCCTACAAGCAAACTAAAAGGAGTAATTCAAACTGAAAGGAAAGGATATTGAAAAGTGGTTCAAGGTGGCATGAAGAAATAAAGTCATTTAGTAAAGGTAGCTATTTTGGATAATTATAACTATCAGTACTTTTTGGTACATAACTCCACATTTTACTTCTACAGATGCTAAAATATAAAAACATAAAAAGTAATGAAAAAAAAATCTATGGTTTTGGTTATGTGATTTACAAAAATATTATTTGTACCAAGTATAAAAATTAAGACGGTATGGATAGGTATAGGAACAGTGTATGTGCATATTATTGAAGTTAAGTTGGTATGAATTCCAATATGATGATTATATATTTAAGATGTTAAATGCTAACACCATGGTAACCACAGGAAAATATATGAAAAATATTTCCAGATAGAAATGAGAAGTAACTCAACATGTGTTTTGGTTTGCTAAAGCTGCTATAATGCAATACATCAGAAATGGATTTGCTTTTATAAAGGGGATTTATTAAGTTACAAGTTACAATTATAAGGTCATGAAAATGTCCAAGTTAAGGCACTGAAAAGAGTATACATTTACTCAAGAAACGCTGATCAGATCTGGGTTTTCTTTGCCACATGGGAAGGCATATGGCAATGTTTGCTGCCCTTCACTCCAGGCGTTTGGTTTCAAACAGCTCTCTCAGCATCTCCACACATCTGTATCTGAGCTTTCTCCAAAATGTTCTCCTTTTAAAGGATTCCAATAAGCTAATTAAGGTCCACCTTGAATGCACAGGGTCACATCCATGGAAACAACCTACTCAAAAAGTCCCACCCACAATTGGGGGTGACATCTCCATGAAAACAACCTAATCAAAAGATCTAACCCAATAATAAGTCTGCCCCCACAAGACTGGATTAAAAAAAAAAACATGAGGAGCCGCCGAGTCGATCTTCCTGAGTCTTGGTGGTCCCTGAGCATGGTTTGGACTGGGTCCTGTCCACTGCCGCAGGCCTTATGGTGAACACATGAATAGAAGAAGAAAGTTTCTTCTTGCCTCTGTACTTGCTCTCCAGAATGCAAGTTTTATATACTCATCATGTCAAAAGTGCTTCTCTCAGATAATCATAGTTTCCAAAAGGTCTACCTGTCCAAAATGTGGCTCTGTTGGTGAAGCTGAAAAGGCCAGTTACAGATATAAACTTTCCTTAAAAGTTGCAGAATCAAACAAGCTGTTTGGCATTATTGTATTTGGAAGTTGCTTAGATAAATTTTTTGGTCTTACAGCCACTGGTTTGCACAAGTACATTGAGGATCCTAATGAAATTCTTGAAACACTGGGCAGTGATACAGCACAGAACCTACTAACTAAAGTAGTTGAAACGTGCTTCGTTGGACAAAACTTTATTTTTGGGGTGATGTTCCTCCTCCAGAACAACTACTAAAGAACTAGAAACAGTACAGAACAGCTCCCAGAGCTACAACAGAGACCAGACACACAGCATACCCATTCCGGAACGGTTGGACTGGCTAAGAGACTCCGCTGCGGTGAGGTCCCCAAGAGGCGCACGCTTCCCCGGGCCGTGGCGGCTGGCAGCCAGAGCCCCTCCCTGCCTCCTTCCTGGGCCGGCTAGGAGTTTTGGATCGGGTTCCCCAAGCCGCGGCGACCGGAGCCCCTTCCACACATGTGGCTTCCCGGGCTGGCTGGGAACCTTGGATCAGCAGTACCCCAAGCCACGGCGGCCCTCCCACACGCGGCTTCCTGGGCTGGCTGGGAGCTTTGGATCGGCGGTTCCCCAAGCCACGGTGGCCGGCGACCCTCCCCCACGCGCGGCTTCCTGGGCTGGCTGGTAGCTTCGGAACAGCAGTACCCCAAGCTGCGGTGGCCGACGACCGCAGCCCCTTCCACACAGGTGGCTTCCCAGGCCAGCTGGGACCATCGGAACAGCAGTTCCCCAAGGCACGGTGGCTGGCGACCCTCCCCCACAGGTGACTTCCCGGAGGGAAAGGAAAGAGTATCCAACAGTAGTAGAGACTGAGCCCAACCTAACACCAATAGTGGCATTAAGGAACAACTTCTGACTACTAAAAATAGGCCCTCAGCTCAGGCGAAACTGATCAAGGCGGAAGTCGCCTGAAAAAGAGGAAAGGGGGTGAAACAGAGCCTTCTGCGGCTGTTTCTATGGAGGCTTCATTGCCTCTGGGCTCAGCGCTGGGATGACATAGATTACAACTGCCCGAACGCAGAAACAGGCTGCTTTCAGGGCTCTCTACCACCTGAACCTTCCCTGCGGGAGGGGTGAAACGCAACTCAGGTGGAATCCCTCTCTCAAGGAATTCAGATCACAGGACTTCACAATTTGAAGCCATTAAAACCAACCTACAACCTTTCCTCTGTCTCCACCACACACCCAGCAGCGAGAGTCTTCCAAAGTTAAAGGAGCCACAACATCTTTTGCAGGTGGGACCCGCAGACAGACAAGTACCACATACTGGGCAGGATAAGAAAAACAGAGCCCAGAGACTTCACAGGAAAGTCTTTCAACCTGCTGGGTCCCACATTCAGGGAAATCTGATTAAATGCCCAGATACCAGCAAAAAATAACAAATCACACCAGGAAAATTGAAGATATGGCCCAGTCAAAGGAACAAACCAATAGCTCAAATGAGATACAGGAGCTGAGACAACTAATTCTGAATATATGAACAGAAATGGAAAACCTCTTCAAAAACCAAATCAATAAATTGAGGGAGGACATGAAGAAGGCATGGGATCAACAAAAAGAAGAAATGGAAAGTCTGAAAAAACAAATCACAGAACTAATGGGATTGAAAAACACAGTAGAAAAGTTGAAAAAAAACAATGGAAACTTATAATGGTAGATTTAAAGAGAAAGAGAATAGAATTAGTGAACTAGGGGATGGAATATCTGAAATCCAAAAAGAAACAGAAACTATAGGGAAAAGAATGGAAAAATTTGAGCAGGGACTCAGGGAATTGAATGATAATGTGAAGCACACAAATATACGTGTTGTGGGTGTCCCAGAAGGAGAAGAGAAGGGAAAAGGAGGAGAAAAACTAATGGAAGAAATTATCACTGAAAATTTCCCAACTCTTATGAAAGACTTAAAATTACAGATCCAACAAATGCAGCGCACCCCAAAGAGAATAGACCCAAATAGGCATTCTCCAAGACACTTACTAGTTAGAATGTCAGAGGTCAAAGAGAAAGAGAGGATCTTGAAAGAAGCAAGAGAAAAACAATCCATCACATACAAGGGAAACCCAATAAGACTATGTGTAGATTTCTCAGCAGAAACCATGGAAGCTAGTAGACAGTGGGATGATATATTTAAATTACTAAAAGAGAAAAACTGCCAACCAAGACTTCTATATCCAGCAAAATTGTACTTCAAAAATGAGGGAGAAATTAAAACATTTTCAGACAAAAAGTCACTGAGAGAATTTGTGACCAAGAGATCAGCTCTGCAAGAAATACTAAAGGGAGCACTAGAGTCAGATATGAAAAGACAGAAGAGAGAGGTATGGAGAAGAGTGTATAAAGAAGGAAAATCAGATATGATATATATAATACAAAAGCCAAAATGGTAGAGGAAAGTATTACCCAAACAGTAATAACACTAAATGTTAATGGACTGAATTCCCCAATCAAAAGACATAGACTGGCAGAATGGATTAAAAAACAGGATCCTTCTATATGCTGTCTACAGGAAACACATCTTAGACACAAAGATAAACATAGGTTGAAAGTGAAAGTTTGCAAAAAGATATTTCATGCAAATAACAACCAGAAAAGAGCAGGAGTAGCTATACTAATATCCAAAAAATTAGACTTCAAATGTAAAACTGTTAAAAGAGACAAAGAAGGATACTATCTACTAATAAAAGGAACAATTAAACAAGAAGACATAACAATCATAAATATTTATGCACCAAACCAGAATACCCCAAAATACGTGAGGAATACACTGCAATCACTGAAAAGGGAAACAGACACATCTACTATAATAGTTGGAGACTTCAATTCGTCACTCTCATCAACGGACAGAACATCTAGACAGAGGATCAATAAAGAAACAGAGAATTTGAATATTACAATAAATGAGCTAGATTTAACAGACATTTATAGGACATTACACCCCACAACAGCAGCATACACCTTTTTCTCAAGTGCTCATGGATCATTCTCAAGATAGACCATATGCTGGGTCACAAAGCAAGACTCAACAAATTTAAAAAGATTGAAATCATACACAACACTTTCTTGTATCATAAAGGAATGAAGTTGGAAATCAATAATAGGCAGAGTGCCAGAAAATTCACAAATACATGAAGGCTAAAAACATACTCTTAAACAATGAGTGGGTCAAGGAAGAAATTACAAGGGAAATTAGTAAATATCTCGAGGCGAATGAAAATGAAAACACAACATATCAAAACCTATGGGATGCAACAAAGGCAGTGCTAAGAGGGAAATTTATTGCCCTAAATGCCTATATCAAAAAAGAAGAAAAGGCAAAAATTCAGGAATTAACTGTCCACTTGGAAGAACTGGAGAAAGAACAGCAAACTAATTCCAAAGCAAGCAAAAGGAAAGAAATAACAAAGATTAAAGCAGAATAAATGAAATTGAGAACATGAAAACAATAGATAAAATCAATAAGACCAGAAGTTGGTCTATGAGAAAATCAATAAGATTGATGGGCCCTTAGCAAGACTGACAAAAAGAAGAAGAGAGAGGACACAAATAAATAAGATCAGAAATGGAAGAGGAGACATAACCACTGACCTCACAGAAATAAAGGAGGTAATAACAGGATACTATGAACAACTTTACACTAATAAATACAACAATGTAGATGAAATGGACAAGTTCCTAGAAAGGCATGAACAACCAGCTTTGACTCAAGAAGAAATAGATGACCTCAACAAACCAATCACAATTAAAAAAATTGAATCAGTCATTCAAAAGCTTCCCAAAAATAAATGTCCAGGACCAGACAGCTTCACATGTGAATTCTACCAAACATTCCAGAAAGAATTAGTACCAACTCTGTTCAAATTCTTCAAAAAATCGAAGTGGAGGGAAAGCTACCTAATTCATTCTATGAAGCCAACATCACCCTCATACCAAAACCAGGCAAAGATATTACAAAAAAAGAAAACTACAGACCAATCTCTCTAATGAATATAGATGCAAAAATCCTCAACAAAATTCTAGCAAATCGAATCCAGCAACACATTAAAAGAATTATACATCATGACCAAGTAGGATTCATCCCAGGTATGCAAGGATGGTTCAACATAAGAAAATCAATTAATGTAATACACCATATCAACAAATCAAAGCAGAAAAATCACATGATCATCTCAATTGATGCAGAGAAGGCATTTGACAAGATTCAACATCCTTTCCTGAACACTTCAAAGGATAGGAATACAAGGGAACTTCCTTAAAATGATAGAGGGAATATATGAAAAACCCACAACTAATATCATCCTCAATGGGGAAAAATTGAAAACTTTCCCCCTAAGATCAGGCAAGGATGTCCATTATCACCACTATTATTCAACAATGTGTTGGAGGTTCTAGCCAGACAAGGTTCTAGCTAGGTTTCTTGTCTAGGTTCTAGCTAGACAAGAAAAAGAAATACAAGGCATCAAAATTGGAAAGGAAGAAGTAAAACTATCACTGTTTGCAGACGATATGATACTATACGTCAAAAACCCAGAAAAATCCACAACAAAACTACTAGAGCTAATAAATGTGTACAGCAAAGTAGCAGGTTACAAGATCAACATTCAAAAATCTGTAGCGTTTCTATACACTAGCAATGAACAGCTGAGGGGGAAATCAAGAAACGAATTCCATTTACAATTGCAACTAAAAGAATAAAGTACTTAGGAATAAATTTAACTAAAGAGACAAAAGACCTATACAAAGAAAACTACAAAAAACTGTTAAAAGAAATCACAGAAGACCTAAATAGATGGAAGGGCATACCGTGTTCATGGATTGGAAGACTAAATATAGTTAAGATGTCAATTCTACCTAAATTGATTTACAGATTCAACGCAATACCAATCAAAATCCCAACAACTTATTTTTCGGAAATAGAAAAACCAATAAGTAAATTTATCTGGAAGGGCAGGTTGCCCCGAATTGCTAAAAGTATCTTGAGGAAAAAAAACGAAGCTGGAGGTCTCGCGCTGCCTGACTTTAAGGCATATTATGAAGCCACAGTGGTCAAAACAGCATGGTATTGGCATAAAGATAGATATATCGACCAATGGAATTGAATAGAGTGCTCAGGTATAGACCCTCTCATCTATGGACATTTGATCTTTGATAAGGCAGTCAAGCCAATTCACTTGGGACAGAACAGTCTCTTCAATAAATGGTGCCTAGAGAACTGGATATCCATATGCAAAAGAATGAAAGAGAACCCGTATTTCACACCCTATACAAAAGTTAACTCAAAATGGATCAAAGATCTAAACATTAGGTCTAAGACCATAAAACAGTTAGAGGAAAATGTAGGCAGATATCTTATGAAGCTTATAACTGGAGGCAGTTTTATGGACCTTAAACCTAAAGCAAGAGCACTGAAGAAAGAAATAAATAAATGGTAGCTCCTCAAAATTAAACACTTTTGTGCATCAAAGAACTTCATCAAGAAAGTAGAAAGACAGCCTACACAATGGGAGACAATATTTGGAAATGACACATCAGATAAAGGTCTAGTATCCAGAATTTATAAAGAGATTGTTCAACTCAACAACAAAAAGACAGCCAACCCAATTACAAAATGGGAAAAAGACTTGAACAGACACCTCTCAGAAGAGGAAATACAAATGGCCAAAGGCACATGAAGAGATGCTCAATGTCCCTGGCCATTAGAGAAATGCAAATCAAAACCACAATGAGATATCATCTCACACCCACCAGAATGGCCATTATCAACAAAACGAAAAATGACAAGTGCTGGAGAGGATGTGGAGAAAGAGGCACACTTATCCACTGCTGGTGGGAATGTCAAATGGTGCAACCACTGTGGAAGGCAGTTTGGCGGTTCCTCAAAAAACTGAATATAGAATTGCCATACGACCCAGCAATACCATTACTAGGTATCTACTCAAAAGACTTAAGGGCAAAGACACAAACGGACATTTGCACACCAATGTTTATAGCAGCATTATTTACAATTGCAAAGAGATGGAAATAGCCAAAATGTCCATCAACAGACGAGTGGCTAAACAAACTGTGGTATATACATACGATGGAATATTATGCAGCTTTAAGACAGAATAAACTTATGAAGCATGTAATAACATGGATGGACCTAGAGAACATTATGCTGAGAGAGACTAGCCAAAAACTAAAGGACAAATACTGTATGGTCCCACTGATGTGAACCGACATTCGAGAATAAACTTGGAATATGTCATTGGTAACAGAGACCATCAGGAGTTAGAAACAGGGTAAGATAATGGGTAATTGGAGCTGAAGGGATACAGACTGTGCAACAGGAGTAGATACAAAAACTCAAAAATGGACAGCACAATACTACCTAATTGTAATGTAATTATGTTAAAACACTGAATGAAGCTGCATCTGAGCTATAGTTTTTTTGTTTGCTTGTTTGTTTTTTTATATATATTTTTTGTATTTTTTATTTTTTTCTCTATATTATCATTTTATTTGTTTTTCTGTTGTCTTGCTATTTCTTTTTCTAAATCGATGCAAATGTACTAAGAAATGATGATCATGCATCTATGTGATGATATTAAGAATTACTGATTGCATATGTAGAATGGAATGATTTCTAAATGTTGTGTTAGTTAATTTTTTTAATTAATAAAAAAATAAATAAATAAATAAAATGAAAATAAAATTTTTATTAAAAATAAAAAAAAACATGACTTTTCTGGGGGACATCACATTTTTAAACCAACACAATGTGGTATAATACAAAAAAAAATCAAATAAATATGAAAATAGACATTAATGGAAAGACTGAGAGGTAAAAAGGTATAAGAATAAGTAGTAAAATGATAATGTCCTGCATTGTCAGCAGTGACTTTAAATGTAAATGGATTAAACTCTCCAGTCAATATTGCTGACTGGGAGCATTTTGATTGTTCCCATGGAGATATGACCCACCCAGTTGTGGATGGTAATTTTTGATCAGATAGCTTCCATGGAGTTGTGACTCCACCCATAAATCCTTTAAAAGAGGAAACATTTTGGAGAGAGTCTCTTCTTTTGTAGAGACATGAGACAGCCATCAGATGCTGTCATGTTAGCCATGTGCCCTTCCAGCTGAGAGTGAAACACTGAACATCACTGGTCTTCTTGAAACAAGTTATCTCTCACTGGATGCCTTAGATTGGCCATTTCTAAAGACTTGCTTTAATTGGGACATTTTCTCAGCTTCAGAACTGTAAGTTAGCAACTTATTAAATTCCCCCTTTAAAAGCTATTCTGTTTCTGGTACATTGCATCCTGGCAGCTAGCAAACTAGAACAAAAAGGAAGGAATGAAACTCCCAATTTGCAAAGGACCTGATCCTATATACAGAAAATGCTGAAAATTCCACAACAAAGCTACTGAAACTATTAAATGAATTCAGCAAAATGGCAGGGTACAAGATTAACACCCAAAAATCACTAGTGTTTCTATATACTAGTAATGAATAATCTGAAGCAAAAATCCAGAAAACAATTCATTTACAATGATAACTAAAAGAATCAAATACTTAGGAATAAATCTAATCAATGATATAAAGGATTTGTACACAGAAAACTACAAAACATTGATAAAGAAATCAAGGAAGACCTAATTAAATGGAGTCTTCATTGATTTGAAGACTAAATATTGTTGTCAATTCTACCCAAAGCAATTTACAGATTCAATGCAGTCCCAATCAAAACTCCAACAGTGGTTTTTACATAAATGAAAAATGCAATCATTAAATTTGTATGCTAGTATCAAGGGTCCCTAATAGCCAAAGCCATCTTGAAAAAGAAAGTAGTTGGAAAACTCACATTTTCTGTTTTTAAAACTCATTATAAAGTCAAAACTTATTACAAACAACCTGTTATTGGTACGGAACAGACATATAAACCAATGGATTCCAGTTTAGAGATCAGAAATCAATGCTCACACTTACAGCTAATGGATTTGGTCAAGGGGCAAAGATCACTCAATTGGGAAAGAATATTCTCTTCAACAAATGGTACTGGGAAAACAAGATCTTCAGGTGCAAAAGAATGAAGGTGAACCCCAACCTAACAGCACATACAAAAATCAACTTAAAATGGATCAAAGACCTTAATGAAACAGTCAGAACTATAATACTCCTAGAAAAAAAATGTAGGACCTTGTGTTAAGCAATGGTTTCTTAGATTTCACACCCAAAGCATAAGCAACAAACAAAATTATACAGAAATGGGACCTTACTGAAATGTAAAACTTTTCTGCACCAAAGACCTCTATCATGAAAGTAAAATGGCAATCTACATAATGGAAGAAAATATCGGGAACCACATATCTGGTTAATGTTTAATATACAGAATATATAAATAAATCCTTCAACTCAACAATAAAATGGCAAACATCCCAATTAAAAGATGAGCAAAAGACATGAACAGATATTTCTCCGAAGAAGATATACAAGTGGCCAAAAATCACATGAAAGATGACCAGTATCACTAGCCATCAGTGAAATGCAAATCAAAACCACAGAGATACAATTTCACACTTAGAAAAAAAAGCAAATGGAAAATTACAAGTGTTGGAGAGAATGGGAAAAATAGGAGTACTCGTTCATTCCCCAGCAATACCATGTCTGGGTTTATACCCAAAATAATTGAGAGCAAAGACACGAACAGATACTTGCCAATATCCATACTGGCATTGTATTCACACTTGCCAAAAGTTAGAAGCAACTAAAATGTTCAACAACGAATGAATATGCAAAATGTGGTGTATTCAAACAATGGAATATTATTCAGCAATAAAATGAAGTGTAGTTCTGATACATGCAACAACATGGATGAATCTTGAAGATATCATGAGCCAGACACAAAAGGACACATATTGTATAATTTCACTGATATGAAATAATTAGAGTAAGCAAAGTCATAGAGTCAAAATCTAGAACATACATTATCCGGGGGCAGGGAGTGGGTAGGGAAAAGGGAGATAGGGCTTAAAATAGTCAGAGTTTCTATATATTTTGACTATTTTGATGACGGAAAATTTTTGATGATGGATGGTGGCAATGGCAACACGATATTCTAAATGTAATTAACACCACAGAATTAAACATTGAAATGTGGCCAGAAGTCAAAATCTTAGGTTGTATTTATGTTAGTAGAATCAAAATTTAAAAAGATAATCCATGGAACTGTGCCACACAAGGAGTGAATTGTAACTTAATCCATGGACAGTAGTAAAATTATAAAAATATGCTTTCATCAATTGCAAAAAATGAACCACACCAATGCAAGCTGTTAATAATAGGGTGGTAAATTTGTTGGCTAAAATGTGTTTGCAACTCATCTTTTAAAAATATAAATACTTGTAGAAATAAAATTTGTAGGCAATGATGTTCATCCATCTGATATATATATTATATAATATAATTTATATATATAATATAATATATATATATATAATTTTTCCGGGCATCAATGATATATTGACATTGATCCTACTTGCTTGCTATGCTGTCAATCAAAAAAGATATGACTGCTCTCTAATGGCATTTGGCAGAAGCAACTGAGATTAGAGAGCAGAATGATAGGTTCAAACTTCTAAACCAATCTGTGCAGCTTTCAATTCCAACCAAGCTGTCACACCTGCATGTGGTAATCATTCTCCTTGGTTACAAGTGTTGGCACATACTAGAGTCTTGTTTCAAACTAGAGCAAAAAAGAGCTAAATATAAATGTGCAAATCCTCTTGAAGAAAATTATAATCTTCTTAAAAAGTAAAAAAAAAAAAAAAAGCAAGAAGGGAGCTATGTTTAAGTCATATGTTTTGTTATTTTGTAGTAAGGTATATTAACTTTAAATATGCCGAAGATGGCTAAGTGTGGTGAGTGCATTATCTTCCCTTGTTCATGATAAGAATTCACATAGCAGCCCAGTAGCCAGCATGGGGCTTAAAACTGCTGTACTGGTGCCCAGTATGCCACTCCCCTTTTTAGGTACCTGTTAGAATTGTATGAACCTTCTATCTTGTGAAACTTGCTAACTTGAGGAATTCCTTATGAGTTACCATCTTTGCAACTTTTGCAGAATACATTCAAACATCACTTTTATGGGCAGCAGAACTATAAATGTTTCTCCAAAGATTTGAGAACTTTATAAAAAGGAAACCAATAGCACTTTACCATTGTTTCTTAGCAAAACCACCTGCATTCTATAACTTGAGATCAGGCCCTCTGTTAGAGGATAGCAATCATCCTCCTGAGATCATCATTCTTAAGCAAATGTTTCTCCAGATAGCAAAAACACTACAGATACTATCCCTTTTCAATTAATAAGGTATTTAGCAGCCATTCTTAAATGAGAATGAGGGATTACTTAGTAATTATTTATCTTTTTTCCTTTGTTCCAACTTGTCATTCTTATTTAATCTCTTAAAAGTTTCATCTCTTAATAAATAATATTAATTTAATGTAATAGATGATGAATATGACAAAGTATTTTTTATAAACTTTCATATAGCATGAGAAAAAATATTCTTTTTCAAAATACTCTCAATAGTTCATTGTTATTTTTAAATAAAAACAATGCTGCAATGCCTATGGAACCCCAGAAGGGACAAACTTGAAGCCAGGTCTTAGATCTGATAAATGGGGCAAGACTGATGTTATATCTAATGAATTCAATCTGGAAATTTAATCTGGATAACTAGTTCACTGGGAAAGGTTAGAACTGATTTTGGGAACTGATCTACACAATTGGCCTTACTTATAAAGGAAGAAAGAAAACTTTATCAGTGTAATAGACTTTATGGTGCTAACTTATATCCACACTGATAGGTAAATGTTTAAGAATCATGTTTTATTAGATGGAATTTTCAGAATTCACTTAAAATTTATTATATGTATACATGTGAGAAAATGTCAAGATATGAATAACATATGAAATAATTTTTAATAGATGACTGCGCATATGTGTAGCATACCCCTAAAATTAACATAAAATGGTTTAGTAATTTTAGATGAACTTTGTCATGAGCATATTAAAGTCTTCTAGAAGCCTGATTTCCACTAAGGTGAAATGACTACGAATGATCTTGAGAGAAATTTTAGCGAAAAATATATCGTCTTTTTCAGAGTTCATTCTTTGATGGCCATTCAGCAAATTTACTGGGACTATAGGATTTCTGAGAGTTCAATAAATTTACAATGGATAGTTTTTGTAAGTGAGTTTAATACAAGATTCCTTCTTTTTAATATAAAAAATATTTAAAGTTTTGAAGCTGAAGGTGAGATAACATTTTTAGAAATAAGAAAAATAAAAATAAAATAAACCCCTAAGAAAGAAATTATCTAAGGTATTAAAGCACAGTTTTGTCTCCAATTATATTATAGAGTAGTCTTCAGTTTTAGTGTTCATCTTTAAAATACAAATGCAAACTCACCATGAAAATTTTATGAGTTAAACCAAAAGATATTGATTTTCACCTGTACTCCTACAGAGCCTAAAGGGTCCTTTGTTTAACAAAACCAAATTATATTCCAAAATAAATTTAGAAATACTTACCTTCAAAATAATCAAAGTCTGCACTTCTCTCTAAACCCTCTGCTTGCCAAGATTTTCCCATTAGTTTGACAAGCATTTACATTATGTCATTAAAAACCTTCTTTACTTAATAGAAAATGCTCTATCCAGAGATGTATAATTTTACTAAAGTATAATAGTTCTGTTTCTGCTTTCTTATAATGTCCTAGTCTTCTAATCTCTTATTTACTTTATAATGTACTTTGTTTTATTGAATATGTAGTAATAATGGTTGATATTTAAAAGTTCTGGACCAACAGGTGCAAAATTAATTACACAACTACACAACTTTTTTTTTTTTTTTTTTTTGCATGGGCAGGCACTGGGAATCGAATCCAGTCTCCGGAATGGCAGTCCAGAATTCTGCCTGCTGAGCCACCATGGCCCATCCTCAATCACACAACTTTAAAAAAGAGAAGTTTTTCTCTGAAGTGAGTTGAATAGAAAGAGAAAAATTTAACATAATTCCTGATTCAGATAGGTACTTAGTACAAATGTAGAAATTTGATAACACCTCATTTAAGTGGCTAGGCTAAGAAATTATTTTCTTTAAGCACACTGATAATTAAATGTTTAAGAATCATGTTTTATAGATGGAATTTTGAGAATTTCACTTAAAATTTATTATATGTATACATGTAAGGAAATGTCAAGCTATGAATAACATAGCTTGGGTTTGACTCTATCCCTCAGCATCCATGAAGGGATGTTGTCTTTTTTATGTTCTAAGTTTTTGCAAATGTAACTGAGTTTTTTCTGCCCTACCCATCTAATCTACATCAGGAATGAAAACAAGGTGTCCAAAGAAGAAAAGATTTGAAGGAAAATTTATAAAGGGGCCTTAAAAAAAATCAGGGAAGCTAAGAGAATGAAAGTGAAAAGGAAAGAAATGAGCAGTTGAAGAAAAATATTTGAAATGGAAGAGTGGTAAAGAAAATTTAATAATTTATAGTTGAACAAACTGAAGAACATAAAGAAAACAGTTCATGAGGTCTTAGTTCCTCGTTCTGCCCTCTGAGAGGACATACTCAGAATCAGAGCACAGTTTCTAAATACCATCTCCACTAGAGAACTAAGGCTCCTTGGAGAAAGGTTAGATTCCAGGCAGGAGCAGGCAAAGTCCAAGACAAAGTATCCCAAAAGGTCAGATTCCAGAAAGGAGCAGGCAAAGTCCAAGACGAAGCCTGGAAATGTGTTTGACTGTAAGGGAGTGCTCAAAATTTAGATGTGAAAATAGGACAGCTATAATATCTCGAATGAGCTCTCCTAGCCAATATGGTGAATTCTGCATCAAAATATATAATGAAAGTAAAGAATTAGAACCTCTTGAATGAATTAACCTATTATTATACCATTATTAAATATGTTCTATGTTAAGTTATATTATATTGTATTATATTACTTACCATTATAATCATTAGTATACCATTTTGAATAAATTGTATATGTAAATATAATACATACTTATATTTATATGAAAAGTCCTTTTTCACAGAAAAGGGCCAAATAGTAAGGAATTAATGGAGAGATAAGAAAAATCACCATTTGGCAACCATCGATATAAAATTAATTTAGTTAAGACTCATCAGTGGATACTAAAAATAGTGAGTGGAATTTTGAAGTGTCACAAAACTTTTACATCATCTCCACATATTTCTTCACAAGATAATAGAAAACCTTAAAAAACAACAACTTAATTAACTGATCAAAGTTAACATGACCGGTGTAGAGGCAAATTGGTACCATGGGTGGTATGGTACATGAACCATTAAAAATAGAACAGTGTAACTCCTGTGGTGTTCCTGTCAGAAATTCATAGCCTGAATCTGGAAACATCAGACAACTCAAATAGAGACACATTTTATTAAAAAAAAAAAATCACTGACCTGTCCTAAAAATATATTTATAATGTCCCAGAATAAAGGAGACTAAAGAGGTATGGAAACTATAGCAATGCATGATCCAGGATTTTCTTTTGATATAAATGGCATTATTGGGACAATTGTCAAAATCTGAATTTTGTCTTTAGATCAGATAATAGTACTACAACAATCCCAATTTTCTATCGATTTTGATAAATCTATTATTGTTATGCCAGATAATGTCCTCATTTTTAAAGAAATAATCAATGATATTCACAGATGAAGGAACATCATAGTAGTAACTTACTCGAAATGGTTGGTGGCTGAGGCAGGAAGGCAGTATCTGGGTGACTATTTTTCACTATTCTTGAAATTGTTGTAAACAATTGTTTACAACAATTAAAATTGTTGTAAAAAAAAATTGTCATTTTTTTTTAATTTACTCATTTTCTTCCACGGTGGAGAAGAGAATCCAAAAGTGTTCATCTTAGAAACTCCTGTCCCCTTGAATTAGAAGAGGGAAAAAAATATCTTCCTTCACAGTGAAAAACTAACCCAAGAAGTATTTTAGTGCCATCTTGACCCTAGGAGATTTGCAGAGATTGGAACGTTGGCCAGCTGAGAGCACCAGCAGTAGGTTCAATTGGGAAGTATTGTCTTTGTGCAATTTCCCCTTGAGCAAAGAACAACCAATGTCAGGAGGTGCTTGCAAAGAAGAAGATGAACATGCTAATAAGCACATGCAACCCAGAAAACATGGACTGAGGAAAAATGAGGTTTTTTCCAGTGAGCTTAAGTGTTGCATTATGCATACAAAGCCATTATCTGCTGACATTTGTAGTAGTATTTTTATTATAAACATATTAGAATCCTGCAGCTAGCAAGCTCTAGAGAAACTGGGGTTACAGAAAGTACATAAGGGCCCAGAGGGCACTAGGCTTATGTCAGTATTTCTAATTATTGGTGTGTTTTCTTAATGCTAGAAGTTCAGGAATTCAGCTCCTTTACCTTATTGAGACTTTTATTCTAATCTGACTCCAGTCTTTTCAGATTTTCAGCTCTTTATCAAATTTTAGAGAACTGAAATCCCCCACCTTCTCTCTGATGTTCTAGGGTATAGCATCATTATGAAGGATTCAATTATTCCATCATCAGTTGCCTCTTTGTCACTGTACCAGTTTGAATCTGTGGTGGGCCCCGGAAAAGCCATGTCCTTTAATCGTCATTCAATATTGCTGTGAGGAACTTTTTTTGATTGTTCCCATGGAGATGTAACTCACCCAATTGTGGGTACTAACTTTTGATTAAAGGGAGATGTGATTCCATTCATCCAGGTAGGTCTTGATTACTGGAATCCTTTAAAAGAGGAAGCATTTTGTAAAAGGCTTGAGATTCTGAGAGAGACAGAGCCAGAGTAGTCAAAGGCTTTTGGAGATGAAGAAGGAAAATGCCCTCAGGATCTTCATGAAACAAGCAGCCTGGAGAGAAAGCTAGCAGATGCCATCATGTTCACCCTGTGCCTTTCCAACTGAAAGAGAAATTCCGAATTTCATCAGTCTTTCTTGAGTGAAAGTAACCTCTTGTTGGTGCCTTAATTTGGACATTTCTATAGATTTGCCTTAATTTGGACATTTTCATTACTTTAGAACTGTAAACTTACAACTTAATAAATTCCCCTTTTTAAAAAGCCATTGTTTCTGGTATGTCACATTCTGGCAGCTAGCAAACTAAAACAATCTCCTTGAGCCAAAGTATCTGCTTCCCTCACCAATTCTGAAAATTGGATAGACATTATATATGTGAAGAAATATTAACCTTGACTAATTTCATGGCCCCGATTTCTTTTATATTTTAAAGAACTCCAGCTATCCTTTCATAGTATGTAGACAACAGAGCTTCAGCTAATATATAAACTATAGAAACAAAGACTCCGATAAAAGACTCATCCGCCTACTAACACCATTACTTTTTCCTATACTCCCTTCTCATGCACCCCAATTTATTCAGACCTAACTTATTTTATTGACTTCAGGAAAGAACTCCTTTCAATGTTTTCTAAAGTTGTACCAAAATAAAGTGTGGCCATTTGATTCTTTAGTGGAAGATAATGGAAGCATTTCTGTTTCAATATTTTTCTCTGGTTCATTTATGCTTCGACAGGTCAATTATAATTAATTTACATACTGTATGTGTAAGTGAAATGCAGAAGCTGTGTGTTTTAAATTCACACTGTTTTAGGCTAAACAGTCAATTTGCATTTCTAAATCTAAATTTACTAATGCTTTGTTCCAATTTAATCATGTTTAAAGTACTCAGAGCAATCTTGGTTACTATTCCTTCTTTCATGCCTGTTTGTAGTATTTTTCAATTATTATGCTTTGAAAACTGTATTCTTTTGTGCCATAATTATGTCATATAAAAGCATTGAATATGGTTAAAATAAACTGATTTTTAAATAACTTTATGTCATAGTTTTTTTCTCAAAAAACGCATAATTGAATTCTACCTATTTATATGTGACAAACTGTTTTAATATGTGAAAAATTCCAAAACAGAGTTTTAAATGAATATTTAGATAGGAAAGTAAATTAATGGGTGAATTGATAAATGGATAGATTAATGAATGGATTTTAGATCAATAGAAAGATATATAGATGGATTGTTAGATAGCTAGATCCAGAGCGGAGCTCTAGGTAAATGGTTAAACTCAAGGGTTCTGGACACTGGCTTATCAAGTACTAGTTGATGTCATTCACCGGCTTTGTAAACTAGGGGTATTTGTTTAACTTTTCTTTCTTATTTTCCTCCTCTATACAATGAGGATGTTTAATTGCAGCACATCTGTTACAGATGCTGTAAAAATTAAATAATCCAAATAATTGCACCCATAGTGAAATGTATTGAAATATTTTTATAAGGGACCATATTTTCATGATTTATATGGGTATTTTTTCATAGAGAGATTATTTGAGAAGCCTTGTGTTACTGAAATATTTTGATATTGCAATAGATTTGAAAATCCATTTTTTATTAAGTTGTAAGGAAATATTAAGACTGTCTCCTCTTCAAAGTAATACAAGTGGTTAATGAAATATAATTCCCCAAGCACGTTAAAGAGAAAAATCTGGCTCTGCAAAGATGAATGTGTGTTTTATGCAATGTATGCCTATGTGTATGTGATATATGCACATGCATATGAATATAGGTGTATATGTACAATCTTATGACGAAAACGAAAAGTTAATTTCAGGCTTCCTTATTTTTCTCAATTGAATAATGAAGTCAATGATTAATTTAAGTTCCTTGTGTATGAGGTTTAGCATGCTTTAACCTACTTTACTTCTATCAGTAAGCAATTCACTCCCAATCTCTTTTAAGCCCTCCCATATTAAAAGTGCTCCTTTACATTCTTTGTTCTCTATGATTTTTATTGCTTCCCATTTTTTCTTATCAGTTCTGAACACTTGGTTCATTTCCATCCATATCTTTTTATATTCCAATTTTTCAACAAAACAGACATGCAGTTTTTGTCCACTTCATTTGACCTTTAACACAGTTAAATATCACATCTCTAAAAACTGATGACAAAAGGCATGCATATTTTGGTGGGTTGAATATTTGAAAACCTAGCTACTGTTCCACAGTAGAAGACACAGAAGACAACAATGAGAGGGCAAATGCCAATAACTGACAGCATGCAAAAGACGTTCCCTGAAGAGTCAGTGTTAATCATTGGAACATGTATTATAACTTTCCGTTTTTTCATATTACGTTCTTGCTAAGAAGCTTTTCTCTTGACAATGTTTTCCCTCACGCCTCCCTTTCATTTTCTCAGTATTCTCCTCATGTTTGCAGAGGGGTAATTTATTAATGCCCCACCATTTGCCAATACGTTTACTTAAAAGGAAAATTTGATTTGTTAGATTTGTTTGTGCATCTAGGGGAGTCTTTGGAAGTATTATGGATATTACACTCTTCATTAAATCTCGTCAAAATAATACTGATACTTTATTGATTAATATAGTAAAATTATTGTTTCCAGAACACACTGTATTTACAAAAAGACTTACAAAACCTCCCAGTATTTGTTTGAAGTATATGTCACTGATTCAGCATGCGTACCCTCTTTGGAATATTTTACGGAAAAATAAAACATCTGATTGACATCTAAATCCTTTGAGATGGTGTTTTCCAGTACTTTATTTGAACTATGAATATTCATAAATGTTTTTAGAGCATTCTCTAGTATAAATGAAATTAGGTGTGGTGATAATTTGATCTAGGTTATTCAGCTGAATTCCTAATACAATTTACAGTATTTCAAAACATTTTCATAATGGAAAGTACCTCATTTTTAAGTGTCATTTTAATGGTGTACATTTCAGAAAACCCATGTTGATATTTTTTCTTCATGTTGAAGAAGCTCACAAGTGCAACACTTCCTACCTTAGATGTTGTGACTTCTGTAAATTTGATAAGAAAAAAAAAAAAAAAAAACAGCTTGCTCACCCTAGCTCTGCCTTTGTGCCTCTGGTTTCTGCTACTCACAGAAAACCCTCTTTTGCTCTGTTCTCCCAGAGACAGGCCTATACCTGTTTATATTATCGCCGTTCCCTGGCACTGGTCTTCCATGCAGCTCCATTAGCAGGCTCATTTGGCTTTCTCACCATATCTTACCTGAGCCTTTTATGAGTACTATACTCATACCTTCACTTTGCAATGTGGTGGATTAGCTTCATGTGGCTTTTCACTT
Organism: Tamandua tetradactyla; assembly: GCF_023851605.1. NCBI lineage: Eukaryota > Metazoa > Chordata > Mammalia > Pilosa > Myrmecophagidae > Tamandua > Tamandua tetradactyla. Next base: position 168,281,592 of record NC_135329.1, read on the forward strand.
GTCTTATTTCTCAACTGGCTCATAATCTGGCAAGCATAATCTAGAATGCACTCGATGGAATTTGCTAAAATTAATTAAATAGAAATTTGTGTCTGTATTTTAATAGGTGTGTTACAAATTTAGCAGAAAAAAACAAGGAAAATACAGATGATTTCTATAATATGATCATCAAATTTTATAGATATTATGTAGATATTTATATTGTACTAAAAGATAAAATGCATTCTTTTTTTAAGAAATCACTGATATTTTAATAAATAGATGAACATGAAAATTCTTCCAAACAATTTCATTCAAATATATTTTTCACAGTACAGTTCTCAAGAAGGGGGAATATAGATTTTTGACACTTAACATTTAAAGGTTTTATTGGCCATATTCATTTTTCTCATGAAAGTTTTTAAGTTATCTATAAATTCTTAGAATGTCACAGTGGAAGAAAAGAAAAAAAACGACTCAAGTAGAAGGGGCCGGGAGAGGAAGCAACTTGGCAATGATTCCTCAGACCTGATGTTTTCAGAGATCTTTTTCCTCTAGTAAATTTTTTGCAACTCCTGTGCATCCTCACTTGTCTTTACCTGGACTGACATGGTAAGGAGGTGTTGGTATTCTCCTTGATTGGTGTATTGGGAACACAAACAATAACTTCATTGTCTTTCCCTGTCCAACTACATGGAATACTGAATAAAATCAGAACATTCAGCATTATGTTGCTCAGGCTGGTGTCTACCCAAAATGAAAGCTGTGCCTTCTGGTTTGCTGTAGGTTTTCACTGAAGAGAACCTACATCCTTTTCTTAAAATTCACCGTCTTTCTTTAAAATAGTTTATACTTTTTGGAGTAAAAATCATCTTCGCTAACTTCCATAACTACTACTTTTGGTGGTTCATCAGTCTCTTCTTCATCTCCACCTTTGCATTCATTACTGCCACCTTCTTGGTTCTCCGAAGTTTTAGTAGGAAATGGCCAAAAAGCTGGCTTATTCTGGGTAACATCTCTGCCAAATAAACTGGTGTTTCCAAAGGAGATAAAAATTCAGTTAGGGAGCCAGATCTCAGCAAGACCAAAAAAAGCTATGAATTTTCTTGCCAAATTAAATGCAACACTTGCTGCCCCGAGATGGGTCCACCTTCTCTTTAGACAAGACTTCATCTTCTTTTCTGATGGATCCTCAGTTTTGATGCTGTGAAACAAAAATACTGATTCTTGCTGTCATTTTATTAGCTCATACAGGGAAGAAGACCATGTTTCCACGAACGTTTGTTAGTTTCACTTTCAGAATGACTACTGCACTGTTCCCATGTTGCTAAATATTTCTTATAATCTTTAAAATAGGTGTTAGATCACTGAATGGGTTTGTGTTCAAGCGCTTCACTATCCAATCAAAAAATAGCAGTTTAGTACTGGGAACTGCTTGTGGTAGGCATTTCTGTGATGTGCTTTACCCAAGGCAAAAGCACAGCAGGAGAGCTGCTGACTGCTGCCATCACTTTTGGGATTGGAAATCTTTTTGTCAGCCAAGGAAGTAGACCCAATTGCAGGAATAGAACCAAAGGGTGCTGTATTCTCTTTTACTGTCTTTTTAGGAAGGGACACTAGTTGTGCTCTTTCCATTTGACAGTCCTTCTAAAGGCTTCACTCCAGCTCCATTACCACATCCAGAAAACCCTCCTCCTCCAAAAGAGATACCCAAACCTTTACAATCTTTAAAGGCCACTCCAGTAAGTATCAGATTCAAATCCAACAATTCTTCACTTGACCTTTTTTATGGCTCTATTCTTCAAGACTTCCTCACCCAGGGGTCACCAAGATTGTTCTCATCTCTTCTGCTTCATCTTTTTGATCCTAATTCCTATGTGTCAGTTGTTTCTCTCAATTGTTTGGCTATTTTTCCCAAACCTCCTCAGCAACTACTGTACCACCCGCCTGACTGTGCCCGTGGAGAAGGCCAGCAGGTCCAAAGTAGCCATCATGGGGCTCCTGTAGAGAAGCTGGTCATGGGGTGGGTTCTCTTAGCCACTTCTGATACCCTGAGAGCCTTGAGGAACTTTACAATCAGCCAGCCCGGACTCTCAAACACCAGATGCTCTGGGGACCGCCTCCTCTCTGCATTCAGGAGTGAGGGGGAAGAGTTTTCCACCCAGCCAGAGATCACTGGGGTACCAGCAAAGAACATGCTCCAGGCCACCATGTTAGCAATTTTATGTTTATTTCTTGGTACATAATGTTTTATTTTAGTCTGGCTGAATTTAAGATTTTCTAATGTTCCTTAGTTTTAAGAATCCAATTATGATACAATTTATTGTATTTTTATTTTATTTCCCTTGCTTTTATTTCACGGAGCCTCTTGAATCTGTATAGATTTATAGTTTTCTTCAAATTAGGACATTTTAGGGTGATCATTTCTTCCAATACTTTTCCCATGCTCTTCACCTTTGAGGACTCCAATTACACACATAAACACATATTTTAGGCTGCTTGAAGTTGTCTAATGGCTCACTTCTGCTCTGTTTCTTTTCCTACCCATTTTTAAATTTATTTTTTATCTACCTATTTTTTATTTCAGATAGTTCCAATTGCTATGTCTTCAGGTTTACTAATTATGTCTTCATCCATGTCTAATATGATGTTTATTCCTTTACTTTCAAATTTGAATGTAACTTCTTTGGTAAAGACTTTAAAAAGTTTCTATCTCAATGGTTCCGTTTTGTTAATATGATTCTTTTGCTTAATTTGTCCATTTCATGTGAGCTATTAAATTTATTGACCTAAGTTTGTTCATAATATCCCCTTATTATCTTTGTTAATTTATAGGATTTGCAGTAATATCACCTTATCCATTTGTGGAATTGGTAATGTGTATTTTCTCCCTCTTTATCTAAGTCCTTAGAAATTAATTAATTTAAATGATCTTCCAGAACACCAGCTTTTGTTGCAAGTATTTTACTTATTCTCTGTTTTCCTTCAATAATTCTTTAAGCATTTAAAATTATTAGTAGCAAAATTTAAATTGTTATATATTTGTAGGAAATCAGGTGAAGTTCTAGGAAAAAGAGGCCAGTTAATGCTGGTTTCACCATCATTATTGTAAATAACTTCTATATATGTGAAATTCAGCATATGTAAACTCCAAAGTCAATTTTGAAAGAAAACTTGTGAAATGCCTCTTCCCACATATGAACTCAAACACACAGAAAGCCTTAGAGAGGAGGTTATATTTCATTGTAATATCAAACAGTGAACAGTACTGATTTACTATATTTCATGCATTTTATGAAAGAAAATGCTTTAAAATAACACATTGGAATTCTTATCAGAAAAAACGCAAATGATTAGAACATGAACTACACAGTAAGAAATGTATTTCTGTTTTGATCACGAAATTATTTTAGAAAGAAACACTTCTGGTGACAAACTTCATCTTCTTTGAAATGTGATGTCAGGGTAGCTATAAATAGTTGTGAAAAATGTCCTTACCTATGTTCTCAGCAATCAGTACCAATCTATTTTTATTCTCTGTATAACCTTTCCAGCTCGCTGGATTTTCCTTTAAATCTTATAACTCATGGACAGCTTGGATAAGCACTCTTTTTTTTTTTTTTTTTTTTACTTTTTTAAAAAAAATTTTGTGTTGTAGAATTCAGCGTTTTTAGTTGGAAAATGCCCCCTGACTCTATTGTTATTTTCACAAAAGCTGAGTTTGAAATATATTTAAATTGTCTTCCATTACATTATTTTGTACACTAAATGGGAATGTAAGCATCATTGGATCAAGATGAGTTCGTGTCATTAGCACCTCTTGAACATTTTCTATAAATTAATTTAGAAAGAATGATAAAGACATGGGTACTATATTAGAGGAATTATTTTTTTTATTTTTGTGTTCCTAAAATGTGTCTTAATTATTTTTTTATCTAATAGTTTCTCTTACTCTGTTTAAATCTTCATCTGGAACCAAAACTCTTTTATTGTTAATGATGATGATCTCGACCAATATACTCTTTCTAGTGACTTCACTGATAAAGTAATCAACTTTTAGTATTGTTGAGTGTCAATTACCTGCATATCACACTGTAAACTACTATATAGCAATCTGCCTTGCAAACTCCAACCTATTCAGTCTACACTAACTCATTCTTTGTCATCTCATTTCAGCAAGACAAGTGTGTTCTGCTAGGATTCGTCCTCTGTATGCTGTAGTACAGAATATGCTTCCAAGAATGAAGCAAGGGTTGATTTAGTTTGTTTGCTTATCTTAGAAATTATATTCCTGTACTTCCTGTTAGTCGGTATCTAAAAATAATATGTTTATATATTTTGTCCAGTTTTCTTGTTGCTTATAATGGAAAGACTAGTGCAACACAACTCTTTCCATCAGGATGCAAGAAGAAACTTCTATAAGATATTCTTCAATCTCTAATAGTTATGCATACAATCACTCCTTTCATTTGACAATTAACTAAATTAAGAAATACAAAGCAAATGAAATGGTTCCAAAACCTGGATCTAGCTTGACAATCATTTTAGTAATATTCATAGAGGTTGAAGTACTTTCCTCTCTCAAACTTTATTTCAAGAAAATAAAAAGCGGTTATCAAAATGCAATTTAAAATTTTCTCAAAAATGCATTATAGTCATTTTTTGGTGAAGTGTTCCTTCACATTGCATCCACATATTTGGAGTAATAACCTTGGGTTGAAGACCAAGCTATCTCATAGGCAAATCAATTAATGTTCTTATTGAACACCTTTCTTTTAAGACTAGCCACTCATTCTCACATAATTGAGAATATGAAGAAACAACAAAAGTTCCCAAGAACCAGGAATACATTAGACAGACTTTTATAATTTAATCATGCATGAGCATCAGGAACTTATTTTTTAAGAACAAAAAAGTCACCAGTGAAAGATATGTATTTTCCTTTCACGAGAATGGACCTTTCTTTCAGCAGTTCTATATATTTTATTTGATTTATTTTTCTTTTGTGCATTTCCACTGCATTCCCAATTCCAACTTCAAGAACAACTCACATGATTCTTCACTAAAATAGTGACAATAATCTACAAAATTTTATCCTTTTTGAAAGCTGGCATATAGAGTTATCCACTCATAACTAAATGAGCATACTGTAGGAAAAATCCATTAAGAAAATTTGGAACCAGTATTTCTATTGAAATTCACAGCATGATACACAGCAGAGCTTAAAAAAATTTGTTATTACCATTACAGCATTGATTTAATAGGAATCTAGGACATTGCCCTGGCAATGACAAACCTAGAAATGGATTCGTTTTGTATTTTTGCCCATAACAAACAACTCTAACATGACATTAAAAGACACTGTGTTTTGTGTTTTAAGAATTTAGAGAATTTTATATTTGGAGTAACAAAATCATAGACCCCAAAAGAAGATGCATACTCCTGACAAAATACTCATGCAAGACAAAAGCACTAACAGCTTTCTGAACTCCAAAATAACCCTGAAACATAATGTAAACCATTTTGAACAATAGCATCAAAAGAATAAATCACATTAATCACAGATTATAGAAAAATTGTTTAATTCTCATATGAATATGTCTCTATATGAAGGGAGCTACTGAAGATTATTGATTTAGAAAATCAGGATTTCAATTTTTCTTACTGTTACTGTTCTTGCTATTCACTTCTGATCCTCAAACTTTAAATTTGGATCACTTTTACTCAGTTTCTTATGTTTGTATAGATTTATAATTTATAAATGAATAATGATATAGTTACTCTTTAAATAGATTAATAATAGTTACACAACTACTATTCATTGTGTACATATAAAATGCCATTCAGTAGTGTGCTAATAATACAGCTCCCTGGCAGGGAGACCCTAGTATGTATTGTTTTTATTTTCATGGTGTAAATACACCCACTGTGGCTCCTTTTAAGCTATTAATATGATGTTACTGAATTGGGGGTTAGGAAAATAAACAGATGATTACTTCTTGCAGGCCACTATGTTGTTTCCCGTACAAATAAATATTATATATATATGTTAATGGAATATACTGTAATACTTGGGGAAATAACATGTTTCCCCTTTTAAAGATGTGGAAATTGTAGTGTTAAGTATTGGTGAATTTACCAAATTAACACAGGTAGAATGAGAGAAACAGTTTTCTCTCCCTGAAAAACTCAGGCCCTGTGTACGTATGACACATACACACAACCTTAGGGTTGGATTATGATACAGCCGAAGAAAAAGTCTAAGAATAATAATGTAGCAGATACTAAATTTTGATATTGTTCTTCTTTCCACTAATTTAATCACATGGACCCATGGAAAATAAATACAAATCAAGTAAAGTAACTTAGTTAATTCTCATTAATAGTCACATCAGGTGTTTTATTTGCACAGTCCATACTGGTATGTGTATATGTGTAGTTATATATCACTATGTTTGCTTCAATACATGGGGACTTCAGCAGTTTTTAAATGATTCTAGATATATAATACAATGGAAAGTGGCCAGAAACAGATTGCTTTGGTGTTCCCCTAAAAGCATTATAGTTCTATGAAGTACCTTGGTATATGTGACAATCTGTTTCTCTCTCTCTCTCTTTCCCTCTCCCTTTCCCTGCCCTCCCCACTCTCACTCTCTCTCTCTCTCTACCACTTAATAAATTTATATAGAAAATTACTGAGCCTTCTTTTCAAATATACAGATATGACTATCTTTTTCTGTGAAACCAACTCAGCAAGTAGTATTTACTTCCATTCTTCATTTGAATCTATTTAGGTCTAAATTTGCATATAAGCATTTATTTACCTACCATTAATTTGGTAAATAAATTCAAAAGCCACAGAAAGTGATTTGAAATTTGCATTTAAAATAAGGCAATTTTGAGGAATGTTGCTTCCGTATAACAATACATTGTATTAATACATAATTCTACAGAGGAAAATTTATTGCAGCATTTTAGAGTAAAAATTAAGACTGCAATCTGTAGAAGAATGGGGAAGAAGGTAAACTGACCAAATCTTAATATCCTCTGAAATCATGTAACTTAAGGCAGTTGCTTTGACAACTTTGATTCACTGGAGAAATTCAGAACTTATAATACCTTGACAAGCTTCAACTTTGGAAACATTATTCCTAATTTAGGAACATGAATGCCTTTCCAAAATAGTGGGCTCTAGATTTAAGAGAGGTGAAATTCTCCAAATCCTAGGTCTATGCCGCTTTATTAAAGAGGATAAAACTTACTAGGGAATTCTTTCCTTATCTATGCTAAGCTCATTTAAGAAGGTTTTTCCCTGTTCAATGCTGGTGCTTATAATACCATTCTCCTCAACAAGCCTTTGTATATTTCTTACCCCTGAAAAGTGATTATAATACATTCGCAGTTCCTTATTGACTTAAAATAGCATTTCCTTAGTGTGCTCGATAGAAATGAATTGAAGCATCTTCATGGAAATTACATAAAGAAAAATTATGATCAAATAAAATTTGGAAATGTATGCTTGAACAGAAGTTAAATATTTTCTTAATCATATTTATCTCTTTATAACAAACATCTTAAAACAAAGTCATGTCAGATGGAAATTACACCAGAAAATTCTGTCATAGAAATACTTAAAGGACGTGAATATAAATTCTGACTCCTGGGAACAGAGCCAAATATACTTTGGACCTCCACTTTCCTGAGTGGAAATGAATTTAAATCAAGTTAGATGGCATCTGAGGGCAAACACTGTATTGGACTCTCGTCATTCATGCTTTTGTTTGTGACTTTTCTAATCCTGGTAATCAATGCATGGTTGACACTTTCAAGGTAATTATTTACCAAGCTTATCCTTCACAGTTGAATTTAAGCCTCAGAATAATTTTCTGAGCTCGACTTTCACCTGTCTTAGTCTTGTTCATCAAGCTCGCACCTTATTTGCTTCTCATAGTTTTTTGAGAAAACACTGATTAATGTGTATACTAGGGTTGAACAAATCTGTAAGTATGTTGTAGATAACAAAAGCCATGTGATCGGAAGGATAGTGATCAGAAGAAGGTATAAATAAGAAAAGGTAGGAGAAGACTACAATGAACACTGTGGTGTCACATTGGAATTGGAGAGCACATAGTTAAAAATATATTTATCAGTTAATGAAAATTCTCTCCCTAAAAAAGCAAAGAAAAAAAAGCATCACTCCAATTTGAATTAAATTATCTATGCAAGGACTTTCTGATATGCTAAAACATTGATAAAAAAATTAAGAAAATGATTTCATAAATACCAAGAAATTATGAAAGGAATGTTAACTTATGCAAGAAAAAAATTGGAAAGAAAAGACAATCTTAGAAAAACCAATTACATGAAGACAAAGATGGAATATTTGTGGATGAAAATTTAAAGAAAAATAGTGAGAGATATAAAGATAAATTAAATTATAATTAAAATTATGTGAGGGAGAGAAACAGAGAGAGAGAGAGACAAAGAGAGAGAGAACAAGAACAGGAAAAAGGAGGAATAGGAGAAGGAGGAAAAGAAGAAAAAGAAAAAGTACAAAAACAAGAAGGAGGAAGAGTAGGAAGAAGAAGAAGAAACAGAGAAAATGGTAAACCTTGGAGAAGGGGGTGGGGATGGGAATGTGTATTGTACATAATATTAATGTCCTTGAGCATCTTTTTTATCTATCATTTTCTCTAAAATTTGTTTCCATTTTTTTTCTCTTGGCTGTACACGCACACTTGTATGTATGTATCTGAAGTCTGTGGAAAACAAAACAATGGAAGAGAGTAGTATGTAAACTACATTCTAAGAAAACATGCTGGGAATAAAAGCAAACCTGAATATGTGTATTGAAAGAATATGTGCATCTGCAAAAACTGATCTGGAAACATGAACTGTAAAATGGGTACTAACAAAATTGTTAAAAGTTAAATGTAAAAGAAAAAAGAATGTTCAGAGCTTCCCATCTAAAAGATAACTCACTTAAAAAGGAAAACAAAATAAGAATTGACATCGTACTTGTTGATTTTTGACAGAGTAGGGAAAATACTTTAAAAAGGGATTCAAAACCAATAAGTTTAAGTCAGAGATTTTACATCTAGTCAAGCTGTCCTTCCAGGGATCATGTCTACAGGAAACCTTTAAACATGCAATAATGTAAACAACACAGTACTTAGAATTTTCTTGAGAAATCTACTAGAAGACTGAGCATCCGCAACCAGAGATGACACTGGACATTTTAGCACATGCATGGAATGTATTTAATCATAGTTCAAAGACTAAAAGTTGATGAAAAGATGGTTACTTTGTTACATCTGATTACCAAAAGATGGTCATACATGTTTTATTTATTTTATTTTATTTTATTTTGACATGGGTAGGCACCGGAAACCAACCCGGGTCTTCGGCATGGCAGGCAAGAACTCTACCACTGTGCCACCATTGCCTGCCCAGTCATATTTGTTTTTATAGGCATAAATAAAATAAAAACAAAATAAAAATGTAGAAGAAGACAGAGGGAAGGGGTATCTAGAATAAGTTTATTAATTTTTACATAGGCATACAGGCATCCAGGGATATATATATATATATATGTCCAGGGATATATATACATAATATATATATTTTTTTGCATGGGCAGGCATCAGGAGCCGAACCCAGGTCTCTGGCATGGCAGGTGAGAACTCTGCCACCAAGCCACCATGGTCCGCCCCAGGGATATATTTTTATAGCTGAAAAACTCAGTGGTAGAAGTTTGAGTGGGGAAAAAGAAGAATAAGAACATTACCAAAAGATGTTAAATTAAACATAGTCTTGAGAACAAAAATATAAACTTCCTAGGTTCCAGAACAACAACAGCTATGGATGAAGTCAATAAACTGCAAAGGAGAATGCATTAAAATAACATTAGGCAAAAACAGATTAGTCCAACAAAAATATCATGAGACATTTTAGACCAAGCATGTATTGCTATATCAGTAAGTGCAGATGGGCTTGTCACCTATTAAATAACACCACCTCAAGATTTCAAATGGGTTCACAAAGCAATACTGAACGAATAGGCCTACCTAAAACAAAGTGACTTTAAAAGGCTAAAAAAAAAATAATAAATTTAGATATACCTTGAGGAAAGTATTCCATCAAGGAGAATGAAAATAAGAAAGGAGGCTTTGCTGAATCTGATAGTAGAGCTCTCAGGCCCTCCAAATTAAAATATGACCATGAAGAACAACTTTAAATTGTAAAAACATACCCACAGCAATTATATAACAGTCTATGCAATGCAACAAAGCTTATAATACAAAAACTACACGAGATACAGGGAGAAGTAGAAATAAATAAATACATAATAGATGTTAACACACCACATCAAGAGGACAAAAATAAGCAAAGACATAAAAGATCAAAACAATATTGTAAATGATCATAGATCTTATAGCTATATATTAGCATTTAAACCCCAATATTAGAGGATTCCTCCATCTCAAGGAACATAAGACTCACAAATATAGACCAAGTATTAGTGCATAAAGATAGCGTCAATAAATTGCATAAAGTAGAAATAATGCAATGAATGTTGTGATGACAATGTAACAAAAATTCTAAAAAGGAAACAACAACTTCTGGAAAGGAAAACACATTCAATCATTTAAATAAAAGGGGTGAATTTCAGAAAAAAGTGCAATTTATCAAAACCAACACAAGAAGAAACAGAAGATAGTCTACACCTAAAAAAAGAAATTGAATGTATTAAAGTTCTCCAAAGAAATGACCAGGCCCAACTGTTTTCACTGATGAATTCTATTGAACATCAAAGCAGAAACACCATGAAAGAGATACACCAACTTTACACCAAATATTTCAAAATATAGAAGAAAATATATAATTTTCAAACCTTAATAATGAGACCAGTAAATCATAAAATAAAGTTTTAAAAGCCTATGAAGACATTAAAAAGAATTCTAGACCAATATTCCATATCAATATAAACAATAAAATCTTTATTATAATATGAACAAATTGAATCCGATGATTCATAAATACATATCATAACCAAGAGAGGTTTATCCATGAATGCATGTTGGCTTAATCAATCAATATAATTCACCACGTGAACATTTTTGGGAACTACCATATTATATGCAGAGAAAGTATTTGAAAGCATTTGAAAACACAATATCTATGAACGATCAAAATTATGAGTATACTGGGAATAGTAGGAAATGCCCTTAAATTGGTAAATGTCATCTATGAAAATTCTAGAGCCAATAACACAGTTAATAATCCAAGACTGAAATATGCCCCACTGAGTTTAGGGATAAGCCAGTGATGCCTGCTTTCACCACTATTTTTCAATTATTGCATTCAATAAATTAGCACCTTTACCTTTCCTGATTGCTTCAGCTTCCTCAGCGAAGTAGAGAGCAAGGTTATAGTTTGAAATGGAGAAGGTTGAGGATGGAGTATTGGGAGTCTGAAGATGGAGGACAACATAAAAAGTCAGCTGTGCACGGGAGTAAAGGAAGACGTGAGGGAGGGACAAGATTACATACAGTCACATAAGAGTCCATTATGTGGTCCTGATGTGATGGTGCCTCAAAGTTCAATGAAACTTTGACCGAGAGTTTCATTTCCTGCCACACTGTAATGAGAAATGGCTTCTGTTTTGAATGTATGCTCTCTTTTAATACATTTTCCAATTAATTTTGTCATGCTATTTAAGAATTGTTTCTGGTTATTAAATTTTGTAGTAAACTACTTTAGGATTCCTAAAACCAAAATTAATGTAAACCTATTTTACCGTCGATTGCCTTTAGAAAAAAATAGACATCCAAAATTAGCAACACAGAAAGAATTAAATACAAAGCCTAACTTTAAACAAAGAGGAGACTCCAGCAGGATTGATATTCTGTGAATTGCATAGATAACATTTGTTCACGGATCTCTCTTTAATTGTTTATCTTAAATATATCGAAGGGAAAAAATCGTCATTGAGGCAATTACAACTTTTTATAGAAATTCTATATTGACATGCGAGTAAATTATATTTAGTATTTTAGACATCAGGCATGAGTCATCACTTTGGAAGTCTGAAGATATGCTTAGGAATCTCTACTGCTTAAAAACAAATGGAAATTCTGTCGTTATTATGGCAACATGTCAGCATATTGCTTTAAAACAGCTTAGTTATGGAGAAGAAATGCATTAAGGCCCTTTTAAATTCAGGTCTGTTTCCAAGAAGATGTAATAATATTATTTCTGCTTTAATAATTACAAATAAATGTATATTAAATTTAATTTTTGCAGGTGAAATCATAGTTTGCCAAAAGTCTAGGCAATTACAGTATGAGGCACCCTCAATAAATATATATATCAGGAGTCTGTGATACAGAATACCAATAAGAGTACTGTAATAGATGGCAATCCACTCTAATAGCAAAAAACATCTGATACAGTATGATTTGCTTCCTGTAAACTACTGTCGTCAAATTCTTGGCAATATAAATTAATTCTGAAAATGTGTTCCACACTGTGTGGCATGACCTGGGTGGTAAAATAAAGGAACAAAGAGTGAGATTCTACTTAATGAAATCATGTTAAAATACATCAATAAAATGTGAGTGTTTCTCAAATAAGTGCTCCTCAGAAAACCAGTTGTAATTTGTTAGTAACTTAAGCCTCTTCTTCATGAATATCCTAGACTATTGCATCCTTTACCCTTATCTTATTCTTCCTTTTGGGTTTGCTTTTCACATTTTCTGAGAAAAAAAGAATCTCGTAGCAGCTGAATCCAAAATTAAGGCACACTGTGTCTAAACATACAATGGAAAGCCCAAGAATCTAGGAAGCACAGTTCTTTACGTTGCAACTTTACGTTTAATGGGTTTGATCTTTCTGGTATAATTGTATTACAAAATAATCCAAGGTTTCAAGGAGCCCACTTTGAAATACATTTGTATTATAAAGTATGTGAGACACATGGTGAAGTTCTTTGGAAAGATGCCAGGCTTGGGATTATCAAATGTCTGGATCTTGCTAAACAAAATATGTTATAACTAGTGGTAAATAAGATAAAACAGACATAAGAAAATGGAAATGAGGACCCCAAGGTAAAAGATAGTAAAATAAGGCTAAATTCCAGGAGTCTTCATAAACAGGTAAAAGAAGTTTCCAAACTTCTTCATTTTATACTGCTCATAGTGTCTGAGCAAGTTTTCTTCTCAGTGATCCTAGGATGAAAGAAACACACAGCAGCTGTATTTATTAAGTAGTTACCTACATAAAAGTTAGTCAGGTTACATGTTCTAACAACTTAGTGCCATCTGAAAAAGTAGTGCTCAGACAATAAACAAAAATTAATTCATTCTCAAATAGTTACAATTATTTGCTAATAGAATATGTACACCCATTGAACACCACACAGCTTCTCAAATTTTAGAACCTAATTAGTCATGTCATCCTCATTTTCTATTTCATGTTGATACTTAAGCAGTGTTTGCTCATAATCAGAGCATCCCCTGAAAACTCTGCTTAGCAAAGATCTGATGTCATAATTGCAAAAGTTGGATGGCCCTGGTGGGGGTGTCCTCTTGCCTTAAAGTATGGTGTGGAAGCGAACTGTGGCTACTTGCTCTTTGGTCCCATATTTAGGCTTTAGGTGGTAAAGTCAAATACTTAGTGTCAAAAGCAATAGGGTTCTATCTCAGAATGCGATCATACTAGAATAAAATGAAAATAATAAATAAATAAATAGATACATGACCCATTGGACTTAAACAGGTATGAAGAGTAATCTAAATTTGTGCTATCACTTTGTTGAAAATGGAACATGCCCATTTAAAGAAAGGCATGGGGACTCCAAAGCAAAACTCTAGTTACTTACCCATTGAGCTTTACCAGGTAGCCTCCAAGATTCACAAGTCCAATGGCTGCTAAAAGTTTTCTCTCTTATTCTCACCCATCCTGCTCTAAGCCATACTCTGAATTCTTCTCCTGTCCCTGCTTTCTTCACTCACTGTTCCTCTCCCCATCCTGAGGCAATAACTGTCTGTTCAGACAGTCCCCAGGAAAGTATAGTATTCTGTCAGTTCTGACTCATCTTCCAAGCAAGACAGAGGAGCAGCCCTGCTCAAATTCTCATGAATAAAACTCTACAAATCCTTACTATAAAAGTGAAAGGTAGGCAACAAAATTTTTTTTAAAGGTATATTCAAGGTTGGGGGGAACACAGGATCCTATGTGCCTGCAGAAAAGAGACAATTTCGATTTTCTTGTTATGAATCAGGTAGAGCTTTTCAGAGATGGGCTCTCATAATTTGATAATTAATGAATAAGAATGTAGCTAATGAGAAGGGATTGAATAAGGAAGTTTAGTGTGGTTGGAGTTAGAGTAAAATGTTAAGTACGCAGGCTTGATATGCAATCAGTGTTAAATCACGAAGGCTTATAAATCATGTTTTTGTAACACAAAGGATAAGATTACTGTTACCAAAAGATAGTAGTTCTGGCTGCAGTTTGGATTATGATGTTCTAGTTAGGCCTTTTTGATTGTAAGGAATAATTACTCCCTTAGGCTAGCTCAGGCAAGGGAAAGAATAACTGCAAAGATAAACATCAAGCAATAAAAGGGACAAATTCTCATGTTGAACCATGGGACAAGGACAGTAATAAAGGAAGGTCTTGTGGAGACTGGAGCAGATGGAAAACTCTAAAAAGCTCAGTAGCAAGAGAATACAGATATTTGCCAGGAAGTTAATTTTTTCAACCTTATCTCACTATTAATTTGCTGGATATTACGGATTGAATTCCATTCCCCCAAAAGACACATATAAATCCCAACTCATGGCCCTGTGAGTGAACGTGTTTGAAAATGGATCTTTGAAGGTGTTATTTATTAAGATGAAGCCAAACACACTGGGGTGGGCTCTTAAGCCAATATGACTGTTACCCTTATAAGCGGAGGAAATCTGGACACAGTTGGTCAGAGAGAGAAAGAGAGAGAGGGAGAGAGAGAGAAATGGCCATGTCATGGTGGCAGATTGAGTTATGCCACAAGCTAAGGAACATCAGGGATTGACGGCCACCCAAAAGAAACCAAGGGAGAGGCAGGGAATGGATTCTCTCCCTAAAAAGAACTTGATTTTAGAAATCTAGCCTCAAAATCTGCCTAGCTTAAGTCTATTAGTCTGTGGTACTTTATACAGCAGCCCTGGCAAACTAAGACATTGGGTGATTTTTTTCTCTTGTCTGTATAGTTTCTATGCCATTGTTTCTTCAGGCAAATGCCTTCATATTCTAGGCTATACACTGGATCAGCCTCCATTGGTGCCCCCACTGTATCTCATCATCTTCTTTCTGCCAATGCATCGTTCAGCTTCTGTTCCAAGTGTTAAGAATTTATTAATTATTTCCCATATTGGGTTCCAGTAAGAGATAGAGAGAGAAAAGCAGACCAAAAGACAAACAGGCAATGAGAGAGAGATTGTCTCATTTGGCTTTTAATAAAAGACCATAGAATAGCTCAAGCTGTTTCAAATCAAAGGCCATTCATGTTTTTAAAAGCATAGCTAATTTGGACATACAATCTTAAGGACACTTAAGTTTTACTTATGAGCAAAGCCACAGGGTGGAACAATTTTCTTTAAAAGAAGCTCTGAGTGAGGCAGGGAGAAACAGGGGAGAAATTTAATGATCTCTAATATGGAAGAGGGATGGCAGTGATCTCAAGTAGAGTTGTGGCCAAGGACAAGATTATTGATGTATTTTAGAATTGTTTGGTTGTTGATTAAACAGTCCTGTTGACAAGATCAGAGGGTTAGATGAAATCTAAGGGAGATATGGTTGTTAGCATTTCTGGCCTCAGGCAAGCTGAGCAGACAGCATTAACTTTCAATGACCTTGAAAACAATAATGGCAGCATATAAAACAGGTTGGGATAAAATTTCTGTGCACACCTTGCAAAAATGACTTCTATAGTATCTGGTGATAATTACTGATGATCATATTATGAATTAAATAATTAATCATTGAAATTGATTTAGATCAATACCTGATTTAGAACATGCACTCACTGTAAAATTAAAAGAAAAAAAGAAAACTATGAACTTAATTATTGATGCAAAATTTTTATCATAAGTTTTCCTAAAAGGTCCATATATATGATTACACTGAGGAATTCAAAGAATGGTCCCAATAGAAGACCTGATTGACCAAGACAGAAAAAAAAAGAATCTTTATAATCGAAAACAAAAGAGAAATTAATAAACAGAAAACAAGGAGACTCTGAAAATGCAGATTTGTTACAATTCATTCTGTGCCATTGTCCTTGTCCAGGGACTTCTTTTTTTTTATTATTATTAATTTAAAAAAATTAACAACAAACAAACAGAACAATAAGATATCATTCCATTCTACATATATAATCAGTAATTCTTAATATCATCACATAGTTACATATTCATTTCTTAGAACATTTGCATCGATTTAGAAAAAGAAATAAAAAGACAACAGAAAAAGAAATAAAATGATAATAGAGAAAAAAAAGATTGTACATACCATACCCCTTACCCCTCACTTTCATTGAACACTAGCATTTCAAACTAAATTTATTTTAACATTTGTTCCCCCATTATTTATTTTTATTCCATATGTTCTACTCTTCTGTTGATATAGTAGCTAAAAGGAGCATCAGACACAAGGTTTTCACATTCACAGAGTCTCACTGTGAAAGCTATATCATTGTTCAATCATCATCAAGAAACATGGCTACTGGAACACAGCTCTACATTTTCAGGCAGTTCCCTCCAGCCTCTCCACTACATCTTGAACAACAAGGTGATATCTACTTAATGTGTAAGAATAACCTCCAGGATAACCTCTCGACTCTGTTTGGAATCTCTCAGCCATTGACACTTAGTCTCATTTCACTCTTCCCCCTTTTGGTCGAGAAGTTTCTCTCAATCCCTTGATGTTAATTCTCAGCTCATTCTAGGGTTTTTCTCAGTCCCTTGATGTTGAGTCTCAGCTCATTCCAGGATCTCTGTCTCACGTTGCCAGGAAGGTCCACACCCCTGGGAGTCATGTCCCACGCAGAGAGGGGGAGGGTGGTGAGACTACTCGTCATGTTGGCTGAAGGGAGAGGCCACATCTGAGCAACAAAAGAGGCTCTCTTGGGGGTGACTCTTAGACCTAAATTTTAAGTAGACTTGACCTATCTTTTGTGGGGTTAAGTTTCATATGCGCAAACCCCAAGACTGGGGGCTCATCCTATAGCTTTGGTTGTCCACACTGCTTGTGAGAATATCAAGAATTCGACTTGGGGAAGTTGAATTTCTCCCCACTCTCACCATTCCCCAAAGGGGGCTTTGCAAATACTTTTCCACTCACTGATCAAATCACTCTTCTCCAGGGACTTCTATTTTATCGAAGGCTGAAGAGAATTAGTTGATTAACATGTGATGCCTCCCTTTTTGTCAATGAATAAAAGAAGCCAAGTTTATTGTTTATTGTGGTATTTGTCCTGCTAAGATTTTATTAAAAATATCTGAAGGAAATATATCCTTCTTCATGGCACAATGCATTGCAAGTCTTACAAAATAAAAATTTTGTATTTTTCCTCTTCATATAAACCTCATCCTGGACACCCCTCTTTTCCCTCAAACCTGTATCTAAAGCCTGGAATTTTATCTTTCCTGGCTATCAATATATATCCTACTCTTAGGGCTGTCAGGAAAGGCTCTTCTCTTAAATTTCCCCTCCTCAGATGGGCAGTACATGGCCACTCAATTTTACATTGCACCTTCCTCAATTACCTCTTCTAGTTTATTTTCCTTCATGATACCCACATTTAACAAAATATCTAGCTTATTTATTATCTGAGTATATTCTTTCTGACTACAGTGTCTATTCTGTGGGGCAGTGTTTTTGTTTGTTGGTTTAATTTTGTTTTATCACTGCCTAGAACAATAGCTGGTATATGATAAATCTTTGAGGTTTCCATGAGGCTGTTTCCCATAGGACTACTACTTGGACAGATCCAAAGAATGCCATCTGCATTCTATTTTATATGACTGTGAGCAGTTTGACTGTGTTTCAGTGTATAGTGGTACTGATGAAGACGACTTTCTCAGTAAGGACTTCCTTTTGTTTCTAACATAAAACTTCTGTGCAGATCAGAGAACATTTGGGCTACACGGAAACTCTGAATTTCAATCCTAAATTGTGTGAAGGTTATATATTTACCAACTCTTAGGAAACAAAAAAAATGCTTTCATCTCTGTTTCATTCAGAGACAGGGATATTTCATTACTCTTGCCTGTTTTTCTTTCATGAAACTTACCTTCTTTCCTCTCTCCCTCCCTCCCTCTCTTTCTTTTTTGCTTTCTTTCTCTCTCTCCCCCTCACTCTGCCTCTCCCTCTCTCCCCCTATTTCTTAATCTCTTTCTTTTTTTCTCCTCTCTTTCTCATACTTCATTGTGTCATTCACCGTATTGTAATTCAGGTATCATGACTTGATGTAAATATTTCCAATCTTAATCTTTCAAAGTTCTGTAGCTTTGCTTACTTTCTTTACATTAGCAAGAATAATTAACACCAACTGCCATGGTAACAATAACCAAATATTAACAATAAAATTTACTCGCTTTAATGTAAATTTCTAGGGGATTTGATTTGCCTTAAGAAGTTGCAGGTTCTTTACATTAATGGCTCTACCATCTCAGTATACATGTTTTTCATCCACGGATATGGAGAAGCATGAAAGAGTTTAGGCTTCACTTACGTCTACATTGCATTGGCCAGAACCCAACTTATTTGCAGAGCAAGCTTGGATCTTTGTTCCTTCTGTGACCCCAAGAAGGACATTGAGGGTTAATATGTATCTAACCAATATCTGCCGCAGTTTTAATATAATATTTTTACATATTTTATATGTATTTTAATATTTTATGTAAACCCAACATAAAATTGAAGCTGTAATTCGCCTGGGATCATCAAATACCCCTAGGGCACTTGCTGGCTTTCAGTCTCTTCTTACTTCTGTGAGCTCATGCTTTCTAATAATTATTAGACTTTAAGAATTCCATTTATTTGGTTGTCTGATCACCTACCTATATAGTTATTGTAAATATTATTTGATATCGTATTACTTTTATTTTGTATTCATATGTTCAATATTTCCAGTTTTGTGCAGAGAGGGTTTTTCAGTGAACATAAGAACTCATATTCCTTAAAAGCATTCCTGAGAGAATTATTGAAATTTATGCAGATGAAATGATTATGTGACCCTAGTAATAGTAAAAGACTACTGTTACTACAATAATTTTTATGCATGTCATGCTGTGACCGTCAATTTTAAGTAAACATATTCCCACCAATTAATTCTGTTTCTTTTAACTCTCATACTTTCTTACAAATGAATGAAAATTACTATTATCCCTTAGCTTACAACTTAACTACTCTAGTAAGCAATCTTCTAAGACACAGTTTACTCTTCCAGATTGTCAGTGAGATCATATGACTCATAAATCTAGAGATAACATTAATCTAATTATCATGAAGAAATAACTATACTTAAAAGGGGGACAAGAGATATTAAAAATTCAACACATCTCCATTAGTATTCTATCAAAATATTTTAGAAAAAAACAGAGAAATAAACATTTAGGAGAAATAAATTCCTATCAGCTGACAATATGCATTTACTCATTGACAATTATGTGTGTGCTTAGATGAGGTTTGTCTTTGACTAACTAGCAACATTTGAGATCCTGTCTCATTCTCTGTTAATTGTGAAGTGTAGTATATATGTGTGTCTGTGTGCATATATGTGTGTGTTTGTGTGTGGCTGTGCAGCATGTTAGTATTATGCTTGTCCCTCTCCCAATTACATATAGCTAATTCAACATGTGGAAATTCCTCAATATATGATTTTCCGACCATCTTTTATATGGAATATTATGTATCTTAGAGGAACCTGGTGATTTTATCATGTTTTTTGAAAATGCGCAAAACTCTGCATTAATGTAAATCAATAAGGCCTTTGCTAACATCCTGTCTGTTTGCAATTCTTAGAGGTCATGAAACACAGCTGATTTTTTTCCTAAGAAAGCCAAGTATTTAGTTTGGTGTAGAAAACAGATTCCTGAATCAGTGTGAAGTTTCTGAGCCAAGAATATCAAATCTCCAGTTTCAAATATGAAAAAACATAAACAAAGAAATATTTTACAAAATTGTTTTTTAAGTTCACATATTTTGTTCACTTATCTTTTTATTGGAATTACATAATTTTGCATTATTTTAAAATATTCTTATGACCAGATATTTTATATAAATGTATATTCAATAAAACGTTACCATCATGAAAATTAATCATCATTCTACATTATTTGTTGACCATATATCATTGGGCATGTTTGGGGGATATGAATGTTAAATTAGAAATGAATCTTGCTTTCAAAATGACTGTTAAAGAAGGTAAACCAGATATAAACCTAAATAACTGTATTCTAAGAAAGAGATCATGCCTTATGGATTGTAGAGATAAAATATTGCAGGAAAAGGACATACAACACAAAATGCTAAAGCATAAAAAAAAACTGGCAATTGAAAATTCCAAAAATATTCATGGAAGACAAAATAGTTATAACTCAGTCTCCTATTGAGACAAAATTGCTTCATGTGCTCCTATATTTATATATACATGCAAAACATTTTGCAATTTCCTTGGACAAGGTTTGAATTATAATTTAGTTTACAATCCATCCAATATGTTTGGAAATAACTTAGAAAAATAATTGCTGAAAATATATTCCTTCATATAACACTAGCATAAAATATGTATTTTAATCATCAACAGATTTAAGAAACTACTCCAGCAAAGAATTTGAAACACAAATCTCTGATACAGCTGGCAGCTATGGTGTGTTATCTCCCTACTGCAGTGCCATCATAGGTAAATGAAGAAAATGAGGTTTTTATATTTTAGCTTAGCCACAAGAGGGAACTCATAGAGACTTGTTATAGTAAGTGAGATATATTAACAATGATAAAAAATGTTAGTCTGCAGAGTTCAAACAAAGTTCATTCTATCGTATTATGTTTTAATCCTATAAGGTTTCAAAGGAAATTTTAAGCATACTGATTTCTTTTCCTGCAATTCTTTCACAATTATTAAAGGTTTTTACACGTCCTATTATAATGCTTGATTATATGATTAATCCCTTCCTCTCCTTTTCTTACAAACAAGTATTGACAATCCTATAATAAACCAGACTTTAGAACTGACTGAGCTTCTTTCACTATGTCACTCTGGCATCTTGGAGGTCATTTAAGTTTTCTACACACGATTCTCTCTATCTTATTTTTTTATCGATATAAGAGGAATGCCCACAAAATATATTAATATTCACATTGGTTTTCAGAAAATGCTGTGGAACACATGTTAAAAATCCAAAATGTAAATATTGTACTAATAGTATTATATTATTCTCATTTTCAGTTGCATATCAAATTTGGCCACAGGAATACATTGAAAGTGATCTCACCTCTTTCAAGCTGGAATAATTACCAAGTTTGATTTTAATGGTGCCTCCTTTCCATTTCTTTCTCCTGGAATAAGGATCACCTCAAATGTTAATTGAGAAACAGAGCTCCCATAGTGAAATACAAGATTCATTGATCAAGGATTCTGTAACCCAACTAGTTTGCTGGGTTTTTACTTATTTCATAAGAGATCTAATTCTTTTGTCTAATTTCCTTTTGTCTGTCTAGCTTATGGTCAAATATGAATAGATAATTATTTGATAAAGTTAATGATTTCAAAATATTTGTCTTAATTTTGTAATTCAGCATATTGCCAATTTCGATTTTCTTTCTCCTTTGCTGAAAATGTGTTTTTGGTAAAACAAAAAATGCTTTATATAGGCATATAATATACTTTGGTCACAGACTTGGTAACAGAAAATAGTTGATGGTTATCATGATAAATGTAACAAATTTTAAGCAAATACATGTACTGAATTAAAAACAAATAAACATGCTTTATCCTATTATTTAATGCAAGAAAGTGTCAAAATAATGAATAATTTCAATGCCTACTCCTGAAATTGAATGCTCTTAAATCTAAGAAATTAATTAGCATAATAATTAAGTTCAGTTGTTAAATTTAAGAAAAAGGGGAACTGAAAGCATAATTTAAATATATTTACTCAAACTCCAAAAACTTAATGACAATAAGCAATGGCCAATTTATAAACATTGGACCGAAGCCACTGCAACATCCTTGTGGACAAGTTAGGCAGTATGAATAAATACCACAGCAATCATCTTTGGAAGTAGCTCATGCAGGTAAACTTTGAACTTGAAATAATCTTATTTCCATTAGAGAATTATAATAATAATTCTAGAAAATGAAATTTATGATGGGGAAATCAAAGCCCTATGTAATTCATAGCGGCAGAACTCTACTTGAAACCCAGGTATCTTGATTAACAGCCAGGTTATGGTAGCATCACTTTTTCTGGCAACTCAGAAAAGTTCTATGGGAGGATATTTCATTGGATATCTCAGAATGATTGAGCCCTTGTTAAAATTTGCTTGCAAACTTGGCATAAGTACTTGTTAGGAGTTGAACTGTGTCTCTCAAAAAGATATATTGAAATCCTAACCCCTAGTACCTCAGAAGTTAACCTTATAGGAAATAGGATCCTCGCTGATGTAAAAGTTAAGGTGAGGTCATACTGGAGTATAATTAGGTCCTTAACCAATATGACTTATGTTGTTTTAAGAAAAGAAGAGACACAAACATAGAGACACATAGGGAGAAGACAGCCATTACTGAAGATGGAGGCAGAGATTGGAGGTATGCTGCCATAAGTCAAGGGAAACCTGGGGATACCAAAATCTGGACAGGGCAAGGAAGGTTGCTTCCTTTCAACCCCTAGAGGGAGCACAGCCTGTTTATACCTTGGTTTTAGACACTCAGCTTCAAGAACTGTGAGAAAATAAATTTCTATTATTGTAAGCCACATCATATAACAAATCATGATGATTTGTTACAGCAGTCCCAGGAAACTGGTGCAAGACTCTAGGGGAAGATCTTTTTTATTATCAATTAATTTGCCCAATCCCAAAATTACACAAGGAAAATCCCAGTATAAGGCATTTGAAAATTCTCCTGCATATAAAATCATATCACAAAATGCCAAGAGTTTCCGTGAATGAATCTTTTATTCTTCTTAATAAATATTCATTCATATGTAGTAGGCAGAGAAGATGTCTATGTCCTAATTCCTGGAAACTGTGGATGTTAGTTTACGTGGCAAAGTTGAAAACCACAATTCACTGACTGTATCAAGTGTGCTATGGAGATGGCAGCTTCCCTGTATGAAGTCTGCCAGGAAAACTTCGTAATTGCCTATGGCAAGACCCAAAGATCACATGTAGAATTTTGACAACTCACACCCTTTTATAAACCTTGGAAAGATCAGAAGGCTATTTGAAGAAAGTAAGTATACAAACTCATAGATACCTTCAGCCATCTCAGCAGAAGCCAAAATTGGTACATGATTATCTAAGAAAGATCTGTTGAAGAACCTCTCTTTCTCTTTTTTAAGTGTAGTGAATTCCTCTGGCATACATAGATGACCCAGAAGTTCCCTGAGGATTCTGTATCAGAAGAAATACTTCATTTGGAAGCAAAGGACAGAGAGAGAGAAAGTAAGAAATAAAAGGAAACTGTTGGACCCTCAGAATTCTACAGGGAGAAAACAGGCTAAAACTACTCAGCTGCAAACAGATGCTAACTTTTATGAAAAGGAAAAATGGCACAAAGGTTGGTGGTGAGAACCCAGAGGGCAGAGCAATCTGATGAAGCCCTGGAATGCTAGTTTACCTGGATGGATTTGAATATTTCTTAGGCATTATTGCTTTTTTCCTCTTTCCATTTTCTCCCTTTTTGAATGGGAATGCCTATAAGTGTTATCCTGTGTCTGTCCCACTATTGCATTTTAGAAGCAGATAACTTATATTCACTTCCCAGTCCACAGATGGTGAAGCATTTTGTCCCAGGGTCGATTATGTCCAAAGCATCACCCATACCTAATTTAGATTATTTGGATGATAAAATTTTGTGACTTTTTAACAGATGAGATTAAGGTGAGATTTTGGACTTTGAATTGATACTCTAATGGTTTGATTCTTGTGATTATCTTGGAATAGGATGAGTGTATTTTGCATGTGGAATGGATGTGGAACTTTGGGGACTAGAGGACCAACTATGATAGGCACCATAACCTCCCCCATCCCCCAAAAGATGTCCATGACCTAATCTGTGGACCCTCTGCATATAATAGATTATACGGTAAGGGGAATTAAAGCTGAAGATGAAATTAAGGGTGCAAACCATTTGACCTTCAGACAGGGAGATTTTCTTGGATTATCCAGCTGGACCCAATGTAATCACAGTGTCCTTGGAAGTATAAGAGGAAGGCAGAAGAAGAAAGTCAGAGGGAAATATGACTATAGAAGAATTGTCAGGGAGATACAAAATAGCTGAATGTGAAACAGAATAAGGGGCCATGAGTCTAGAAGCTGGAAGACACAGGGAAATACATTCTTCCCCAGAGCCCCCAGGAAGGGATACAGTCTTGCCGACACCGGTTTGAGCTCAGTGAGCTCTGTGTCTAACATCTAACCTACAGTCCTGTGAGGTAATAAATTTGTGTTATTTTCAGCTGCTAAGCACAGTAATTTGTTATTGCAGCTATAGAAAATTTTCTATAGAAAATAGAAAACTAATGCACCCAGAATGTTGAGACACCTAGGATGCTGAAAACCTTGATATATTATTCTGAATCAAATAACGGTGCAGTTTAGTGGAAGATGGCAACAACCTTACGTTAACCTAACTTAAAGTGGGTGACTTTTATTTTTTATGCATTACTTTACCCATTTCAAAAACATCTCCAGGGTGGGCCACGGCGGCTCAGCAGACAGAGTTCTCGCCTGCCATGCCAGAGGCGTGGGTTCAATTCCCAGTGCCTGCTCATGCAAAAAAATTAAAAAATAAAAAAAAAACAACTCTAAACTCTACATTTCTAATATGAAAATTAGACAATACATATCTTTTGAATAAAAACCTACATCAAACTGAAATGTTCATTTGTGCCTTTATAATACCAATAATTTTAAGGATATCATGTAGATGCCTTTTTGTTCTACCAAGTGCCTATAAAACTGCAGAGGGAAAAATAATATGGACATCTTGAATCTCAGGATTGAATAAACTCTTAAAGGCCAGATTACCTAATAGTCCCTTCAATGCCATTTTCCCTTCTTCAGCATCCTTTTCAATGTTTTTTTAGTCTCTATTGTAAAGCATCTCATTCTATGCCTCGATTTTTCAAATCAATGCCAATTTTTTGTTATTACTGTTGCCAACAATTGGTATGATGTTGAAACTGTGTGATGTGATGGTATGATGTGATGACCTGTTCATCCTAAATGCCAAAGACCTTTACTGAAGTAGCAATGCTTTATTTTTAATAGCAAAATAGTTGAATTTCAGAACATTTTTGTTCTCTGTGTCTTCTACTCAGTCCTTTTGTAAATGATTTTGCCACACTGAGAGTTGGCATTTACTGCTTTTGTCCATCTGTCATAATGGAATTTTGCCGTTTTTTCAAATGTGATAAGACAACTATACTTGAACATAAGTGCCAACAAAACATAGATACGATTTTTAACTTGGCATAGCATTTATAGCACTACCCCTTGGGCAACATGCCATGGAGTCTATGGCAGATTAAAATTTTTGATGAAAAAAAGAGATCTGTTTAAACTTAATGTCCTACTGAAATACATCTTTTGTTCATGTAAAATTTCATTTTACTTGACTATGTATAAATATCCTCTGCTTATAAATGCTCCCATCATATTGGACTAAGGCCTATCCCGATTCATTTTGGCCTTAACATCCTCAAAGCTCCTATTTACAAATGAGTTCACATCCACTAGACAGGGACTTCGGATCTGAACATGTCTTGGGGGGGGGGGGGTGTCATGATTCAATCCATAACAACTAAAATGAATTTTCCCTGTATCCTCATTCTTAAATAATTATTTTTGAATTTTTGGCATAGGAAGTAATGCCTGTTGTGTGGTAGCGTGTTAAAGGACAGAGATTTATCAGTTTGATGTGCAGGCTTCACTATTGCATTTGAGAGATGTCATGAATAAATTTGGATTACTTATTCACAAATTGATTTACCTCATACTTTATTCCTCAATTGATACACCGCAAACAATGGAAGAAAGTGTGTTTACTTCCTTCTACTGTCTTATCTTGCATTGCTTGATTGGAAAAGGAATTATTTTATGCCTGGTTAGAGATCATTGCAATGCCTTTTCTCCATGGCTTTGTTTTATTTGTGGAATTTTAAAGTAATTAGAAGTAGAACATGCTAATTTACATATGGATGAAGTAAGGCTATTTTCATTGATGGTTTCTGAGTATCTCTGAATACAAATGGATGC